>NC_090245.1:86258947-86271447 GCF_037325665.1 Littorina saxatilis
TAGATGATGACTAATTTGCACGCTCAGTGCAAAGTGACTGTCATGGCTGGTGACAAGACTTCCGTGGGTTAAAGATACTAACGCACGCACGCACCCATATGCACGCACACAAACACGCACACACACACACACACACACACACACACACACACACACATATATACACACACTAACATTAACACTAACACACACACACACACGCACACACACACACACTGACACACACATTAACACTAACACTAACACACACAGACGCACACACAGACGCACACACACACACACACATTAACACTAACACACACAGACGCACATACACACACACGCACACAGACACACCCCCCCACACACACACACACACACACACACACACGCACGCACGCACACACACACACACACACACACACACACACACACACTAAAAACAAATCATCAAGAACTATACTCCTCGGCTAAATTTACTTTGCCTGTTCAAATGTGACCCTATTTTTCTATCAATGCACCTGTATAATTCTATAGCCCATACACTTTCAGTTAAGGCTTGTAAAACCTTCACTTTAACCGCACATGGTACATGGTCGCATTCATGACTACATTTACAATTGCGAACTTCCTCATACAGGAGATGTTGTTTCCTGAACACTCGAAGAACCGTGACGACAGAGAGTGAATTAATTCACATCCCTAATCAGCCACAATTTTTCTCGTATAATACGTACGGCCAATATTGGACACCATATCACTTCCTAGTGACAACTCAGTAGGGACAACATCTTTGGGTTTCAACATGTGAAGGGAACACTAATAAGATTCCATGGTATGCTTGGACAGTAACCCTACTTGGCGGACGCAGCAGCAAAGTGATAATCCCATCTTGCTGGGTGGATTAAGAGCTTGATGTGTCATCTGTTGTGATAGGTATGATCGTATTTCTTGTGTTTCTTGACATGCACCTGTGCACATTTATCCAACTAAAGGCTCCAATAATTTTGTCTTTAACTTTTGTTTTTAGTACAAGCATAACTCTAACAACACAGGCTTATGAGAATCACCATTTTACTGTTTTGTGGTTGTTGTTATTGTTGCTGTAGTGTTTTGTTTTGATTTTAAGAAAGAAGATAAAATATAGAAGAAAAAAAGAGATAGAAAAAGAAATGAAGAAAAAAAGACCACTAAGAAAGAAACAAACTAACAAACAAACGAATAAATAAATAAACAAACAACAAACAAACAAACACACACACAAACAAACAAACAAAGGAAGAAAGAAAGGGAGAAAGAAAGAAAACGAAAGAAATAAGAAAGAAAGGAGGCAATTTTTACCAACTATCTTCACAAGCGAAGATTTTGTTTGACACGACAGGGCTAGCAAGCGTTGGCGAAGACAGCTAGCTTTTAAACACACTCCAGCCGGCAAGCAAAACAGTGCACAGTGCACAGTGCTTAGCTGAGGGGAAAGCAGATCGATTGCTGACGCTCAGTGTGTGTATGTGCAGCTCAAAGAACACACAGAGTGAAAGCGGTGCAGTGTGACGCAATCTGGATGTTGGCGTGACCTTCATCTCTTGGGTGTGTGTTATTGTGCCATACTTAACACAGCTACTTTCTTATTTATGCCTTGGTGCTTATTTCTGGTTATAGTGCTAACATGGTGAGAAGGCCATGGCGTGTCAGCCGCTGGGAATTGTGTGCACTGATTATTCTGTGATTTATCAAAAATGAACAAAAGCTCTCTGTTTCCATGACGCCGAAAGAGTTGTTGTAATAATTATAGCCAAACAGAATGCAACTAGATTTTTCTATATATTTTTTAATTATCGATGTGCAAATTTCCGCTATCAACATTATAATTATTTTAGTTAGAGTGTTGGAAAATGAAATCGCACATATCACCGTTTTTAAACTGGTGAGCATAAAAACATTTACGTTTAAAAAATACTATATATTCAATTTGCTCTTGCTCTTGCTTGTGTATGTTATACAAATACGGCCATAGCAGTGCAACCCGTATTAATAACAACAATAACAACACTGTATTGTATTTATTGTAATGTTACATTAACATGGACATTTTTCTGTGACGGATTATAACTTAAACATTTAATAAGAATTATTAAGGCATTCAATAAGACAAAAACACATACAACACAAGATAAAAAAAATAGCACACTTATTACCACTAACCCTAACTCAGTGAGCAATCATCGTATATTATTTTAAAAACAAAAACAAACAAAAAACCGTGAATGATATCATTAGTCTACATCTATCACAATCAAATCTTACACTATTCACATCTCGTATAGTTAGGGTTTCGGAGAAGAGCTATCACATACTACTCACATCGTCGCAAAACAAAGAACCATTTTTCGAGTTAGATAAATGTCAGTCTTTGCGTGACGCCCTTTATATACGCTCTGTCTGTCACGTCCACATATGACACTGACATTGATGCATGATTTTATAGACGTATATGTGACATAAGAATTATCAATGAAGGAAAAAAGTACGTATCATGAGCACAATTAAGGGTCAGGTTTAATTTCAGAAAGATACGGTGCACTTAGGAGTTGAACTGACTGTGTCAACGTAAGCAGAGCTCTTATTACACCCCGTTATAATACGCTCTGTCCGTCTGTTTGTCTGTTTGTTTTTCTGTCTATCAAACTTAGATTATATGTCTGGTTTTAACGAGAAACTAGAATTTCCTAAGGACTACCCCCCCCCCCCCCCCCCCCCTTATTAGACTTTTCCCTTCAGAGACCCTGGTTCTTTTTATTTTAGATTTTCTGTTCCTTCCCTTTTTACATTTAGTCAAGTTTTGACTAAATGTTTTAACATAGAGGGGGAATCGAGACGAGGGTCGTGGTGTATGTGTGTGTGTCTGTGCGTGTGTGTGTGTAGAGCGATTCAGACCAAACTACTGGACCGATCTTTATGAAATTTTACATGAGAGTTCCTGGGAATGATATCCCCGGATGTTTTTTTCTTTTTTTCGATAAATACCTTTGATGACGTCATATCCGGCTTTTTGTAAAAGTTGAGGCGGCACTGTCACACCCTCATTTTTCAATTAAATTGATTGAAACTTTCGCCAAGCAATCTTCGACGAAGGCCGGACTTCGGTATTGCATTTCAGCTTGGTGGCTTAAAAATTAATTGATGACTTTGGTCATTAAAAATCTGAAAATTGTAATAAATGTTTTTTAAATAAAACGATCCGAATTTACGTTTATCTTATTCTACATCATTTCCTGATTCCAAAAACATATAAATATGTTATATTTGGATTAAAAACAAGCTCTGAAAATTAAAAATATAAAAATTATGATCAAAATTAAATTTTCAAAATCAATTTAAAAACACTTTCATCTTATTCCTTGTCGGTTCCTGATTCCAAAAACATATAGATATGATATGTTTGGATTAAAAACACGCTCAGAAAGTTAAAACGAAGAGAGGTACAGAAAAGCGTGCTATCCTTCTTAGCGCAACTACTACCCCGCTCTTCTTGTCAATTTCACTGCCTTTGCCACGAGCGGTGGACTGACGATGCTACGAGTATAAGGTCTTGCTGAAAAAATGCAATGCGTTCAGTTTCATTCTGTGAGTTCGACAGCTTGACTAAATGTTGTAATTTCGCCTTACGCGACTTGTTTCATATGTTAAGTGGTCTTAAAAGGGGAACACCATTGCCGACTGCACTAACTCGGTAGCGAAAATTAACTTGTAACTAACACAGTATGACTGGTTTCTTTATCTGTGTCAAAAGATGTTATCAGTTTAGCAGCACTGACCTGACTCCACAAAATACAAGTGCGGTTCTATCTTGGTCGCCGTCATCTAAGTATACATCTATTATTATCCCACACAAACGTTTTCACTGAAGTGTTACTATTATAGTTCCCTTTGTGTGTTCCTTATGCAGAGACGAATCTCCCGATTTGAAACCAATGACGACTTGCCTCGTGTGGTTTGAGTTAAAGCATATAAGGCTGAAAGATAGGTTTACAAAACTGTGCTCTGAAATGTTGTTTGTCCTGCGTGTGTTACTAATGCAGAGAGGAGCCTCCTCTTGTGAAAATGTTGACGACATGAGTGATATGTTTTGAGAGAAAACATAAAACGGCGATACAAACATTTGCATGGAAGAGTTATTACTTATAAATGTGTTCTTTGCGTGTTCATTATACAGAGAGGAGCCTCTCCATGTAAAACTGGTGACGACGTGCGTTCTATGGTTTGCTTGAGAAAAAAAGACTGAAATCGGAGATATTTTCATTTTCATTTTCATTTTCATGACTTTATTGTCCCATCGCTGGGAAATTCGGGTCGCTTCCTCCCAGTGGAAAGCTAGCAACAACGAAGTCGCGCTACCCAGGTGTACAGAAACTTGATTTGAAGAGTTATATATATAACTACTTATAAATGGGCTCTTTGTGTGTTTCTTTTGCAGAGACGAAACCTGTCGACGACGTGCTTGGTATGTTTTTGGTGAAAACACTAGGCTGAAAGTACACGAGGATCCAAAAGCTCGTGTGTGAGTGCGTGAGTGTAGATAACATTTCAAGTCACAATGGCAAGTCGCTTGAGAAAGCACGTCACCCTGAACGACTTCAAACTGAATCATGATCGACCCAGCGACTTCGTTCATTCTGTGGTAAGTGTTTTCCGTTATACTTCGTGAATTTAGCTAATATACTTTTCAATTCCGCGGTGAGGTGTAAGTGGTATTCTTTTTTTCTTTTTCGAGTGCATCAATCAAAGCTAGTAAGCTGTTATTGTTGTTGTTGTTTTATTATATATTATTTCTTTATGATCATGACTATGCTGCTTTTTTTGTTGTTGCTTTTTTAAAAAAAATTTTTTTTTACCTCAGTTGTATGCAGGTTGCTTCAACCCTTACTTTTTTTGCACTTTTTTCCACGGGCAGTGAGCATCCTTCTTCGTAGATCTTTTTTCTTTCATTTTTATAATATAATTCTTATCTTAAACAAAAAATTTAAAATTATTCAAAATTCCTAAACCGCAATTCCTAATCAAAAATATATCTAATTTCTACTGGAGTTCCATACTTATAAATCCCTATACACATTTTTGCAATAATGATTAGAACATTAGCATAATCAACCACTGCATGTAAATATTCAGAACAATATATTATACCAAACAAACAATCATGTACATTTACATTTATCTTTACGTTATACTTTACGAAAACTTTATCCTCAATATATTTGAAATCTTTTTACATGAATAAAAAATAAATTCCATATAATCAATTTCACCGACACAATATGTACAATACCCACCAGGCAAGATACCTATTTTAAATAACAAAATATTTGTGGGGTATATATTATGAAGAACTTTCCAGTGCAACAATCTTAATCGTGTTTCTTTTATTATATATCAGTTACTAAACTCCAGTGTTTATCTACAAGTTCAAAACCAAATTTATGTTTCCAAAATCTTACTGCAATTAAAATTTTACGAATCTGCCTTGGTTCTAATAACACTTCACTCTCCAACATATTTACATTTCTATTTATAATTCCATCTCTTGTTTTTTTAACCGCGTTTTCAATTGCGGTTCTTATTGCGTTATATTTAAACACACGTGCAGATTTATTTCCAATTTTCTCACAGACATGTGGTACAATATCATATGACTATGCTACTACATTGACACGGTTTTGAATAAAGTATCTGCATGACATATCCAACTACCTTACTCCATTTGTAATGATGTTGCGGGATTATTTGCACAATGTTGTAATCATATGCTTGTTCTGGATATTTGAATTGTCAATTTTGATATTCCGATGATTTGCTGATAAATTAAAGCAAATTCCAACATATTTTTTCTATCCCTAAACGCCCCCCCAAAAAGAGTCAGCTCTGCAACGTTCAAAGTATTTTTTTACCACCAACACGCATTTTACCTCCTTGGTAAGTGACCCCTTAATCATTTAAATAATGACAATAGTTCAACCACGGCGTCAGTATTTTACCTTTTAATCGTCAATTCATATCATGATGTTATTTGGCAGGTAGAACTGTTATCATTTCTTAAAGCACTGATATGTTAATTAAGCCAGTTTCCAGCAAATCACTTCCAAGTAATATACTGCACGACTTACAATACTGTTTCAATAAACGGAATTCCCCTTTTCAATGACATCATATTTAACTCGATGAACAATGATAACATACACAGCTCTGTGACTCAAGCAAATCACGTCCAAGTAATATACTGCACGACTTACAATACTGTTTCAGAAAACGGAATTCCCCTTTTTCAATCACATCATATTTAACTCGATTAACTGTAACAATGATTACACACACAGCTCTGTGACTCTCCACTCATCTACGCCATCGTGGTCACGTGTGTCACGATACACTCCGTTACCATGACAATCTACAGCGGTTTCACAAGCGCATACGGGATCAAGATTCTCATCTGGCTGACCTACTGGTCCTTCTTTTTGCTTACCGCTCGATTCATCGTCACAACGTTCAACTGCTGGCGCTTTGTCATCTGTCAGCGGAACAGCATGCGTCAAGTGCAGATGACCCAAGGTTCACTCGAGAAGCAGGAAGAAGGGAGTACAGGTAATAAGAACAGTGGTAGCTTACATTGTTGTAGGGGCTGGTTGGTGGGTGCGGAGTTGTTTGAATTGTCTTGGTTTCGATGTGACAACGTTTGGTACGGGAAAAATTGGATTGTCTCTTTGTTTGCTCCTTAGTTTGTTTGTTTGGTTGTTTTTGTTGAATGGTTTTTAGTGTGGGTCTTTCGGGTGATTTTTTTTCTTTTTTTTTGTTTTCTTTTTTTTGGGGGAGGGGGGGTGGTGGTGGGTGTTGTTAACAAAATTCTTGAGAGGGAGGGGGGGGGGGTTGTTGACAGGGAAGGACCTGCATTGAAATTGTATATATGAATAAGCTAAACTGACAGAATCTCAGTTTGAACTCGAAATATTATTTTGATATGTTTTAAAGCTTGATCGATTGGTTGGTTGGTTGATTTCGATGCATTTGCCTAGCATACACAATTTGGGTAACTTTTCGTTCTAATAAAGCTTAGCATCTCGAGAGAAGATTTAGATAAATAGCACTGACATAAGACACGAAGGATCGCCACTTTAAGCTTATAGCTTGTTGTTGATCCTAAACTTGCTTATTATATATCATATCCATAAATTGTTGAATAAAACACTGTTTAAACTATTAGACACGAAGGACAACGATTTTACAGTGAAGATTGTAATCTTGGAATACCGTTTCTTTCAGAAATGCCCCTAATGTACAAGGTCCAGTGGGTGTTGCAAAATGTGTCTGGCTGCTCGGCGCTCATCGTGTCCGCTCTCTACTGGACCGTCATGTACAAACCAGGTCAGTATTTAGTATTGTATATGTCACAGTTAATTCTCAAAACCAAGAAATTTACAATTCCTGAAATTTTGTTAGTACATTTGTAAATTTCCTGTTTCACTCGTTTTTGTTGTTGTAAATTTCCTAAACATTCAAGGAAAATGTATGAATTTCCTGGTTTGAAGGGCCAGGAATTTTTTTTAATTTACTGGAAACATCGAGTGCTTTTTTGATTGAATGAAATCGACTTATTTTTCAGAATTAAAGTCAACACACTGTTATACAACGCTAAACGGGAAATTTACAAATTAACTGACATTTTCAGGGATTTTGTAAATTTCCTGGTTTTGAGAATTTACTGTAACATATATTATATATCTACGTACCCGTCTAGTCTGTCTGTGTATATGTATGTCTGTCCCTTTCTTACTCAATATAGCTGTGAATGTTTGTTTGTTTGTGTGTGTGTATACTTGTTTGTTTGCTGTTCTGTATTTCCACGCCCACCTTTCACCTTTACACACAGATTCTCTCGGCCACACTGAGAGTTGTTCCTTCTTACCCACCTTATATTTGTTTGAGAGTAAATGTAATTTGCTTTCTTACTTGTCTCCCTTCTTCCTTTCTTTCTTTCTTTTTTCTTTCTTCCTTCCTTCCTTCCTTCCTTCCTTTCTTTCTTTCTTTCTTTCTTTCTTTTTTCTTTCTTTCTTTCTTTCATTCTTCACGTGTTTGAAAATAAAAGGGGCACTGAACACATTTTCATAACGGCGTAGCGTACATGACGCTAGAATGACGACGTACAACGACAAAAATCAAGGGTCCCTTTAGCCCATAAAGGGGAATTACTGCCTGTAGGGTACAGCACAGATCCAAATTCACACGGAAGTTTCTTATTTCATTCCAGAGAAAACTGAAAGCGCACGAAGCGTCAACTCTCACGGACTCAACATGATGCTGGTACTCTCAGATCTTCTGCTGTCGCGGGCTCCGGTGCGCATCCATCATTTCATCCACACCTTCCTCCTCATCTGCCTTTACATCCTCTTCACCGTCATCTACTGGGCCGCCGGCGGGCTCAACCACAAAGGGGAGAACTTCATCTACTCCTTGCTCAACTACTCGGAGCATCCGGGACGGGCCACCTTGGTGTTCTTAAGCGTGGCTTTTGTGGGTACCCCTCTGGTGCAGATCTTGCTGTTCGGTCTCTTCCGGCTGAGGCAGTATGTAGCGTCACGGTGGTGCACACGGGGAGAGAGGAGGGTGGAGCACGCTGTCAAGTTTCAGATCCGCACTGACGACGATCTGGATTCGAAAGAGAAAGACGAGAGGCGCAACAGCGATGGTGTTCTTGTGGAGGAGCTGGCTGAGGATGGTTCTGACATGCGGAAGAGAAATGGAGGCTACTCTGCCGTTTCTTCTGTAGAGAACGGAGTTGCGGGTGGTGCAGCTGCTGCTAATAGCGCTGATCTTGACCGTTACCTTGACAATGACTTTGAACCTGACCTTGAGAGGGATGCTGAGGTAAAGCGGTTCCGCCCAACTCTCCACACTGAAGTCAGCAAAGTGTCTTGCACTGATTCTACAAAAGGATTGTTGGAATGAAGATTTAGAAAATATGAGGTGATTCGAGATCTTAATTTATACACCAGGGAAAAACACCAGACACGTCAGTGGCTTATACGAAGGCAGTTAACTGATATTGGTGCTTTTCTCTCCCTTGAAACCATAAATATGTTGCGCTCGTAAAAAAACGAGATGTGAACCTTTGATAAAAAAGAAATCTCACTTCAAAATGTAGTGATCAAATCAATTTCCTTGAACGGGAGGTGTGCTTCCCATTACTTGTGTGTCGAGGATTTCAGTATTCATTGGATTTGATTCATATCTCTTTTTGTGCTTTGTCTCTCATTTTCACATCCATAGCTACACATTACATGTTAGATGGTAAACACACACACACACACACACACACACACACACACACACACACACACACACACACAAACGCACTAGCGCACGCACTGTCTCTCCCTCCCTCCTCTCTCTCTCTATTTCTCACTGTGTCTCTTGTACTCTTTTTCATGATTAAGAAGAAAATCAATCGATGCATTGTGCAAAGCTTAACATCAGAACATAATCGCTTATCATCTCAGTTCTAAACGCAATTTCAGAATGTGCTTCAAACATGTGGGTGTTTTTTTGTGTTGTTTTTTTGTCCTTGTTTGTTTTTTACTTCTTTCTTTCTTTTTGTCTTTACTTTTCGATTGATTGTCTTTGCAAATGTATTTGATTTAACTGTATTCCCCTATAGCCTAACCTTACTTTTGCTCTATCCATTCAGTATTTCAATTGTGTATTAAGTCTCCTTAAAGCTTCCATTTTGCACTTGACAGCAGTTTTTATAACTTCATTTTACTTTTGTTTTCTTTATTGTTTCTGTTCTAACTTATTTTAACGCTATAGCTTCCCGTCAGTTGATGTTGTACTTGTTGTTGTTGTTGTTGTTGTTGTCGTTGTTTATTCCTGTTATTCCTGTTGTTGTTGTTGTTGTTGTTGTTAAGTTATCCCTGTTGTTGTTGTCCCAAGTTTGTGTTTGAATATCGTGAGTCTGTGATGCGTTTATTGTACATCCATCGGCATTATCATGAACACAACCAACGAATTTACTTTTGCAATGATCAAAATTGTACATTTTTCTTTTGGTTTGTACATTAACCAAACGCAAAATTCATTTGTGAAGTATTCCAGGGTATTGACAGATGTTAGTTCGTGGAAAAGCAAAGGTAACTTGTTGTATACATGGTTTAATTAAATATCAAATGATCCCACCCGAAGAAGACTGATAGATGAACATAATAGAACACAAGAAATACTTACTTTGCAAGTGAATTAACAAACAAAAACAAAGTTTGTACTCACTTTTAAAACTAAATTCAAAGCATGAAACAAAGAAACATAAAACTAACTGTGTACAAGAAATTAAAATTTCGAAAAATGTGTAACATCCAAGGTAAGGTATCCATTTAAACACAGTAAAAATATGATTACCCTTTAACGCGCTACATTTTGAACTGTGAGGCTTCTTCTACCCCTACACTGCCCCATTTCCCAACCCATTTGACAGAAACATGCTTTAGGGGACCCCTAAGAAAAGTAAATAAAATTGACAAACAGTTTTTGAAATATGTTAATGTAAGTTAAAGGATTGCCAAGGAGAGTAATAAAAGGAAAAGAAAGACGTTAAGCGCTCATTTCCAAGATAGTGTATAAAACTTATATGGGGTATTAGACTAATGCATAAGAATCACTACCAAATAAACAAGAAAAGTTGAGAAAAAAGAGACATGATTTTTTAGCTGTAATTCATGACTTCAATCTTCTGTTTTTTTAATGCTGTCAATTTGGGTTTTTTCTTTTAGACACGTAAATTAGTAGAGTTATCTATTTCCATTTTACATCGTACTGTCAGGGGTAGACTTCCGTTTGTTTTGTTTGATTCCTACCACGAAGGGCCATGCTGCCATGCTGTATTTCTAGATCAAGCTGCCTGACTTGTGATATTTGTTTTTAATTTCTTTTGTTTTCTGACGGTCTGTGTGTTTTGTTAACAGTTTACACTGTTGTTGGGTGATCAAAAGCTGTGTATAAAAGTTACTTTTTCTTAACGGACTAATAAGAAATTTGGTGTGTGTGTGTGTGTGTGTGTGTGTGTGTGTGTGTGTGTGTGTGTGTGTGTGTGTGTGTGTGTGTGTGCTTGCGTGTGTGTGCGTGCGTGCGTGAATGTGTGCTTGCGTGTACGCGTGAGGGAGAGAAATAGAGAGAGAGATACAGACAGACAGACAGACGGACACAATCAGAAAGGATACACGCCTGAACAAGCAAAACCACACCAACATATTTGCGTTTGCAGTCTCGTTTGTTCACCCGTAATTCGACGTTAATAGTCTCAACAAAAATAGAAGGAAAGAAAGCCTCGACTACAATGTAACAACAATTTCAACAGCACAGACTCACACAAATCGAAGGACAGCTAAACGAACACAGCACCAATTTCAAAGCGAAATAAACATGCCAAAAGAACGAAGTACATGTGTTTCAAAGACAACACTATACGCCGTAAGCCTCTTATTGTTTTCATACTTATAAATGTCAATTTTACAAACATCTAAACAGAAATAAAACATTGTTTTATCCAAAGAAACGAAGTAAGTCGTTCGGTATTCAGAGTAAAACACGGATAACCGACAACAACCTCCCACCTATTCCTCCAGTTTTCTGCTTCCCGAATTCGGTCTCAGTGGTTGCGACTTCCAGTGAGTTTTGTACCAACAGTCGTCTTCATCAGCCGTCAAAGGTATCGCGACGGGCGGCACTGAAGCAACCTCTGTGTCAGATCCCACATCTTCGGGGCGCGATGGGAGCTACACACGAATAAACAAAAAAACGTTTACATATTTATGTGCAAGAAAAATAAAGGTGTTAGGGATAAAATGGGAACTGGAAAAAAAGAAAAGATGGTGAGCCCTGAACGTGATTAAAAATAAAATTAAAGGTAAACACGCTATCTGCCAAGAAGACGATGTTAACAAATGCTAGTGGTTGAATTGATAATATAGGTGTTAAGGGTTATTTGGGAACTGGAAAGAAAGAAAAGAAGGTGAGTATTGAATATAATTGAAAATCAAGAAAAGCGAGTTTGAGCACGAAAGCGATTTCGAAGATGGCTCATTGTTGAACAGATAAAATATAGATCTTCTAAATATTTCATGGGTGAAAAAATCTCCATTGTTGTTGGTCAGAAAAGAAAGGCATTACAGTAGGTTTTAGATAAAGACCAGAAAGAAAAAAAAGATAGTGAGTCCTGAACGTAATTTATTTTTAAAGCAAGGTAAACCAGCTATATACCAAGAATACAATGTTGAAAAAGGCTAGTGGTTGAATTGATAAACATACTAATTGTTAATATATGTAGTATTTTTATCCCATTTCTGGAATAAAATCTTGTGTTTTGTATCGTGAAAACGCTGGTGCGCGGTGACAATGAGGACGGAAATGATAGTGAATGTGCTGACGACGATTGTGACGATGATGACAATGATTAGAATGCAGAATACAAAATACAGATCATT
>NC_090245.1:86276447-86448947 GCF_037325665.1 Littorina saxatilis
CAATTTTCGCCTTCTGCAGGTGCGTTTTGCACATTCATTGCAGTTTTAGTTAAAAACCAAACTAAACAGTGGAGGATTTTCTCAATTCAGGCACTGGTTTTGTTTGTGTAAAATGGGTCTCGGAGTTTCTGATGACTGATTTTAATATTTACCGGTCGTCAATATGTTTGTTTTTAATTTATTTTGATTTGTCCTGGCAGAAGGCCAACATATCCGGAAGCACCAAGATGGCGTCGCGAGAACTACGGAAAAAACGAGGGGCAGTGACGCCCAGTCCTGCCAGGAAGACAGGACTCAAAGAAAGTAAGAATATGTGTGTGTCTGTTTGCAAAATAACCTAGATTACTGTTAACTTTGGATATTTTTATTATTAAACATGTGGTTCGATCTGAGCTATGATGAAAGCAATGTTTTTCGTGAATAGGTATGTGTCTGTGTTACTGTGTCTGCATTGAGACAGAAGAGTTTTCTTTCAAACCATTTCAAAGGACAATTAGTCTTTGCTGTTATTATGCTAAATAAGATGAATATGTCCTGTTGTCTCTGTCACAGAAGAGGAAAGGGTTATTGTCCAGCCTGCACCAAGGAAAAGTAGAGTGGACAATGAACCACCAAAGCCTGATACAAAAGTCAAAACATTGTCATCGGAAGATGTACAGGAGGAAAACACAAAGGATACTGGGCAGGAAAAAGATGGGGGAACAACAAAAACTCCAGGAAAAGTAGCTCCCAAAGGACCAAGTGTGATGGATAGTCCTCGCTACATGAAGTCACCAAGGGATAAGAGCCATGAACGAAGTTCCTCACCCTTCATGCGAAACATTGTTCAGCCACTTCCGGGGCCTAGTCCCGAGTTGAACGCCAGCCAGGGAAGTTTGGCCTCACTGAGGTCTGCAGCTTCCTCTGCTTCCAAAGGTGATTTTCCACTTTAAAAAGACCAAAAATACTGTACTCAGGTATAAACAAAGTCACAGTTTTCAACAGTTTAGGCCCTAAGGTCTTCTTTGTTGTGACTCCGTTGTCTGTAAAGTACATGAGTACAGTATTTTTTTGTGGTCTTTTTATTTCTCGCTCTCGTTGTTCTTCGATTTTCCACTTTGTTGTTTGAAGAGTGCTATTAAATTGCTATGATTATTTATTACGATTTTGTTTTTAGTGATTTTGGCATCCTGTAAGTTTGTGCACAGCAGAGCTCAAATTATTCGGTGAATTATCTGAAATTGAGACCAGAGAGTAAGACTTTGTGCTAATGAAAACACATGTTCATAAGAACATTCAGAGCTAGGGTTTTGATTTAGGTGAATAAGTACAAATGCATAAATTAGTATTTTTATGACACTTCATTGTGAATGGATTATTTACAAAATTGTTTATTGTGTATTTGCTGTAAGGGCTCTGCTGATTTGAAAGTGTGCCATGTTCAATTACATTGTGACCTTTGTTTCATTAACAGAAGCTTGGCCGGAGAGGAAAGGCAGTGTCAGCACAGTCGCCACCAGAAAAGGTACAGCTTTAATTTGTGTGGTGGAAGTTTCCTGATGATACAAATCTATCATATATTACTCCTTTCAAATAATCTGTGAGTAAACTAATGAGCCTAATTGACTTGCATGTACTGCTTGACATTTATATATCTGTACTGTTTTCTTTTTCGCTCTGTTGTTTAATTTACCGTATTTGACGGACTACAAGCCGCGACTTTTTTTCCAAAAAAAATCGCATTACGGCTTATAAAAAGATGCGGCTAAAACGTTACCTAAACTTAAATAGCATTCACCTAATGGAAGTCGCCGCGGATTTTCATTTCGCTCGATTACCGATTACCGGTACTTTATTAGCTCTCTACTCAAGACTCGGCGCTTTTCTCTTTCTTTTGCGAATCTTCGTTTGTCAACAAGTCGTCGTGACAAGATAGCGTACAGAGAAACACCGGATGTATCAGGATCTCGCGCGCGCGAGATTTCGTTTTTTTGTGTCTCGCGATAGTTGGGGGAGCGAGAGCCGCCATGTTGTGTTTTCGTCTGCTCGAAATGTGCGCAAAAATCGTAAATCATCCCAAAAAAGCTTATTCCGGGCGGGACTACATGTGTGTGTTGGTTACAAATTGTGTGTGTGATATTTTTCTTCAAACTTTTTCACTTTTCTTCTTTGTTTCACTTGTTTATTCTCGGAGCCGATTTCGCCAAATACCATACTTTCGTTTGCCTGGTTGTTTTGATTGATTGACACGATCTGATTATGTTTTTTTCGACGGCGGCTAATATAGTGACGCGGCCTATACGTGGCTCGTCCCAATTTTTTTGTTAAAAGTCGGGGGTGCGGCTTATAAAACAGTGCGTCTTGTAATCCGTCAAATACGGTTGCAGGCCCCTTTTTTATTTCTGACTGTAGTTTTTTAATTGTCAATGATACATTACTTTAGCACTATCTGTAACTAACAATATTCTGGTTCAATTGTTTCAGTTAGGAAGGAAAGATAATGTAACAGTAATATACTTGCCTGTATTTTGTCAAAGTAACTGCCAGTGAACATTGTCATGGGTGAACTTTTCCAAACTAACATTTTCGAAACTCACAGTATATCTCCTTTGATATTAAAATTTAAATCATTTGTGTTCTTATTCTTCATTAACATAGTTTTCTAATACATCATTTGAATCTTTGCAGCATTGAAACTGTACTATCTATCCTTCTGTATTTCTGAACTTGAGACCATGGTAACATATGTTTCTTTTTCTGGTTGGGTTCTATACGTTTTAACACATTCACTAACCCCATGAATTCCATGTACAGATTCAGTTTCCAGCCAAGTATCAAGACCATCGTCAGGGAAAGGAGAGAAGATAAAAACAACGGAAACAAAAGTTGGTGGGTAAAGGCTGAAACAAGAACTACTGTTTAAAACAGAGAGAAGAAAATTGCTACTTTTGTTTTCATTGTGGTTTTTTTTTTAGAAAATAACACCCTGTAGTATACATGCATGTTTTTGTGCACATTTGGAGGATGGTGATTAAAAGGCATTTTTGCTATTTCTTGAAAAGAGTCTTGTTAGTCTTAGTCAGAGATATGTGCTTTACCTGCTTGTTTGCTTGTTTGTTTGTTTTTCTTCCAGGTGACATGAATGGAAATGGAGTTTGAATTGCCACTGAACAGCAGGCCACACTGTTTACTTGGAAATGCTTTGGATAAATTATTACTTCTATGGATTAATAATTATTAAGAAGTGTAATCAATTTTTTTCTGTGCAATGCCATAATATATAATTACTGTATTTTCTTTGGTTACTAACTCTTTTTTACAACTATTTTTCTTTGTCTTGCTTTTATGTACAGTTGAACCCCCCTTTTAAGACCTAACAAAATCTGAGAAAATCAGAACTTACAATAGAGGTAAATTTGCATAGGTTAGGAACAGAAAACCTGAAAAAGCCAAGTCTTTAAAAGGGGGGAGGTCTTAAAAGGGGGGTTCAACTGTAATACAGTAACATTTTTAACAGTAACATTTTTAATCCAGATGCAGTCAGTATCAAGGCAGACGAGAAGGAGCAGAATGCCTACATCCCGTACACCTATGCACGAAACTGCATCGCACGCATCACTGGAGACATGACTGACATGAAGGCCAAACACCTGCACATTGTGCGAGACATTGAAAAACATTACCGAGCCATTGAGGATGAGACACAGGTAAGATTATTCATGCATGGAAAAGTAATCAACTTGGTCGCAGAAATACAAAAACGATACCCCTTTTATAAATAAAGAAAAAGAGATGGGATTGAATGGACAGCTGCCATACGGCCGTAGACATGCCAACATGTAAATCTTATTACGTGCTGTTCACATGGCAGACTTTCAACGAACTTTCAAGCAGTTTTTGTTGGAGCCAAGTCATATTTTTTTTAAACTGCCCATGTGAACAGCGCAAACGCTCAGGCTAGTTTTAAGTAACTAGTCTCATCAGACTTGACCGTTCGGGATTGTCCAGGGTGTGCTCATTGTTTCCTGGAGAAAGGAAGTAATTTCATTAGCGTAACGGTGTCAAAATTCGGGCAGCTTGGAATTTTCGTTGACACACTGTCTTTCAGTTTTGAAGACAACGAAGGAAAGAAGAGAAATGCACAAAAAGAGGTTGTGAATTCGGGCATGGATCCGCAAGCGACAGCATCATGGTGAATTTCATCATCTTCTCACACAGACATGCACAATGCACTATTCCCCCTAAGAAATGTACTGTCCAAACTGTATGTCCCGAAAACAAACTCTTGAAGAGAATTCTTTATCATTTCAGTTGCAGTTCAACGGATTTGTGTTGATGCTGAGAAATCAGTACACAGGCAAGGTGTCCACCTTCAGACAAGTGATAGAACTTCACCGCAATGAACAGACCAGGAAAGAACAATACTGGCAGGAAACACTGGAGGTATGAGCATCTCTGTTGACTGTTCGCAGTTATGGACAGTTTTCAGACTTGGGTACAACATGTACAGTGGAACCCAGCTTTAAAAAAAAAACCACGGATTAAAGGATTTTTCCTTATTAAGACTTATTTATTTTATTTATATATTATGAAGTCTTATATCACGCGCGTATCTCCAGACTCGGACTCAAGGCGCAGGGATCTATTTATGCCGTGTGAGATGGAATTTTTTTACACAATAAATCACGCATTCACATCGACCAGCAGATCGCAGCCATTTCGGCGCATATCCTACTTTTCACGGCCTATTATTCCAAGTCACACGGGTATTTTGGTGAACATTTTTTTTATCTATGCCTATACAATTTTGCCAGGAAAGACCCTTTTGTCAATCGTGGGATCTTTAACGTCCACACCCCAATGTAGTGTACACGATCGAAGGGACCTCGGATTTTCGTCTCATCCGAAAGACTAGCACTTGAACCCACCACCTAGGTTTGGAAAGGGGGGAGAAAATTGCTAACGCCCTGACCCAGGGTCGAACTCGCAACCTCTCGCTTCCGAACGCAATTGCGTTACCACTCGGCCACCCAGACCAATAGACTTTACATGTTCAGATTATTTTTTCGCAGTGTTTTTTAAATTTAATTTGCCTTCTTTTTAAGACTCCATCCATTGTAAGATCCGAGAAACAAAGGGACGTAAGGGCTCTCATTGTATACAACATGTGCAAGTGAGAGTTATGGAGAACCAGTCTCCTGGCACCTGAGAAAATAACAAGCATTGAAATGAACAAAAAAAACTTTCATTCTCAAATCCATCCATTGTACGACCTACTTTTCTCAGGAGGTCTTAAAATGGACGCTTCATTGTTGTTTGTTTGTTTGTTTGTTTGTTTGTTTGCTTAACGCCCAGCCGACCACGAAGGGCCATATCAGGGCGGTGCTGCTTTGACATATAACGTGCGCCACACACAAGACAGAAGTCTCAGCACAGGCTTCATGTCTCACCCAGTCCCATTATTCTGACACTGGACCAACCAGTCCTAGCACTAACCCCATAATGCCAGACGCCCGGCGGAGCAGCCACTAGATTGCCAATTTTAAAGTCTTAGGTATGACCCGGCCGGGGTTTGAACCCACGACCTCCCGATCACGGGGCGGACGCCTTACCACTAGGCCAACCGTGCTGGTCTTCATTGTTGTTGAGACGGTTCTTTCTATATTTGGTGTTTAACGTCGTTTTCAACCACGAAGGTTATATCGCGACGGGGAAAGGGGGGGGGGGGGGGGGGGGGGGGGGGAGATGGGATAGAGCCACTTGTTAATTGTTTCTTGTTCACAAAAGCACCAATCAAAAAATTGCTCCAGGGGCTTGCAACGTAGTACAATATATTACCTTGCTGGGAGAATGCAAGTTTCCAGTACCAAGGACTTAACATTTCTTACAGTTGAGACGGTTGTTCATTATTATTCAAACAGGGACTTAAAAGGGAAGGAATGAAGGTCACAATTGAAGATAAAAGAGGAGAGCAGGAGATAATACAGGTACCGTACTTTCCGGGTCATAAGGCGCGACTTTTTTCCTCGAGTTCGACCCCTGCGTCTTGTATAACGAAGCGTCTAATCCGTGTATGAAATACGAAAAAAATCAAAGAGACCGCCTGAGTACCAGTCAAACAACTTGTGATAATGCATGTTTCAGCTACTAGGTACTGCCCTGGCCAAGTTTCCTCGAGCTCTCAAGCCACCCAGCTATCACAATGCCTGCCTTTGATCTGGCCGCACACACAGAGCACACATAATTATTTCCACTCTGTTAAACTCGGTCACTGACCCGGTGCAGGAAATATTTCCTCTCTCAGATATGACAGGGGAACCACCTCTCATGGCAAAAACTGGGTCATTGACCCCTGGGAAGAAGGTCGTGTCTATAAACAAGGCCACCCAGCTATCACAATGTCTTTGATCTCGCCGCACACACAGAGTTCGACTCTGTTAAACTCGGTCACTGACCCCGAAGCAGGAAGTGTTTCCTCTCTCAGATATGACAGGAACCACCTCTCATGGCAAAAACTGGGTCATTGACCCCTGGGAAGAAGGTGTGTCTATAAACAATGGACCTGGCTTTGATCTCGCCGGCTTATTTTCATTCTTCGACTACCGGTATACTTTTTTAATTTTGGTGCGCCCTATCGGCCCCCTGCGTCCAATGGGTGACTGGATTACAAATTTTTTTTAAAAGAAGGGGGTGCGTCTTAGATAACGAAGCGCCTTGTCACCCGGAAAGTACGGTAGTCTGTGCATGTACATATTTGTTTTGACTCTGTCTGAATTGTTTATTTATTTAACAAAGAAAAAAACTCAGAAAGAAGGACTTTCAAAACATAAAATGTGCACACTTTTTGTATTTCAGAGTCTGACAGAACGTGTGAACAAGCTGCTGAAGGACAGGAAAATACTTCTAGTCAGCAACAGGGAGGAGGTGGAAAAGCTGGAGACGGAAAAGGTATGTAACAGAGCCATAACTCGTGTCAATCAACAGATTTCGGAAATAACTCTTGTCGGGTTTGTATGTGTTTTGAAAGAGTGAATATTCTTGCTTTCATTGGGGCAGACTTTCCCTCTGACATTATAGCCAGTCACTAGTGAGGGGTGTGTCTGAAACACGTGGACAAGGGGCAAGTGTGGAAAGTTTGCCTCAGTAAAAGTAAGCGTGTTCACTTTTTCACAACCCATACAAACCAGACAGAGTTATTTTCGGGATTTATCTATTGTTCAGCAACTTGCAGTCCTCTTCTGTCTACAGAGTATAAGATCGTCTTTATTTATTTTTGTGGATTGCTCGGTCTGCTTTGTCAGTATTTTTTGCATTATCTTCTGACTGCACAACCTCTTCATTTTGTTTTAGGTTTCTGTGCCCCTGTAGGTTTCGTGGGTTTTGTTCTCCCCTTTCTAATGTCAAATTCTTTATTTAAGTCATTTTGGCTCCAAAGCCTTGTTCTCCGGACAACAATTCTGTTCATGCACTTAACTTATAAACATCAACCAGTCAATAGTTATCTCTGTGATGGTGCTAGTCATTTTCCACACCCCTATTTCCTTACAATTACTTGTTCTTGTTATAATAGAAACTGCCAGTCAAATTAAGTCCAAACCCAGTGATAACAATATTATATTTATCAAGAAGAAACAGGTCAAATTAAATTACAACCAGGGTATATGACCGGTCGCTCATTTAATTACCTGTATTTTGATATTATCACTGGTGAAATACTGGTCATTTTTAGGATGAGCATGTTCTTTGTATGTTTATGCATGTTGCTACTGTTTCTGCTTTTTATGGTCATCATAGGTCCAGCTGATGGCTCAGCTGACCAGTCAGATGGACCAGGAAAAGTCTGCTACAACTGTCAGTGAGTAAATGTTTTCCTTAGGCCAAAAAAAAAAAATTAGTCTGTTTACGGTAACCCGACCGACCCTATTTTTTTCGCGCGACCCTAGACTTTTTTTTGGCATTTGGGGAAAAAATAAATAAATAAAAAAAATAAATAACGTAAAAATATGGTTTTTTTGGGGGGACCAAAAAAAAAAAAAAAAATCCAGACCTACCGACCCTATTTTTTTGGCCTATGTTACCGTAAACAGACCTTTTTTTTTGGCCTTATTACTTCATGGGTAATTCTTAGTTCTTTGTCAAAACTGCCATAAGACAGCAACACTCTGCACGTTTAAGCACATTAAAAGAAATAAACAGAATAAACAGTGGTTCTTTTTTTTCGTTGAATGCCTTTCGATGCAGGTCTTAAAAGGGGTTTCCACTGAAATAAAGTTTGAAAGGGACGGGAAGATACGGAGGGAATACTTGCTGTAAAAAACTTATGCTTTTTTGTGTTTTGTTTACCTTTTTCACACAAAAATATTATGTGTTTGTTTGGCTTTGTGTGCAGTCAGCAAAGATTTTGAGAAGAAAGTCAGCGAACTGAAGGAGGAAAATCAGGTAATGTGCTTGTGTTTGTGTCAGATTTTCTTTTCATATTGGTTAACTTACTGGTGACAGCCTCCTTCAAGAATGTGTCTGTAACTTTCTGTTAGTTCCGTGATGGCGCTAATATTTTTTCAAACAGGTACACAAACTTTTATGATAAAAACTATCCAGAAAAAAAAGGTAGGCTGGTCATTGGAACCAGTAAGTGTCCAACTCAGAGTACTGGTTTTGTTGTTTTACCAGCGAAACAAACGGTAGTTCTAAAAATCAACCGGTAGGTTATACCGGCAGCCAATTATTTTCCGGTATTTTCTCATTTCAACCGGTAAATACTGGTAATTACCGGTTAACGCCAATACTGTTTGTTTGTCCAGGTTTTATCATTCATTGCAATTCTTGACACAGATTTGCTCTTGTGATGAATGAAAGAGTTTGTTCCATTGCTCTGTCTTACAATGCCAATACATGTTCTTGGTAATGTTTTGCAGAAGCTACAAGATAGCCTGGAATCAGAGAAGAAGGAGGTGGAACGTCTGAAGGGGTTGCTTGCTGCAGGAACAGCAGTAGCTGTGGCAAATGTTGCTCAAGACAAAGAGGTGAAAGTCTCCTTTGTTTTGGATTGTTGCTTTTTGTTTTATATCTTCACAAGTCAAATTTAGGATTTAGAGACGTTTAATGCTGAGAAGCGTGATTCTTCCTTCATCTTACTCTCTCTTTGTTCCGTGCTATCTTTCTCTCACCTTCCCCAACCCAATCTCCTCTCTGTAATGTTCACACATGCACGTGAGCATGCACATACACGCATCTACACACACACACACCCCTGCTCACTCACACACACACACACACACACACACACACACACACACACACACATGCACGCATGCACTCACTCACTCACTCACACACACACACACACACACACACACACACATACACTCAAACACATTTAATCAAGGTACATCGATGTGTAACATTCATGTTCCAATGTTCATTTCTTTAAAGGACAGCAGAAGTCTTTGCCTGGGGGGGTCACTACAAGGCTCTATAAAACATTTACAGGGAGAGAACGCCTACTATCTCTTTGTCGCTTGGTCGCTAATTTTCAAAGTACAGTCCCTTGCTAGGCTCTCTCTCTCTCTCTCTCTCTCTCTCTCTCTCTCTCTCTCTCTCTCTCTCTCTCTCTCTCTCTCTCTCTCTCTCTCTCTCTCTCTCTCTCTCTCTCTCTCTCTCTCTCTCTCACACACACACATACACACGAAAACACACACACACACACACACACACACACACACACACACACACACACACACACACTGAAACACGATTAATCAAGGTAACAAGCAAGCAAAAACAGACACTTTTTTCCCACTTGAATGTGTTCTCCTCCATCTTTCAGGAGGCAAAGCAAGAAAACGCCACAATGGAGAGGTCAGCACCTACAACTGACAAACCCAGCGATGAGGAACAGCGGCAAATGTCAGGCGAGCGTCAGCGAATGTCGGAAGACATGGGGCGAATGGGGGAGGAGCGTCAAGACCTTGTTGACAAAATCAAGGATCTCCAGGCTGAAATAACTCGCATTTCAGTGGTAAGTGCTCAAAATTTTAGTTTTCTATGGGGCTCCCTTGATTATTATGTGCCCTGGTATGAATCATAATTACAATTAAAAAGTGTACGCCTCACCCACCCACCCACCCCCCAAAAGTCCTTTTTCACAGGTTTCCATGCTGGTAGTCCACATTTTTTCTTTGCTTTTACCAGGAGTCCGGAGAGTGGCAGGAAAAGTACCGACTGCTGCTGATTCAGGCTGGGGATAGTGAGAAGCTACGGGAGCAGTACGCTACACTTGAGAGTCAGTACAAAGCTCTGGCTCTGGTCGTCAGTTCTTCACCTGAGACTTCGCAGGTTGCTGAGGTCAGTACTACTGTGTTCCACTGTAATGCAATGGCATGGACATTTCAAAACCTTGAGAATCAGCACATCTTCTTGCATCCATGAAGTGTTGTGTTATTAATTCTTTCTTACTTGTCCTATTCTCATGTAGGACATCAATTGGTCTTAATCTATAAAAAGCAATCCCATCGAATTGAACGAACACATGTCAATATTTATCATATTACGAAGACAGTAGTGCTTGTGATGAAGGAACACCCTTTTGATCAGCCAAAATTGTTGATATTGCAGGTTGTCTTAATGAGAAGGATCATGTGTTCATGTGTAGCCTAATGGACAAATGAAGATGTGGGTGTATTGTTTTACAGTGGAAGCCCCCTTTAAGACCCCCCCAATTTCAGACTCCCCCCCCCTTTTAAGACCCCCCAATTTCAGACTCCCCCCTTTTAAGACCCCCCAATTTCAGACTCCCCCCTTTTAAGACCCCCCAATTTCAGACTCCCCCCTTTTAAGACCCCCCAATTTCAGACTCCCCCCTTTTAAGACCCCCAATTTCAGACTCCCCCCTTTTAAGACCCTGTTATCTCAGATGTTCCTGTTCATAACATCTAAATGTACCTCCCTTTTAAGTCTCTCTTCCTGTTCAGGTCCATTTCCACTGTCGTTACTTTTGGTTCTTTCTTCTTCTTCTTCTTCTTCTTCTTCTGCGTTTGTGGGCTGAAACTCCCACGTACACTCGTGTTTTTGCACGAGTGGAATTTTACGTGTATGACCGTTTTTACCCCGCCATTTAGGCAGCCATACGCCGCTTTCGGAGGAAGCATGCTGGGTATTTTCGTGTTTCTATAACCCACCAAACTCTGACATGGATTACAGGATCTTTTACGTGCGCACTTGGTCTTGTGCTTGCGTGTACACACGAAGGGGGATAAGCCACTAGCAGGTCTGCACATAAGTTGACCTAGGAGATCGGAAAAATCTCCACACTTCACCGACCAGGCGGCCGCGGCCGGGATTCGAACCCTCGACCTTCCGATTAAGAGGACGACGTCTTACCACCCCGCCACAGCGCCCGTCTGTTACTTTTGGTTAAGAACAGATGCTTAGAATTATGAAACCAGTCTTATGGACTTTTGTGTTCATACAGCACAAACTACAAGCATTGAACATGTGAACTTCTTATGGTTATATGTTCATGTGTTGACAGGAAAAGGCATCCCAGGTGGAAAGTGAACGAGCCATGATGGAGGAGGAAAAACAGCGTCTGGCGAAGGAGATTGAGAAGTGGGAGAAAGAGTTCAAGAAGAAGAACAAGAGAGAGCCCACAGAAGATGAAAAGTGAGTTTTCTAAGTGATAGGCGCAATGGCCCAGTGGATAAGACATTGGTTCTTTTGTGTGGATGGTTCGGGAATCGAATCCCAGTCGCACCCAGTGTGTTAAGGGTGGAGATTTTTTTTCATCTTCCAGGTCAACTTACATGCAGACCTGCCAGTGCCTTAACCCCCTTGGTGTATAGAAGCAGGCATAAGACTGGTGCATAATACAGCAGCACAGTACTAACTCAAATAAAACCATTGGAGCATGTGGCTCTGCCTGGAGCCAAAGTTCTTGCTTTCTGGTTGTATGCGAGAAGGAAATACATGCAGGTCTGAACCAAAGAAGACAATTTAACAGTCAATTGGTGGTATTTGTTTGCCACAAAACAATGTGCACACAGAAGTGTTTCAACACTGCAGCATAGATGAAAGTTGATAGACCAAAGCCGTGCTTAAATTCTGACCGAGTGAAAAGATGAAAATTTTAAAAAAGCCAATTTTTTCATCTCTCTGTCTGAAGGCCTGACTCGGCCAAAGAGCTGTATGTGTCGATGGGGGAGGTGACACAAATGGTGGAATCACTGGAGTGTCAGAAAGCCACTCTGGAAGCTGTTCAGTCTGGTGCTCCCCCTCCTACCCCAGAACTGCCTGCAACCAGTGCTGCCATTGCTGAGCCTGAGGTGTCTGTTGTGGAGGTACGTTTGTGTGTAGGTTTGAGGGGAAGGGGTGTGGGGGGGGGTTGGTTAAAGTGTGTATGTGTGGTGGCAAGCGTGTGTGTTTAGTTGTTGCTGTGACTTTTTAGTCAGAAGAATGAATTATCTTTTTCGTTTCTTTTTTTCAATGTCGGTTTGCTTTTTGTATTTTTCTTGTTAATTCTTTTTTCATTTCTTTTGTATGTTTCTTACTGTGTCTGTCTTTCTTTCTCTTTATTGTTTCTCTTACAAAATTAGGTATGTGGCTATAATTAAACGTTCCACCAACATACCTTTCATGTTTTTTTTATTCTGAATATTGGAACGTTGGCAGCCTATTTGTTTGTGGATTTTTTAGGTATTTGGCTGTTTTAAATTTTCATCAGTTTGTTCTGTAATACAGTCAAACTTGTTTAACAACTACCCAAGGGACCAACCTCAAGTAGTCGTTAAAGACAGGTGGTCGCTATGGAAAGGTGAATTTCATGGAGACAAAAATTGTCCGGGATCCTTTTGGGTGGTCGTTGTGGGTTGGGGGTCACCAGGGTGGGTTCGACTGTATTAACCAAATTGTTCACCTCACAGGTAAAAGTACCAGACCCTGCCATAGTGGCCAGCCTAGAGAAGAGCCAGGCTGCTGTGGATGATCTTCAGTCTCGCATCACTGCCCTGGAGGAGGAAAATGCACAGCTGAGGTCGCAGATCGCTGATCTTCAGGCTGGTCAGCCCATCACAGCTGTCGCTGCCGCTGCACTGGTACAGGTGAGAAAAGGACGAATGCCGGAAATAACTCTTGTTGGGTTTTTATGGGTTGTGGAAGAGTTGCTTTCCCTTGTTTTTCCTTGCTTTCCCCCCCAAAAAAATGCTGAGGAATCTACCAGTGACATTGTAGGCTTCGAAACAAGGGTAAGGCAACTCTTCGACAACCCATTAAAACGTGACAGAGTTATTTCCGAACATCGTCTGTTCTTCAGCTTTTTATGCAGCAAAATGAATTAAACAAAACTTAAATGTGTTTGTGAAGATTTTAACTTTGTGTTGACTCTTCGTATAGCAGGATTAATCTCATTTGTTTTGTAAGGAATGAAGGGAAATAACTACTCCCAAAGGAAAGGTCTGAAAGCATGTGAATTAAAATGGATTGAAATGATTGTGGCATGTTAATTTAAGGGTTGAACTTACAAAAGAGCAGGTCCATTGTAGACTTACGGATTGATCATGACATCAACCATGCTGTTGTGTCCTTGAGCATCGCTTGAATAACTTGGTGTTGTTCATTTCCAGGGAGATGATTCAGAGAAGGTGGACAAACTGACATCTGAACTTGAGAATAAAGAATCTGTAAGTACAATTTGTGCTGGTATTTTCTTAATGAAGATGCGTGTGTATGAGTTGACACCTACATTATGTTTGCATCTTGTGTGTAGATCATATTGACAAAAATGGTATGAAAAGAAAAGAATGAAACATTATATATAATAAATTGTTGACGTTCTTTTTCTTTGTTTTTTATTGAAAGGTTTGTTGCTCGTTAAAGCAAGTTACCCAGGACATCAGCTGACGTCCTACAGGCAGCAAAATTAAAGAATAACAAGCGATATAAAAACTTAAGTCAATCTGGCGGCCTCAAAACTAAAAGATCAACACTAAAAACACGGCCAGCACTGAGACTACATGTACTAAGGCTTCGCTAGCCTAAACCCAAAGGCTGAGACGGGTCAAGCTCGTCTCAGCAAAGCATGCAGATGCATTGCCTAATTAACCTATTTTCTTTAATTGTGATAACGTTTTCAAAGTAAAGATGTCATAGTTATATGTTTGGACTCAAGAAACCATAAAGAGTTCCATGAAGAAATCATTTTTAGATCAGTTACTACAATAATTATTTTAATTAGAATTTTGACATTTTAATGTCCAAGCTCATCAGTTAATTTTTATGTTTCCAAGCTTAAATTCAATCCCATAGTCCTAGCTTTGTCAAAGGTTAATTGCTGGACCAAAATGTCAATCAATTTTCTGCCTCAACTTGCACTAAAAGCCGGATATGACACATCAAAGACATTTATCGAAAAAAGGCAAACACAGATTTTAGACAAAACTTGACTAGATGTATAAAAAGGGAAAGGGATAGAACAGTAAAAGAAGGGAATGAAACTGAACTCTGCAATGAATTATCCATAATTTTTATGATGTTTTCAGGAGCTTGAGAAGCTGCGTGCAGAGAAGCGAGAAATGTCGAAGGACATGAAGAAGATGATGCGACAACACATGAAACTGCAGGCCAAGATGGGAGAGGTGGACCCAGACCTCCCCAGACTCCTGGAGATGGTTGCTGTACTGGTGAGTGGGCTTTGAAACTAAGTTCGTCGTAATCGGCGAGGGTTCGAATCCTGGGTTCGGCGAGAGATTTATTTCTCAGAGTCAACTTTGTGCATACTCAATTCAATGTCCGAACCCCCCTCCCGTGTGCACACATGTGCACGATAAAGATCCCAAGCTCACTTTGTGGGGCATTAAACCATACTGATAGCAAGAATTCATGACTCGTTTAGTTCTGTTTGTCTATAATGGTCACCTTAGGGACCAGCCAGAATGAATTCCTCTTATGACAGCCATCCTTCTATGCATGAGTGGGACAGTTTGCATGATTTTCAAGACCCATGAACAGCAAAAAATGAACTTTGGCAGTGTTGTGACATGCATATTCACTCTTTTCCTGTTTGGGGAGAATGAACTGTGTCCTGTTTGGGGAGAATGAACTGTGTCCTGTTTGGGGAGAATGAACTGTGTCCTGTTTGGGGAGAATGAACTGTGTCCTGTTTGGGGAGAATGAACTGTGTCCTGTTTGGGGAGAATGAACTGTGTCCTGTTTGGGGAGAATGAACTGTGTCCTGTTTGGGGAGAATGAACTGTGTCCTGTTTGTGGAGAATGAACTGTGTCCTGTTTGGGGAGAATGAACTGTGTCCTGTTCGGGGAGAATGAACTGTGTCCTGTTTGTGGAGAATGAACTGTGTCCTGTTTGGGGAGAATGAACTGTGTCCTGTTTGGGGAGAATGAACTGTGTCCTGTTTGTGGAGAATGAACTGTGTTCTGTTTGGGGAGAATGAACTGTGTCCTGTTTGGGGAGAATGAACTGTGTCCTGTTTGTGGAGAATGAACTGTGTTCTGTTTGGGGAGAATGAACTGTGTACTGTTTGGGGAGAATGAACTGTGTCCTGTTTGGGGAGAATGAACTGTGTCCTGTTTGGGGAGAATGAACTGTGTCCTGTTTGGGGAGAATGAACTGTGTCCTGTTTGTGGAGAATGAACTGTGTTCTGTTTGGGGAGAATGAACTGTGTCCTGTTTGGGGAGAATGAACTGTGTTCTGTTTGTGGAGAATGAACTGTGTTCTGTTTGGGGAGAATGAACTGTGTCCTGTTTGGGGAGAATGAACTGTGTCCTGTTTGGGGAGAATGAACTGTGTCCTGTTTGGGGAGAATGAACTGTGTCCTGTTTGGGGAGAATGAACTGTGTCCTGTTTGGGGAGAATGAACTGTGTCCTGTTTGTGGAGAATGAACTGTGTTCTGTTTGGGGAGAATGAACTGTGTCCTGTTTGGGGAGAATGAACTGTGTCCTGTTTGTGGAGAATGAACTGTGTTCTGTTTGGGGAGAATGAACTGTGTCCTGTTTGGGGAGAATGAACTGTGTCCTGTTTGGGGAGAATGAACTGTGTCCTGTTTGGGGAGAATGAACTGTGTCCTGTTTGGGGAGAATGAACTGTGTCCTGTTTGTGGAGAATGAACTGTGTTCTGTTTGGGGAGAATGAACTGTGTCCTGTTTGGGGAGAATGAACTGTGTCCTGTTTGTGGAGAATGAACTGTGTTCTGTTTGGGGAGAATGAACTGTGTCCTGTTTGGGGAGAATGAACTGTGTCCTGTTTGTGGAGAATGAACTGTGTCCTGTTTGGGGAGAATGGACTGTGTCCTGTTTGTGGGTGTGAATTTTGGTTTGCTGTACAGTGGAACTTTAAATTAAGACCTCCAAACATCTGAGAAATTCAGGTCTTAAAAAGGAGGGAGTCTTAAATGGAGGGTAAATTTACTGAGGTTTATGAAGAGAAAGTTTGGAAAAGGTGAGGTCTGAAACAGGGAGAGGTCCTAAATTGGGGGTTCCACTGTATCTTCTTAATGACTTTGTGTTCATGTTTGCTGATGATGAAGGAATAACATACTGAATCATGTGCCAATTCTACAGGACAGCCTTCAGGATGATTTGCTCATGTATTGCTGTACAGGTGCAAAGTGTTCACGGAGAACACCACGACGCAGGTAGAGCCATGGAGAAAAGACTGAACACTGCCAAGAAAGCTGTGGAGCCTCTGAGCGAGGAAGACACTGTCGCTAAGAAAGCCCTTAGCGCCTGGGACAAAACATACAAGAAAGCCCATGGTGCCGCTCCTGATGATTCTGACAGGTTAGGATAATAATGCAAAGGCTTGAAATAATGGAATAAAGGGTGTGTGTGGAGGGGGGGGGGAAGGGGATGGGTAAGAGAGGAGGGGTGGGGAGAGGGGAGATTGACACTTGGAGCAAGCAGGTGAAGGAAAACAGGGCTATAAGTATATTATTAGTTGTCATTTTTATTCTGGTATTTTATTTTTTCTGTACATGTTTGTTGTGTGTAATGTGCAGCTGCTTCACAGATGATGGTGGTACCTAGCGTCCTCATAAGAAGCACTTAGCAAACTCAGTTGTTAGACATTCTAGAACAACGTAAATGGCGAAGGCAAAATGCCTGACTTTTGTAGTTGATATTTGCATATTCACAGAGTATGATCCAAATGAATAGTACCTTGTTATTCCTCAAGCCTGTTTGGCATATCTGTGCTGAAGATTTACAGTTGACCAAGGAAAAATTAACAGATGATTTTTGAAAATGTGATCAATTCAGAGATGAAGAGGGTCAAGCTCTAAAGGCAACATCAGAGGACACAGGTAAAGCCTTGGACATCAAGCAGCTGGAGATCCGAGCCCTGGCCCTCTTGACCACTGGCATCTACAAGCCTAAAGAACCTGAGAGACCCAAGTCTGCATCTCGGGCTACACCTGAAACGGGTGGGTGTAATGTAGCAGGCATTGGTGATGGTGATATCATTTTGTATCTTGCTGGTTCCTCCAAAATCGGCGTATGGCTGCCTAAATGGCGGGATAAATTTGATCACACCCATAAAAACCCACTCATCCAAAAAACACAAGTGTACATGGGAGTCTCAGCGCACAGACGCAGAGGAAGAAGATTGCTGATGATTGGAGGATATGGGGTAACAATTGCATACTGGTGTAACCCAAGATTCTGAAACAAGACTTCTGACATGTTATTTGATGTTTCAGATGTTGAACAGCAACTCTCTGCCCTGGACAACAAAATGATAGATCTGGAGGGAGAGAGGGACACACTGCAGGAGGAAAACAACAAACTGCAAACATCTGTGCAGGTACATAGGAGGGTACAGTGGAACCCCCTTTTTAAGACCTTGAGAAAATCAAGTCTTAAAAAGGAGGGAGTCTTACATTTAACACTATTGTGACTAGCACTGCCACGGCGTTAACGTCCTGCCTGCCCAAGCTTGCCACCAAGAAACTTCCCAAAAATCAGTAACTGTAAAGAAATCTGTCTAGCAAGCTTGAATTAAGTCCAATCACCACCAAATTTTGTGTACTAATTCAAAAATGGATGCCCAGTTCAGTTGTGCTATTTATAAGTTTGTCACGCGATTTGTTTTAGCAAAGGGGGGTGAAAGGGGATAATTTGTGTTTTTTAACGTTTTTTTGTGTGTGTTTTATTTTCCACTGCTTTTTTTAAACGTTATTTTTTAACAGAAAGTATTATAAATAATGTTATAACCAAACAAGGTGTAAAACCTATGAATTAGCTGAAATATTGTTAACATTGTACACAGAAATAAGGAGACAGTACAAAGAAAAAAACAAGCAAATCACGCATTCACTCACAGCATCCTGACTCAAATGAAACAAAACTGTAACACTCACCAAATGATGTCTAGGTAATCCATATTGAATATAAGTCACATTTTCACAACAAAGTACCAACTGTACACCTATGAACATTTCCAAAAGGATTAGAAGGCTCCAGCCATCCATTGTTATCAGTGCTGCCACGCCCCCATAGCTCCTGCACGATTCCGAGATACATGTTCGTCTAGCAGTATCACCCCCTACCACGTGTAGTTTGCCGACTCGTACTAACAACAACTGGACTGTTTCTTCCTCAATATCACTGCTATTATCGCTTTCTTGAGGCTAAAACGACACGATGTATCATGATCTACAGGATCCTCAAGATCCAACATCCGGAGAATCTCCTCCCGTGACAAGGCTCGCCTTCGATTTATTTTTTTTTTCGAAAACACCACGCAAATCTGCACTAATTTGATCAAGCCGGAAGAGAAAACCACGTGTATCAAGGGAAACAACTCAATTTATTGCAATCTTCAAAAACCGGGAAGCAATCACGAGTCTTGTACCTTGTATGACTGATACTGAAAAATGCGCGTCCCGTCCATGGGCGTGTCAGCGCGGTTACTGATTTATCAGCGTCCCGTCGCGAAAGTGTTAAACAATAGCAGACATGCAGGACGATAACAATTGCAGACATGCAGGCCGAGAAGATGATACAACCTTGTTGCTTCATGCTATCTGCAAATGTGGCAAAAACTGATCAAGTTCCATCAAAGAAATTCTCCAGAACCAAGAAGCAAGGAAAGGGAGGGAAATCCAAAGATACATTGCAGGCAAAGGTGCTTACGTTCGTGTTTTGCTTTTTTTCTATCTCTACATGTTGGGTTTTATTTTGCTTTTTTCTTCTTCTTATGAATGTTGATCATGTACAATGTTGTGCCACAGGACCTGGAAGCAGAGCTATCAGACATGAGGGAACAGCTTGCTGCACAAGCCACAATGACTGCCGCCACTAGTGTTACTGTAAGTTTTACAGTGAAACCCCCCTTTTACGACCTTCAAAAATCTAAGAAAAATTCGGGTCTCAAAAGGGAAGGAGTCTTGAAATGGAGGTAAATTTACAGAGGCTATGAACAGAACATCTGAGTACGGAGAGTTAATTCAGTTAAATTCAGAGAGCTTTTTTCCACTACAAAAAAGAGTTTATTGCTAAAACTCGCAAAGTTCATGACACTTGTCATGGACTGTTTGAGAAGCGAGTAAAATTTAATTCTCTTTTAGCTTTATACTCCGTTATCTGTTTTGTGTTGTTTGTAATAGTATTTTTGTCCTTATGTTAACCCACCCATCACCCCCCCCCCCCTCTCCCTTCCCCCCATTTCCCATAGTAAAGAAATGTATGTAATCACTTTGCACTTGTAGTGTTTTATTATTAGTAGTATTAGTATTAGTATTATTAGTAGTATTATTATTATTATTATTATTATTATTTATTATTATTATTGTTGAATTGTTTCTTGTATTGTTTTTGCTCTCCCTCACCCCTCAACTCCCTTTTCTGTACATAGTCTGATTTCTTTTTGTTTTAGTTCCTTTTATTTGGTGTTGAATGAAATGTGTTTTTATTGTGTTTTTTAATTTTCCATGTACCCTCACGGGGTTTTATTGGAATAAAACTTGACTTGACTTGACTTGAGAGTCTAAAAAAAAGGTGAAAATCTTAAATTGGAAGGGGGGGGGGGGGTATATCTTAAAAGGGGGGATTCCGCTGAATTTTAAAGGATGATACAGATTTTAGATTCTGAATTTTGGAACATTAGCGGTCAATCAGTCTTTGGATTTCACAATGAACTTTACATTATTACCACAGGCCTCATCAGAAGATGTGTCAGAGCTGGAGAGAGAGATAGACGGGCTGAACGTAGCATTGCAGCAAGAGAGAGCAGCACATGACGCCACGCGAGAGGAGTTGGAGACAGTGCAGAGACAACTGCAACAAGCCAACGATGAGCTGTCAGCCTTACAGGGCCAGTCTGACGCTCAGGTGCAGAAAGCCACTGCTGTTATGGAGGCTAACCTGGCATCCAAAGAAGAGGTGTGTGTGTGTGTGTGTGTGCGTGTGTGTGTGTGTGTGTGTGTGTGTGTGTGTGTGTGTGTGAGTAAGTGTGCGTGTGTGTGTGTGTGTGCGTAAGTGTGTGCCTGAGTGTGTGTGCGTGCGTGCATGCGATATGTGTTGTTAGCTTCATAGACCTTTTGCTGTTGTTGCTTTTATATTTGTATTTTGTTGCTATTTTTTTCCTCCTTTTGTTTACCAATTTATAAATCCGACTATCCTCTTGACATACGTTGTATTTGTTCGCCAAATCTTATCTCATACCAATTTTAAGAGCACGTTTATAAGCATAGCTTGTGCTCCGTTGATCCAATTGATTGTATGCAGCATTGTTCTTTGTAATCCTTTCAATAAAATTGTTTCAACCACAGAAGAGGTGAGTGATTATAGGTGGCAAGGTAAATAGGTAGTGCAGTCCTATTGTTTATCTCTGCCTTTTTTTGTCTCACTTAATTTAAGAGGGAAGTTGGGATTTGTTTTCTTTGGCAAATTTGCTAAAAAGGCAAGGAAAGTTTTGGCCGTTTATATCAGACTTTGCTGACTCAGAAAGCGCGAAAATAAAAAAAAATAAAAAAAATAAATTCCTCTAAAGCGAAAAGAGTTCAGTTTAATATCATAGATGTGTTGAAGTAAATATGCTCAGTGTGGTGTAATTTTGTGTTTTGTTGTGTCTACAGCAACTGGCTGACTTGAAGAAGAGGAATGAAGAGCTGGAGAAAGAGCGTCTGGCAAATGTCCCCTTGGATACTGCCAAGGAGATTAAAAACTTGCAAAACAAAATCGTAAGTCTCTAACATTTCATGTATTGTGACGATGGTTTGGGTTAAATGATCAATTGATTTTGTCTAAAAGGCATCAGTCAGGCAACCAGAAACAACTTTCAACAATCTCAAACAAAAAGCTTACTACTGTGTAATAAAACAAGATGTTGACCAATAATTGGAGTTTATACTTCTTGGATTCATTTTACCTGCTGATCTTAACCCCTTCACTGCCCACCGCGTATGTAATACGTTGTCATTTTCGGTTTGTCGTACGCCCATAACCGTATCTCATACGTGGGATTTGTGTCAACAACATTTCAGGACATTTCTGAAAACTAAAAATGGGAGGTAACCACTGTCCAAGTACTTGTAGGGGTTCTAAACACAGTTCTTTCCCATAGACCGTTCGGATAAGTTACTACCACGTGTTGAAAACTGTGTTAGATATGTAGAACCGATCTATAGCATTCACAATGGCGGCCAAAAGTCGGACCTCAACTCGTAGACCTGTTTTCAAGCGATACAGTGTTCTGGAAGCTCTACAAGAAGTGATTTATGGATTACCACACAGAAGAATACTTTTATGGGCTGTAATGTGAGTACCTGATGTTTGACACCAGTTTTAGCAGTGTTTTGTGTGGTTTTACGTGCTGCAATGTGTGTGTGTGTAAGTCCGGAAACTGTAATTTTTGACAAAAATGGTCATTATATCAATTTTTACTATAACAATCACAAACAAAGTCCAATGATCATGTCATCCTATAATAGCCAAGGGTATAAGCAAAACACATGCCAAAGATCTAAGAGATATCTCAATAAATGATCGAGCAGTGAACAGATTAGTGAACCTACCGAAGAAAGCGAAATTTTGCCCTGGCACACAGCAATACCAAATGTAAGGCTTCTTTTTAGTCAATATAACACTTACCTCGACAGTACTATTCTTGCACATTATCTATTATAGGCCGAAAAAATTGGACAAAACGCTGAGTGGGTACAATTATCTCCCATAACCATGCGCCACCGTGGATCCCAAGCACTGTCCGAGTGCTTCCCCCTTACAGGATGTAGGTGGCGCGTCCTCTTTCTTTTTTCGCGCGTGTCAGACCGGCTGTGTTTCTGCTACGCTCCCGGATTATTTTGGACTAAGAGGCTCCTTTTCTGTGTGGACTATCACCTGTTGGATTATTGTGTGTTATTCCACTTCTGGCTTGAGGCTACGTTGTGTTTCCTTCAACTTGTGCCTCCGTTTTTGTGTGGCGGACTCGGCGTGCCTCCCGTCCTACTTCGTGGTGACCGGTCGTCTGCTTCTCGTTTCGCCGCATTCACTTGAGTATTGACCTAAATTTTCTTTGAATTTTGTTAATTCTCGGTCTTTAAGGGTACGTACAGGGCGAGGTAGGATGTCTCGTCCTGTTTTGGGCTCTGGTTCTACGGAACCAGAGTCTGCCGGGGGCAACCCTTCTCCGGGCGCCCAGCGTCATGTTTTACGCACGGAGAAGGGGATCTTTCGGCGCTCCGACTCTCCCTCCCCAAACGCTTTGCGTTTGCGGCGAGGGAGGGCGGAGAAAGCCTGTTTGAGCAAGCTCAATGCGAGCTTGCTCAAACAGGCTGGGCTTGAGCCTGGGACTTCGGGCGGGGCTGCGCCGTCGAAGGTTCGGGGAAGTTCGAGGGGAAAGAAAAAGCTTCTTTCTCCTTCTCCTTCAGTGGAACAGGCTTCCCCCCCTTCGACGCCGTTGTCCGGCCCTCAGTCTCAGGCTTCAGCTCCTCCCGGTTTCGAGCCTGGGGGGAAGGTTTCCTTCTCCCCCCTGGCTCGAATCCGGGGGCAGGTCGATTCCCAACCCTCTTTGGGGGTTGGTGAATCCGATCTAGGGGCTACTGGAGAGACTCAGGTTTTGACAGCCAACGGCCATACCACGTTGTAAACACCGGTTCTCGTCCGACCACCGAAGTTAAGCAACGTCGGGCCCGGTTAGTACTTGGATGGGTGACCGCCTGGGAACACCGGGTGCAGTTGGCATTAAAATCTTTCTTTTTCCGGTGCCTCTCCTGTGCCCTCCTCGGTTTCCACCGCTGTGGAAGCCAGGAGGGACACGGGTCCTCCTCTGAACTCCCTCGCTGGGTCGTCTGCTGCTGTTTTGACAGTAGTTTCGGCCTCCTGGGGGGGGAGATCGGAGGAGATGACGGGGTCTCTGAATTCCCTCCCCGCTGGGGTTGGGATGCGAATTGACCCCGTTCAGGGCGGTCCTGTGGGGGCAGGGGTTTCAGGCTTCGTGCCTACGACCACTGCTACTACGGTTCCCTCTGACGTCCGTGTGACTGGTGGCTGTCCCTCTTGAAACGCTCCGGCCGACTAGTTACTGGACGTGGAGGTGTTCGACAGAACGTGGTACTTCTGTCGAATGGTCAGGGCGACGGGAACATTGTTTCTGTTGCTCAGACCGACACCTCCGACCGGACCGTCTTGACCCCACGCCATTCCTTAGCGTCTGGTGTTCGGGTGACGGATGGTCCGGACCAAGGGTCCGGAACGTTCCAGGCTTACGGGTCGGGATCGAACCGGACCCACGGGACCCGACTGGACTTGACCTCCGGGTTTGGTCCGGACGGGACTCATGGTACGGGACCGTACCGGACCTTAGGGTCCGGTGCGGGACAGTACCTCTGGCCCTTGCCGGACCCCCCGGACCTACGGGTCCGGATGGTACGGTACGGGACCAGTGTTTCGGTCGGGACCGGACCACCCGACCACCTCTGTTGGTCTGGGTGGTCTGGCACCGAACCGGAACACACCGGACCTACGGGTCCGGAGGGTACGGTACCGGACCAGTGGTCCGGTCGGGACCGGACCACTCGACCACCTCTGTTGGTCCGGGTGGTCTGGCACCGAACCGGACCATGCCGGACCTACGGGTCCGGATGGTACGGTATGTCCACGTCCGGACCGAGCCACCCGAACACTTCTGTGGGTACGGATGGTTCGGTACCGAACGGGACCTCCGGATGGTACGGGACCGGACCGAATCTACGGGTTCGGATGGTCCGGTACCGGACCACCCGACCACCTCTGTTGGTCCGGATGGTCTGTCACCGAACCGGACCATACCGGACCACCGGACCTACGGGTCCGGATGGTACGGTAGGTCCACGTCCGGACCGAACACTTCAGTGGGTACGGATGGTTCGGTGCCGTACGGGACCTCCGGCTGGTATGGGACAGGACCGGAACACCGGACCACCCTACCGGATCGGTCCGGACCACCCGACCACCTCTGTTGGTCCGGATGGTCTGGCACCGAACCGGACCTACGGGTCCGGATGGTACGGTATGTCCACGTCCGGACCGAGCCACCCGAACACTTCTGTGGGTACGGGTGGTTCGGTGCCGAACGGGACCTCCGGATGGTGCGGGACCGGACCGGACCTACGGGTCCGGATGGTCCGGTGCTGGACCGGTGGTCCGGTCCGGACCGGACCACCCGACCACCTCTGTTGGTCCGGATGGTCTGGCACCGAACCGGACCATACCGGACTTACGGGTCCGGATGGTACGGTGTGTCCACGTCCGGACCGAGCCACCCGAACACTTCTGTGGGTACGGATGGTTCGGTACCGAACGGGACCTCCGGATGGTACGGGACCGGACCGGAACACCGGACCGGAACACCGGACCACCCTACCGGACCGGTCCGGACCACCCGACCACCTCTGTTGGTCCGGATGGTCTGGCACCGAACCGGACCTACGGGTCCGGATGGTACGGTACGTACGTCCACGCCCGGACCGAACCACCCGAACACTTCTGTGCGTACGGATGGTTCGGTGCCGAACAGGACCTCCGGATGGTACCGGACCTACGGGTCCGGACCTACGGGTCCGGATGGTCCGGTGCGGGACCACCCGACCACCTCTGTTGGTCTGGATGGTCTGGCACCGAACCGGACCATACCGGACCACCGGACCTACGGGTCCGGATGGTACGGTATGTCCACGTCCGGACCTAACCACCCGAACACTTCGTTGGGTACGATGGTTCGGTGCTGAACGGGACCTCCGGATGGTACGGCACCGGACCGGACCACCCTACCGGACCGGATCGGCACCCCCGACCGGACCGGACCATTTCTTTTCTGATCAGACCCCATGGGTTCCTGTTCAGTCTATAAATGGCGGGGGTTCGTTGGCTGGGCTGACCCAACAGTCGCAGGGTTGTTGTTTTTCTCCCCCTTCGGCTGCTGGAGACGTTTCGTCTTTGGGGCAGGGGTCTTCGCGGCCTCTTGCTTCTGTGGGCGTTTCTTCACAGCCTGCTTCATCGCTTTCGGCTCTTCCCCCTCAAGCTCCCTACACTCCTGCTTTTGAGGAGTTGTCGGGAAGTGAAGAGGAGAGTGAGTCGGAGGACGATAGGGAGGAGGATCAGGGTCGCCCTGAGGTTAACACTGAACCTCTACCCTTGCCGGTTTCTGATGGAACTTCCGAAGCTATGCTTCGTACTTTCCAACAGTACATGACAGACATCACGCGGCGTCTTGACGTCACGGATGCCTCTCTTAAGCGTCTGTCGTCTAGTGTTGACACACAGGACGTGGACCCGGGGTCTGAGGACGAGAGGCAGGAGGCTCGTCCTCGCACAGCTAGAAGGACGTTTGAACAGTTTCAGGACGTCCTTCCCTGAGACGCCCTCTCGTCCTTTGAGTCCGCTTCGGCCCGGGCGCGGGAGGCTCACGCCGCGTCTGCCGGCGGCTCGTTTTATGAACGATCCGGCCGCCGGCAATTCGCGTTCCACCCTAGTCTAAGTGCCACGGTGGAAGCGGCAGCACATCGCCTGAGGAGTACAGATTCACGTGCAAACGCGACCTATGTTCCTCGGGAGGACGCGGGTTCAGTGCCATGCTTTCCTTTGGGAGGCGCACCTCCACTGTTTCCTCGTGTCCAATCTGTTTCGTCCCTCCCTTTTCCCTTTGACTCTCGAACTCTCCCTTTCCAGACTTCGAGTGTTTAGGGTGGGGCTGACGGTGATGTGTTCGTTGGGGAGGTGCCTTCGGTCAAGAAGGTGGAACTGAGCTCTGCTTCGTTCCACAATCTTGAGGCCACCGTTTCGTCCACAGTCGAGGCCCAATCACAGGCCTTGACATGGATGAGCACGCTGTCCACACTGTTGGACCCTCCCAATCGGGCAGAGTCCGATTCCACTCGGGTCCTTGACACGGTTCGAGTGGATCGGGCTTTGCATGCCGTGCGATCGTGCGTGACGTCTGCGGCAGAATTGGCCATTGGAACACGGGTCCACTTTATTGGCCCTGTTCCGTGATCATTTTCTGCCTACTTCTATAGTGCCTCCGGATATGAGGAAGAGTCTGAGGAACACGTTTCCTCAGCCTTCTTCCCTCTTTCATCCGGACACTGTTCGTTCTGTGGTGGAGTCCACACGCCAGAGGAACACTGATTCTCTGATGGTTGGCCTCGCTGCTTCGGCGACGGCGGCGGGGAGTAAGAGAAGTGCTACAGTCACCTCCAGCTCCCAGCCTCAGAAGAAGAAGAAGAAGCCAGTTTCACTGCCTCCTTCTTCCTCCTCTTAGGCGCCTGTTGCGTTCCCAAGCAAGACGAAGGGTGCTCAGACAGGTAAGGGGAAGCAGCACCACCAGGGGGGGTGGTCGCAAGCCTGCGCCTGCCCGCCAGCAGAATTTTCAGTGAGTCCCGGCCCTACGTTGACGCCCCCTCAAGTTGCCCCTCTTTCGTCCGGCGGTTCCCTTTTTTCGGGCCCGCGGCATGTGGGGCAGACTGGTCTCCAACCAGTTTTTCTTGAGGGTGGTGTGGTCGGGGTTTTCTCTACCGCTGTCGTCACAACCTCCATTGTCCGCTCTACCTTGGACGTTCCCCCCTCCTCGAGAGCCTGCCAGATGGCAGGCTCTTCAGGACGAGGTGAACTCGTTGGTCGAGAAGAAGGCGGTCTACCCCCTTTCTCAGCCTTCTCTGGGGTTCTGCTCCCGCCTGTTCACCGTCCCCAAAAAGGACGGCCGGTTCAGGCCGGTGTTGGACCTCTCCACCTTGAACTTGTACCTTCACAGGTGCAAGTTCAAGATGGAAACCCCTTCGTCGGTCCGGTTGGCCATCCGGCCAAACGATTGGGCCATGTCTGGGACCTCCAGGATGCTTACTTCCACATCCTGGTGGCCCCGGGGTACCGACATCTGCTCCGGTTCGTTTGGGAGGGCACGGTGTTCGAGTTTCGGGCCCTCCCATTCGGCCTGTCCTTGGCCCCTCTGATTTTCAACGGGGACAACAACACCACATGCTTAGCTTACCTTCGCCACCAGGGGGGCACCAATTCTCGGTCCCTCTCCCTGTTGGCGGAGGAGATTCTGCTCTGGTGCCAGACCAATCAGGTCCGGATGTCAGTCCAGTTCGTTCCGGGGAAACTGAACGCCCTGGCCGACATTCTCAGTCGGGGCGATCAGGTTCTCTCCACAGAATGGACCATCGCTCACAACGTTCTACAGCGTCTGTGGGCAAGGTGGGACCGTCCTCTGATCGATCTGTTCGTAACTCGATTCAGCGCTCGGCTTCCCAGGTACGTCAGCCCCTTTCGAGACATGAATGCGTTCCACTTGGACGCATTCACTCTCTTGTGGAGGCTCCTCGATGCTTACGCCTATCCCCCGACATCTCTGATTCCGAGGGTGCTGGCAAAATATCTGCAGGAACGACCAAGACTGATTTTGGTCGCGCCTTACTGGCCAACAGCTCCGTGGTTTCCAGATCTTCGCGGTCTCACCCACGTAGACCCTCTACCTCTGGATCTGGACGGGGGAGGTCTGCTCCAGCCTCGATCATGCCTCCCTCATCCACGTCCAGAGAGTCTGTGCTTGACCGCATGGCTCTTGTGCGCTCCAAACTGCTTGCACTAGGATTGCACAAGAGTTCAGTAGAGTTTTCCTTGAACGCTAAGAGGCGATCAACTAATCAGCTCTACGACTTACGCTGGAGAGCTTGGGCCACCTTCGCCTTGTCCAAGGGGATAAAGCCGCTTTATCCCTCAACACAGGACTTGGCCAACTTCCTGGTGGAAGTGTATCAAAAGAAGAGTCTTTCTTCTAAGACTCTTCTTGGATACAGATCTGCCATCGCTTCCACGATTGCGGCCGCTACTGGTCGCAGAACTGAACACTTGATCAGGTCCTCCCTCATCGCTAATGTCCTTTCGGGTATTAGCAATGCAGCGGTGTCTAAACCTCTGGTTTCATTTCCCAAGGGGGATGTCTTTCTGGTCCTCAAACTCCTGCGTAGCAATGAGTTTGAACCCCTGGCAGGCATCAGTATCAAGTTGCTGATTTTTAAGACTAATTGTTCCTCATCGCTTTAGCCACTTGCCGTAGACTCAGTGGTATTCAAGCTTTGAGTGGCCTGGACTTTGACATTGAGTTCACCACACAGCAGTGGTTGCTAGCATGGTCACGTCAGTCTAAGGTATGTTTCTTGGGTATATTTTCTTTTACGGTAGTACTGTTCGAAAATTGCCTGGGTATCTTAATCCTTGGATTTAAGTGATTTTGATTAAGGAGTTTAATACTCTACATATCACCCTCACACCACTCTGGTATTCTGTGCAAGAATAGTACTGTCGAGGTAAGTGTTATATTGACTGTAAGGCTTCTTTTTAAGCCTACTGTCTATATGATACTTACCGAGACAGTACTATTAGAGTTTCCCTCCCGCCTCCCCTCTTGATATGTTATGGGCTTTTTGAGGGTCTGCAGCTCATAAAGAAAGAGGACGCGCCACCTACATCCTGTAAGGGGGAAGCACTCGGACAGTGCTTGGGATCCACGGTGGCGCATGGTTATGGGAGATAATTGTACCCACTCAGCGTTTTGTCCAATTTTTTCGGCCTATAATAGATAATGTGCAAGAATAGTACTGTCTCGGTAAGTATCATATAGACAGTAGGCTTAAAAAGAAGCCTTACATACTGTGGCAGTGAAGAGGTTAAAAAAAAAATCTTTTATCTTATTCATATTTGTGATTAAAGTAAGCCAATTGGCATGGCTTTGGGGGTAGGTATGTTCCTACATTAAATGGCATTTGTCAGGCTATACTGTAGAAGGAGAAGGTCCCAGAAAAATGAGGTGCTTTTCAGTGCAGCAGATTTATGTCTGTAAAATAATGGAGATGTCAAGTTCAGATTTATATTTTTCAGGCTGTGCTGGAGAAAGAGAAGGAGGAAAAGGCAGCCTTGGCAGCAAGTCAGGGCTCTGTGGTAGCAGAAGTCAAGACTCAGCTAGACCTTGCAAACAAGGCCCTAGAGGCACAGAGAGCAACCAACAGGGATCTAGAGGTAGTGTGTTTGTGTGTGTGTGTGTGCATGTGTGTATGTGTGTGTGTGGCTGGCTGACTGGCTGGCTGGCAGCCAGCTGCTTTTCTTTGCATTCTGGGAGCATCTTCTTTCAGTGTTTTCTACGCTTATCCTGGCATTTTACCAAATATTTTGGTACCCTAAAATGTATTTCACCAATATGTTCAAGATCTGAAGGGCTTTTCCTGGCTGCTATGTAGTCAAAGTTAACACACAGAAAAACTACGACAAAGACCAGCAGATTTATTAGTTCCAAGCAACTCAGTTTACAAGAGTGTTGCTGTGCATGTTCCAGGGGCGGGTGAAGGGAGCCAGGGCAGAGAAGGAGAAGGCAGTGAAGGAACTCAACAACCAGCTGGACAAGAAAGAACAACAGAAAGCACTGCTGGAGACCAAGGTCAGTAGCAGTGGTTGTACATGCAGCTGTGTGCAGTGGAGGAGTGTATGTTAGTGAATGAAAGTGCATGTGCAGATCCCGTCTGAACTCTAACTGGGAAAATTTGCCAGGTGTTGACATTTGCGAGTTCGAGCTGTACAGCGAACACCCTTTTAAACACTGTTTGATGTGACGAGGGTCCGAGTCTCTGACCTGCAGGTTGAACATGTTTCAAATGTGTGTGTGTGTGTGTGTGTGTGTGTGTGTGTGTGTGTGTGTGTGTGTGTGTGTGTTTCTGCATTTGTGAGTGTGAATGCACATGTCAATGTGCAGGCGTGTCCTGTTGAAGTCTGGTGCATGTATTGATCATCATTCTCAATAGCCGAGCCTGCACATCACCTGTCTCTTTCTTTTATCATATGAGTTTTCTATATGAGATTTCTTTTCTGAATTTCAGTTGAAGCAGCTTCAAGCAGCCGGAGGGGCAGCAGTAGCCTCAACAGTCGCGGTATGTATTGTGCTTGTACCAAAGCTTTCTTCACTCTATATCAAGCATACATTCCTTTTAGAATTTGTTGAAAACAAAGATGCAGTCAAGTGTGGCAGATTTGTATTAGTGAATTAGAGTTATTAGTAGAGTTATGAGTGTTTAAGATACGTATATTTAAGGAATATGTAATGCGTAAAGTGTTGAATGTGAGTAAACATGCTCACAAGCTGAAGATTTTGAGGCACAGGGATTGTTATTATTTTGACTATGGTTATCTATAACATTTCTATAACAGCATAAGGCTTCAATTCCCCTCTTGGCACGAGAGACTAAAATTAGCAGGTTGACCCGGTAATGATAAACTAACTTTGTTGTTGCTTTTGTTGTTGTTTTTGTCTTCTTTGTCTTTGATGCAGTAACTGCAACAGCTTGAAAAGAGTGCAAGCCCACAATATTCACATGCTGCTCCACATCGTGTTTTCTCTTCAGGTGAAATCTGCCGGCACCAGAGCAGGCCCAGGAGCAAAGGGTGGTGCCAGTAATGAAGAGGTGGCAGCGCTGAAGCGTGAAATTCGTGAGCTGAAGGCTTGCATTAAACAACTGGAGACAGAGGCGCGTCGTGGCGGAGTTGGTGTGGCTGGTGATGGAGGTGCTTCTGAGGTGAGAGAAGGAATGTTTGTGGTTATGGTAGTTTTGCTTGCACTGAATGAACTAATGATAACATTTGATGCTGTGTTGGTGAACATTATAGACCCGCATGTGAAAACAAAACAAAAAGAAGATGAAAAGGAATGGATAAAATGAAAAGACCGGACATTTACATATACAAGCAGAAAATAGAAGCAAAAGAATTAACAGAATATATTCACACTTCCACATAAGCATGTACACGCACACGCACACACACACACACACACACACACACACACACACACTTGTACCGTGTCCCTTGATTATGTCTTTCATTTCCTTACCCTTGAACTCCTGCTCTGTTTCTGTAGAGAAACCAGCAGAAACGTCATGAGAAGATTCTCAAGGAATTAGAGAAGAGGTGCGAGATTGAGCAGAACAAAACAGCCAAGCTGACTGAGGCACAGAAGGCGAAGGATGAGGAACGGAAAACTCTACAGAAGGTAATGTTGCATTTGTCTGAAGAAAAGATGGAATCAGATGGCCTATCAGTTTGCTAGCCCATTTTCATGTTCAGAAACAGGAACTGAAAACTCTACAGAAGGTAATGTTGCATTTGTCTGAAGAAAAGATGGAATCAGATGGCCTTTCAGTTTGCTAGCTCATTTTTATGTTCAGAAACAAGCCTCAGAATGCACTGGAATTCAGAAATGGTGATAAATGATAGAGAGGAGTTCTCTTTTCACGGGTGTACCATACTAACCAGTGTTAATGCTGTCAAAAGTTGGAGTGCATTTTTCAGCAAAAATGCTCAATTCATGATGTCACGCATATCAGACTTATTGTATTTTTTTCTCCCCTTTTTCGGTGTTCCCATCGTTGTAAATTCCCACAAGTAATTTTTGACATTTTTACTTAGGTGATAGATGTACATTGGCTCAAAAATCACAAAACACACGTGCCAACTGTGACACCGTTCCGATGCGCAGATTACGTAAATTCACATGCAATCCAAAGTACAATGGCCTCCGTGAACTGTATTCAAAGCAAGAATCCATTGCGTTTAATATTATGCCTGTGACACAAAATTCAAAAGTGTGTACAATTTTTTGCCGTTGAGCATATAAGTTAAACTTGCTGTGCTCCTTTGTTGCATTCAAGATTTCTCAAGACGCATAGGAATTCATACTTGGTGCTGTGTGTATAACAGGACTGTCGAGAGAAGGAGGCGGAGCTAGTCAAGCTGAGGGCGGAGCTATCCACACTGGGCGTGGCAGCCAAGGAGGGGGTGGAGGCAGCAGGCAAGGTGAAAGGCCTCGAGGTAGAGAACAAGAAACTGACCGAGGAAAACATGGTTCTGCTAGAGAACTTCAACAGTGAGAGGGTGAGTGCTTTGGTGTTTTCTTTTTCTTTTTGGGCGTATTTTGCCTCTTGATTTTTTTGCAGTTTTATACTGACACATACATGCAGAGTGTATTCAACTTCTTTTTTTCTGCAAGACTCTTTCTTGCTAGTTGTGTATTGGTTTCCTATTTCCCATAGTCTGTCCTGCTGTTTCTCATTTTACATTATTTCCCTGAAACTATTTAGGATGATTAAGTTGCTCACATTTTGGTAATTTACTGACTGCATGACGTTCCTATGAGGCTGGTAGATGTGGGTGTAATTGGAATAACAGTTTCCTTTTCGGTTAAAAAGGAGCTACAGCAGACTTCCACTAACTCGCGGTCTTTGGGGTCCAAAGATTTTTGATCGCGATATATCCGATTCGCGATGCAGTTTGGGGTCCAATTAAAGGGAAGAAACCGCGTTCTCTTCTGAGTCAGAGAAAAACGCGGTTATTTCCCTTGTTGGTCACAAAAAGCCTGTGAGCGTCACGTTGGCGTGTGTGCGTTTGCCGTGTGAGTGCATGTGTGTGTGTGTGTGTATGTGTGTGTGCGCATGCGCACGCACGCACGCCTGGCATGTTGGTTGTGCTACAATGTTCATGTGTATGTGTTACTGCGTTTCTCACAAGTTTTTTTTTTTTTTAAAAGGTCGGTCCTTTTTTTTTCGGGGTCCAAGAGGTCTCTGCGATATAGCCGAATTCGCGATTTAGTGGACCGCGAGTTAGTGTAAAGTATATATAAGTTTCTCCTATTTTTGTAGGTCTTACAATGGAGGTTCCACTGTATTATTTTCATGTGTGATGTACTGTGTGTTCTGTTCGATACAGGTACTGCGTAAGAAGTACTACAACATGGTAGAGGACATGAAGGGAAAGATCAGAGTGTACTGCCGCGCTCGACCTCTCAGCACCTCAGAGAAAGACAGGGTGAGAACAGTGACATGTGGAGGGGGGTGGGGGGGTGTTTGCAGAGCATTATGGAATATAAACCATAATTGCAAAGTGGTGATGTGTGTGTAAGTATGCAGTCAAGTTTGAAAGAGCGAGGGGAGAGGCAGAGAGAGAGCATGTACACTGAACACAAAAAAGTAAGGATATACCTTCAAAAAGCTTCTTTTTTGAGGGTACAGCAGGTGATCAAGGATCTGTGACGTCGTACCCAAATGTGGCCCAAATCCAATCAACCCGTTAACTTTTTGTGTTCAGTGTGTGTGTGTGTGTGCGTGTGTGTGTGTGTGTGCGTGTGTGTGTGTGTGTGTGTGTGTGCGTGTGTGTGCGTGTGTGTTTGTGTGTGTTTGTGTGTGTGTGTGTGTGTGTGAATGTGTATTGTGATGTTCTTTGAACTTCTGCCTGTAAATTACTTTCAAAATCAATGTAGATGTGTATAAGCATTACTCTTGCATCCTCCATTTGTTTACGTCCTATGAAGATTAAGGTAGCTTATTCCATTTATTTCTCCTACATTCTGAGCTTCCAGAGGACCATTTTAACAAAGAGTTCACTCCCTGTTGTCTTTTGTTCTGAGGGCTTATTTTCCTTTACACTTGAACCCCCTTTTAAGACCCCAGATTTAAGTTTTCCTTTTGTTGCACAACCAAAATGATGACAAAAACGATGTTTGGTAGCTTGTTGTCAGACCAGCACTTTGTTGTTGGTCCTCGGGGAGCATATCGCCTTTTGTCTTCTTCTTCTTTTCGATCGCCGATCACACTTGGAGTCCAGATCTTGAGATATAATTAGTGGTCTTCTGCAGCGCAGCCACTGGCCCGTACAGCTTGTTGTGCAGGGACTCCGGCAATGGCCAGATTTCCTCTCTCAGCACCTGGTGGTTCCTGCAGTCTCGTAGGATGTGGGCCGTGTCCTGCTCTGCTTCTCCACAAGAACACATGGGGGAGGGCACAACATGCAGCTTCCCATGGAGATGCTGGTTAAGTCTGTTGTGTCCCGTTCTCAGGCGGAAGATGACCACCTGCTGTGGTCTGGATAGCAGGTGGTAGCTGTCCTGTGGCTGGGGCGTCCTGTGCAGAGACTTAATGATGGTCTTCATCTCTGTCAGGCTCACAGGGTTGTTCTCTTGCTCATCTTCTGCACCCAGCTTTGCCATCCTGTCCGCCTCTTCGTTTCCTTGTACACCACAGTGGGAGGGGATCCATTGCAGTACTGTCCTCAGGCTCTTGATGTTGTGTAGAGTGTGTTCCAGCTGAGGCAGTTTGCTACTGGTCATTGCTTGTAGTACTGACAGAGCGTCAGTCAGGAAGACCACCTGGTTGTCATGGTTGACTCTGTCGTTGATGGTGTATGCTGCATGGATCAGTGCTTGTACCTCAGCTCTGTAGTTTGTACAGTGGAGGCCTGTTGGTATAGCCTCTTGTCTCATATTTATCAACTGCGGCCTTCGGCCTTGGTCGATAAAGATGAAACAAAAGACGATATGGTCCCCTTGGACCAACAAAAAAGCTGGTCTGTCAACAAGCCACCAAACATCTTATAATATTGTACTACGTTGCAAGCCCCTGGAGCAAATTTTTGATTAGTGCTTTTGTGAACAAGAAACAAGTGGCTCTATCCCATCTCCCCCCTTTCCCTGTCACGATATAACCTTCGTGGTTGAAAACGACGTTAAACACCAAATAAAGAAAGAAAGAAAGTTTTCCTCCTTTCAAGACCTTGCTTTTAAACGTTTCTTATTCATAAATCCTGTAAATTTACCTTCATTTTAAGACGCCCTCATTTTCAAGACCTGATTTACTCCAATCTATTTAGGTCCTTAAAGGCCGGCACGGTTGGCCTAGTGGTAAGGCATCCGCCCCGTGATCGGGAGGTCGTGGGTTCGAACCCCGGCCGGGTCATACCTAAGACTTTAAAATTGGCAATCTAGTGGCTGCTCCGGCTGGCGTCTGGCATTATGGGGTTAGTGCTAGGACTGGTTGGTCCGGTGTCAGAATAATGTGACTGGGTGAGACATGATGCCTGTGCTGCGACTTCTGTCTTGTGTGTGGCGCACGTTAAATGTCAAAGCAGCACCGCCCTGATATGGCCCTTCGTGGTCGGCTGGGCATTAAGCAAAGAAACAAACGAACAAACAAACAAATAGGTCCTTAAAGGGGGGTGCGAGGTCAGCGGTATATATATATGCATCATGCCAGACAATACATATGGAAATAAAAGTGAGCTTTCTCTCCATGTTGTCAGGGTAACTTCTCAGTGCTGAAGTCTCCAGATGAGTACACCCTGCAGGTTCAATCCCAGCGTGGTCTGAAGGAGTTCCAGTATGATCAGATCTTCATGGAGGAATCGACACAGGAGAAGGTGTTTGAGGACACTTATGTGAGTACAGTGTTTGACGCTAAAATCTAACCTGCCCTGGTGACAAACTCTTGACAACAACCACCTACCCTGGCGACAAACTCTTGACAACAACCACCCGCCCTGGCGACAAACTCTTGACAACAACCACCTGCCCTGGCGACAAACTCTTGACAACAACCACCGGCCCTGGTGACAAACTCTTGACAACAACCACCTGCCCTGGCGACAAACTCTTGACAACCACCTACCCAGGCGACAAACTCTTGACAACAACCACCCGCCCTGGCGACAAACTCTTGACAACAACCACCTGCCCTGGCGACAAACTCTTGACAACAACCACCCGCCCTGGCGACAAACTCTTGACAACAACCACCTGCCCTGGCGACAAACTCTTGACAACAACCACCTGCTCTGGCGACAAACTCTTGACAACAACCACCTACCCAGGCGACAAACTCTTGACAACAACCACCTACACAGGCGACAAACTCTTGACAACAACCACCTGCCCTGGCGACAAACTCTTGACAACAACCACCGGCCCTGGTGACAAACTCTTGACAACAACCACCTGCCCTGGCGACAAACTCTTGACAACAACCACCTGCCCTGGCGACAAACTCTTGACAACAACCACCTTCCCTGGCGACAAACTCTTGACAACAACCACCGGCCCTGGTGACAAACTCTTGACAACAACAACCTGCCCTGGCGACAAATTCTTGATAACGACCACCAGCCCATTATGACCACTCCAAAAAAAACTGGTTGAAGTTCTTTCCTCTATAATACACCTTTCCATAATGACCACCTGCCCATAAGGACCACTTTTGGATGGTCATTATGGACAGATTTGACGGAAGTACCACCAAGTCAAGCTAGGTTTGGACTTTCTTGCACAGTTCTACGCACAAGCCCAGCATTCCCTTAACTCTTACCAGTTCGTTCCCTTACCCATCGTAAGCAAGCTTCCGATGCCCCCCCCCCCCCCCCCCCCCCCCCTGTAGTTTTCCACTGACCAATTATCTAATTATCCCCCCAAAATTGTTATTTTACATTGGATGGGTCGGACAGTGGATAGACTCATATGTTAGACACACTTTATGACAGAAACAAGCTGGGTTTTTGTTATAAGTTAGTTATAGGAATGCATTATTAGGCCAAAAAAACAAAAAAAGTCTGTTAACGGTAACATAGGCCAATAAAATAGGGTGGGTAGGTCGGGCCTTTTTTTTTTTTTTTTCCTTTTTTTTCCCCCCCAAAAAACATATTTTTAAGTTATTTTGCCAAAAAACAAAGATGTTTTATTTTTATTTTTTTTCCTTTTTTTTTCTTTTCAAAAAACCATATTTTTAAGGGGAGGTGGGCCACTACCTTTTTTTTTATTTTGAATGTTTTATTGTGTCTGAATGTTATTTTATGAAAGAAATGAACAAATGATGACAAAGAATAGTCATTTTTTGTATTTTCGGTTGCTGGTTTTTGTTTTACGCGACAAAAACAGTCAAAATACAGACAAAAGTGGAGTACAGGAGATACACGGATTTTCATCAGATGTGATTGTCACACTTCTAATTATTGTTTTATTTTATCCTTCTGGGTATGCTCTAGGGGATTACGAAGCAGATCTTGTTTATTATATTTATATTTGGAGTTAGGAACACTTCTTTGTTACAACTGTCAAACTTTAGGGTAACGCTTGCGAAATTATTTTTTGAAATAATCTGGATATGACTATAATAAAATTTCAGCAAAATCCCTTCGTAATCCCCCAGAATGTTATATTCTGCACAAACTACAAAAGAAAATATTGCTCTAGCTAAATTACAGCCAGAGAAATCGCGTAACCCAAGACGTAACCGTAGGCAAAATGGCTGAACTGAGAAAAACGACATTGAAGATTGAACACCACAGAAACACTATTGAAACAGACACACAAGGACAAAACTGTGTTATGAATGAACAGCTTAGTTTATTTGAATCGCAAACTACTTAGCCTTTAGCACGCCAGCAGAGAATTTATGCGTCCATCCCTTCTTTCCCTCTGTCAACCAGCATGGGGATACTGCCCCAGCGCCAAACGTGTATCAATGACCCGATTCTCGTTTGTATTTGCATGCGAGAATAACAGTATTTTTAACGGTAACTTACTTGAGCCAGAACGAGACTTATTTCCTTCCGTTATCTCGTCGATTTGTTGGGTTCCTCGAAGTTTTCTGCTTTTGGTTTTACATCGACACAGTACTTTGGTGCTTCGACAAGCAAGATGGAGGATGATGAGTTTGAAACTTTCGTTTGAGTTGTTTTTTGACAACAAATCGTACGTGGAATCTGAACGATTTACTGAGGAAGCTCTTCGCAATGAACTGTGTATCGCGGTGAAGAAAATGACACAATTCGTCAAGACAGTGACGGAATTTACGAAAGTGCAGATTGATACAAACAGTTGCTGATCCAGTTTCGTTCGGGAAATGGCAGGCCCAGCAAACATTACCGATAATCTGACTGATGTTGGATACTTTCTCCTGTTTTTGTTTTTTTGCGTAGCAAATGCTCAACTTGCTTGTCGAGGAGATACTGCACAGAAACTGACTCTAATTCAGCGCAAAGCAAGCCAGTGCCGAGACGTAAAAAGTGTGCTGCATGGCGTGTTCGGAAATGGCGACCTGTGGATCTGCGTGGAGATCAAAGCTTTCCTCTGTATCGGAAACACCGACAGAATCCAAACTTTGGCCTAGTACCAGCGGAACTACTTGTTGTTGCTAACCGAACTAATAAAGACATTGTCCTCTTTCTTATTTCGAGCCATTGTTATCGTATCAAAGGTTGTTTCTCAAGGAAAAATTCGCTTTCGGTTGTCACCGATCGTTTGATGTGTAACCAGGATGTTGTAAAACCGAGTGAACTTCGGGTGTTCCCGTCATGGCCGAGAGTCTCTTCGGTAGTTTCCGTATGCAAAATTCGTAAGCTGAGCATGCGCACTCACAAAGTAAACTGGTTCCCGATTTCGGTTTATGAAACGAACCAATGGATGTCGAGTACCTTCCAAATAAGGACATTTCCGTTCGATTACGATTGCTGCCTTTGCAACGGACAAGTGGCTGAGTGAATGGAACATTCATCAAAACACTGATGTCATGTTATAGGTCAAGAGCTGCTGCGCAGTTTCGTATGTCGTGAATGCACTGTTTTGCTGATAGCTAGAGGACAAAGCCGTAACTAGCCTTTGAAATGAGACATTTTTTGGCGGGGGAATATCGACTACAGAAGACAATCAATGCCACACATGTTCACATTTTGTCTTTATTGACAGATAAATAGGACACTTTTGACAAAAACACCGACACACATGGATAATAGGTATGTTATGGAAACATAATCTGCTAAAATACCCAAAACAGTGTTTTGAACGATTTGGTCAATTTTGCACTGGCCCACCTGCCCTTAAGTTATTTTGCCAACATTTTTTAATTTTTTTAAAAAAAATTTTTTTTCCCCCAAATGCCAAAAAAAGTCTAGGGTCGCGGGAAAAAATAGGGTCGGTCGGGATACCGTAAACAGACTAATTTTTTTTTTGCCTTAGGCATGCGTATGTCATGAAACGTCCAACTTTGACATTTGGGTGGGGGTATTCAGGTGACAATAACTTTTTTGTTTATCAGCAAAACTCAATAAAACTTTGCTATGTTATGTAAAATGAATGCCAAAACAGACTAGTTAGCAGCATATCTAAAATAAACTGAACACAAAAAAAATGTCTTCTTTGTGTTTGTTACATGTTCCAAAAACTGGGCGTACAAATTTCAACAAAAATCATGTTGTCACCCCCATAACATTTTTTACCTTTAAAGATAGCACAATTCTCTTTGCAAATATGAAAAGCTTATTCATTTTCCTTTCATTTGATATATAACTGTCTATATTTCATTTAGAATATGACCCCAGATAGCCACTCTGCAAGTAGGCACCAACAGCACTGTAAAATATGCCCTAAAACCCCCGAACTGGTAAGAGTTAAAAGAAAGATAGCAAAGGCTTCATGATGTCGGGCTATTTGCGCAGTTATTAAAGCACTGAAAAAACTCATAAAAGAAAGATGTGCTTGGAGAGAGTACTGTTAGATCGGAGTTAAGTGACCCAATTTATAAAACTACAGAGGTACCTGTGATGAAAGGACACCTTTTGAGACCAGCCCAGAGTGTCCCTACATTGCAGATGGCCTAGCTGTCATGACAAACTTTTTTTAAACTTTTTTTAATGACAATTATAAGTTGTTGAAGCTATTATACAAAAGGACAATAGAAGTGTCCTGTCATGGGAGATATCCCTTCATCGAAAGGGGTCATACATTGCTAGTACCACTGTATTCTAAGTTAATTTCAATAGACTATATTTGGAAATAAAAAGGGGTGGGTCTTCTTCTTCTTCTTCTTCTGCGTTCGTGGGCTGAAACTCCCACGTACACTCGTGTTTTTGCACGAGTGGAATTGTACGTGTATGACCGTTTTTACCCCGCCATTAAGGCAGCCATACGCCGCTTTCGGAGGAAGCATGCTGGGTATTTTCGTGTTTCTATAACCCACCGAACTCTGACATGGATTACAGGATCTTTTCCGTGCGCACTTGGTCTTGTGCTTGCGTGTACACACGAAGGGGGATAAGCCACTAGCAGGTCTGCACATAAGTTGACCTGGGAGATCGGAAAAATCTCCACACTTAACCCACCAGGCGGCCGGGGCCGGGATTCGAACCCTCGACCTTCCGATTAAGAGGCCGACGTCTTACCACCCCGCCACAGCGCCCGTCAGGGGTGGGTCTAAAACACATGGACAAGGAGACAAGGAGCATGTGTAGAAAGATTACCTCACTAAAAGCAAGAGTATTCACTCTTTGACAACCCATACAAACCCGACAGAGTTATTTCCGGAATTTGTTGATTGATGCTTATTGAATCAACTCATGTGTCTTCTTTTAAACTTATCCACTGGTAAATATAACATTTTGTTTTGTCAATAATTAAACGTTCCAATAACCTACAATTCTTGTTTTTTTTAAATTCTTATCCACTGTTGTTTTCTGTGTCTGAATAGAATCTGATCCAGTCAGCTGTTGACGGTTACAATGTCTGTATCTTCGCCTACGGTCAGACTGGCTCTGGCAAAACATTCACCATGATCGGTGACAAAGAGCAGCGCTTCCCTGGTGTGGCACCTCGTGCTTTCAATCGCATCTTTGAGATGGTTGCTGAAAACAGGTAGGACGGCTTGATTTTGTTGTTGTGATGTTTAGTTGCCAGAAGGTGTGGTTGTGAAATTTGTCATGATTTTGTTTTGAGTGCAATTTTTGACCACCACAGCATTTTCAATCACTTGAAGATATTTAGTGAGGTTGATTTCTACAATTTGTTTTACTACAATGTGTGTGTGTGTGTGTGTGTGTGTGTGTGTGCACGTTTGTGTGTGTGTGTGTGCACGCGGGTGTGTGCGTGCATGCGCGCATGTGTGTATGTGTGTGTGTGCGCACGCATGGGTGCGTGTGCATGTATGTGTGCGTGCGCGTAAAATAGATTGTTTACTACAATGGTAAATTAACTTTTTCAATAATCGGGGAACGTGGAAGGAAAGGAAAGTTTGAAACAAGATTGAGTGTGTTACATGTGTATATAATAAATCTCTGATTTGATTTCTTCCTTTTGTGAAACAGGAGCAAGTTTGACATGCGTGTCACTGCTTACATGCTGGAGCTGTACAACGAGAAACTGATTGACCTGTTTGGCCGGCCTAACACCTATGATGAGGTGAGTAGTGGTGTCACCATGACCCAAGACTGACAGTTTTACCTGGAAAGTAATCTGTTCTACTGTGTTGAAGTTAAACACGGTTGTGGCCAAACAAGAATGCTGCTGGAGTGCTATGTAAATTATAAGTTGGTCTTCTAAACCTCTGAAAAAATGTGACACTTCCATCCAGCGTTGTTCCGGAGCAAATTATCCAAATTTCTTTGTGATTTTGTATTTAAAGGCGTTTTCTACCATTACCCAGCAAGGCACAGCTTGAAAAATGGTTACAAACAAATCTACAGTACTTTAAAAAAAAAAAGAAAGGGATAACAACAAGCTTGTCCAATGCGACTTGCGTTTTGACGTGTAAGCTTCAAAATCTCCCTACCTTCAACGTAGACGACAAGCAGACATCTTCATTCTTTTTCAAGGGAGGCTTTGTTTTTCATGAAGGCTTGCAAGATAAAAATATACTTCTGCAGGCTTCCTTTTCTTTTCATACTTAGCAGGGCGGGGCAAAATCTTAGTCAGTAGCGGCGCTGGCTTCAAAACCAGTTGTCGCTATCGGCGTGGGTGCGATCCCCACGTTCGGCGAGGGATTTATTTCTCATAGTCAACTTTGTGCAGACTCTCCTTGGTGTCCGAACACCCCCGTGTGCATGCATGGGCGTGATAAAGAACCCAAGTTCACAGCTGAAGTTTCAGGGCTTGGAAACATGAATACACGCATGCAGGAAAAAGAAATTAAATAATTGGGCAGCTCGCTTTCCCCAGGGAGAAAGCAGCCCGAATTTCTATGAGGGTAACCTCACAGGACTATATGTAATCTTATCCTTATCCTTATCATTAAATGTCAATACTTGTCTCAATATGTCTGGTCAGTCAAAATGGGTTCAGAACACGGTGCTGGAAAATCACACTGATTAGAACATGAAAAGGTCCAGGATGACGGACCTGAATTTCCCAACGATGGGAGAATAAAGTCAAACTTGCTTGTCTTTTTTGTCTCCCTGTTTGCCAGCAGGTTTTATTCTTTTTCTGACAAAATCACATTGTAGAACCCAGTCAACCCTGACACAGCCTCAACTGAGCAAAACATAGTCAATTCTGTCCATATTTACCACCCAATGGGCCAATCTAAAGTATTTGGCCATGCCTGCAAGAAAATGATTCGTGTGTGTTTTTCAGGACAAGCTGGACATCAAGAAGGACAAGAAGGGCATGGTGTTTGTACATGGGGCGGTGGTCAAGGAGGCTGCCAACGCCAAGGAACTCAACGCTCTCTTTGAGGAGGGCTCCAAGAATAGGCACACTGCTTCCACAAGTAAGCTTGATGCTCTACGTTTTATGCTGTGGTTTCTGAAGGTAATACATTTGTTTAGAGACATGCATACATAGGCTTGACCTAGTGTGCAAGTGAGGGAGGGGCTTCCAAAATGAGGCAAGGGTACAGAGGCTGGCCCTCCAGACGCTATTGAAATTTAGCATTTGAAAGGGGTATTTTGGGTCTTTCCGTGGCAAAAATGTACATCTGCCAGATAAGGGGAGGGGGGGGGGGGGAGGGGGGTGTGGATCTGGGGGCTGAACCCAGGAAACCCTGACTAGATCCAGCACTGATACCCTAAGAACCCAGGAAACCCCGACTAGATCCAGCACTGATACCCTAAGATTTATTATGTAGTTAAACTGAAGTAATACATTTGTTTAGAGATACTAAACCTTTCTTGATAGTTTTGAAATAGAGAGCTTGAAGTGCAGGCACACTGTTTCCACAAGTGAGCTTGATATCCTGGGATTTATATATCAGGTGTAATTTGTGATTTAATACTACATGGTTTGATGAAAATTCCCATGTTGTTTGCAGAATTCAGCAGTTGTGACTGACAAACATGTTAAATGGTAATTTCATGTTTTGTTTAATTTTAAGTGCCATTCTTGCTTAAAGCAACTTGTTTTTGTGTGTTATTATTTTTGTTTTTGATGGTGTCTTTTTTTTATATTTTTTTTAGGAATTATGATTTATTGAGTCACTTGAGAAAAAGTGACTCTATGTAATCGGTCAGTGTTAGTCTGTCCGGCTGGCCGTCCGGCCGGCTGGCCGGCCGTCCGTAGACACCACCTTAACGTTGGACTTTTCTCGGAAACTATCAAAGCGATCGGGCTCATATTTTGTTTAGTCGTGACCTCCAATGACCTCTACACTTTAACGATGGTTTCGTTGACCTTTGACCTTTTTCAAGGTCACAGGTCAGCGTCAAAGGAAAAATTAGACATTTTATATCTTTGACAAAGTTCATCGGATGTGATTGAAACTTTGTAGGATTATTCTTTACATCAAAGTATTTACATCTGTAGCCTTTTACGAACGTTATCAGAAAAACAAGGGAGATAACTAGCCTTTTCTGTTCGGCAACACACAACTTAACGTTGGGCTTTTCTCGGAAACTATAAAAGTGACCGGGCTCAAATTTTATGTGAACGTGACTCCCAGTGACCTCTACACTTTGACGTCTGCTTTGGTGACCTTTGACCTTTTTCAAGGTCACAGGTATGTCTTGAAGGAAAAAAATTGAAATATCATATCTCTGAAACTATTCATCGGATTTGATTCAAACTTTATAGGATTATTCTTTACATCAAATTATTTACATCTGTAGCTTTTTACAAACGTTATCGGAAACACAGGGGAGATAACTAGCCTTTCCTGTTCGTCAACACACAACTTAACGTTGGGCTTTTCTCGTAAACTATAAAAGTGACACAGCTCATTAATGCCAAGGTAAATATTTTGTTGCTCGATCCATGCAATCTCATTCTTCAGGTATGCATTGTGTTGTGAATAGCAATTTCTTCCTGTCCATCTGATGCCTCATATAATATTCAGAACTGCGAAAGTGACTCGATCGAGCGTTTGCTCTTCTTGTTTTATATACTTATTTGTAAGTGTTTGACTTTTAAACAGAGATGAATGCTGACAGCTCAAGGTCCCACCTTGTCATCAGCATTGTGCTGGAGTCCACAAACAAGGCCACCGGCAACGTTGTGAAGGGAAAGGTGAGTCAATGTCAATGAACAACACAATTACAATAGTACTGTGTTCAGTAAATGAAAGGTTGTTATATGAAGTCTTATATCGCTCGCGTATCTCCAGACTCGGACTCAAGGCGCAGGGATTTATTTTATTTATGCCGTGTGAGATGGAATTTTTTACACAATACATCACGCATTCACATCGACCAGCAGATCGCAGCCATTTTGGCGCATATCCTACTTTTCACAGCCTATTATTTCAAGTCACACGGGTATTTTGGTGGACATTTTTTTATCTATGCCTATACAATTTTGCCAGGAAAGACCCTTTTGTCAATCGTGGGATCTTTAACGTGTACACCCCAATGTAGTGTACACGTTGTAGAATAAGCTACACAATACTGAAAAAGTACAGTCAGCCTTCCAAGAAAATTGGTCCGAGTTCTCTGAGTCTGAGACTGCATAAACATACACTTGCTCAGTTATGGGCCAGCTATTGATATTGTTTGGAGGCATTCAGAGGTATTAATACAACTTTCATTCGATACAAGTAGACAACCACATTGACCCATTCATTGCTTGGACAAACAGCTAAAAAGAAGGAAAGCAAAATCTTCTACAAGAAGCATTGTTGTATTCCTTGTGTACTAATATGCTGTGTTCTCAACTGCAGTATCCGATGTAAGAAGCAGTGTAATATTCGTTGTGTACTATGTTGTGCTTTACACTGCAGTATCGCATGCAAAAAGCAGTGTAGTATAGTCCAATCTGCCCTGGTGACCACGTTTCAATAACTATTACCTGCCCTCAAAGACCACTCTAAAGGATCCCCAATAGTTTGTTTAATAACTGTTTTATGTAATTTACCCTTCCGTAGCGACCACTTCCCTAGGATGACCAGATTGGGCCTGTGACTTAGATAGTGGCTGTAGACAGGTCTGACTGTATTTTCCACTGTAGTATCTTATACACGAAGCGGTGTAGTATTCACTTTTAAGACCCCCCAACATTAGAGAAAATCAAGTCTTAAAAGGGAGGGAGTCTTAAAATGGGGGTACATTTACAATGGAAAGTATGATAAAACAAGGTTTTGTTTGTTCGTTCATGGGCTGAAACTCCCACGGCTTTTACATGTATGACCGTTTTTACCCCGCCATTTAGGCAGCCATACGCCGCTTTCGGAGGAAGCATGCAGGGTATTTTCGTGTTTCTATAACCCACCGAACTTTGACATGGATTACAGGATCTTTTTCGTGCGCACTTGGTCTTGTGCTTGCGTGTACACACGGGAGTGTTCGGACACCGAGGAGAGTCTGCACACAAAGTTGACTCTGAGAAATAAATCTCTCGCCGAACGTGGGGACGAACTCACGCTGACAGCGGCCAACTGGATACAAATCCAGCGCGCTACCGACTGAGCTACATCCCCGCCCTAAAACAAGGTTTTAAAAAAAAGAGGAAGTCTTAAATGTGGGGGGAAGGTCATAATACCAAGGTTTCACTGTGCAAGACGCAGGGTAGCATTCATTGTGTGTTATGTTGTGCTTTCCACAGCTGAGCTTGGTGGATCTGGCAGGCAGTGAGCGTGTGGGCAAAACTGGAGCTTCAGCTGAACAACTGAAGGTAAGCAAGCAGCCATATCTTCACTGCAAATAACAGAACAAATTTACGCTCCTTTGCATTTCTACTGTTGTTTACTGTTAATATCGTACCAGCAGTCACTCATTTCCTAACCCGTTCTTATTGTTTTTATACAAAAAAGAAAAATCAACAAGAAGACCTGTTTGTTTTATTGTTTTGTTTTAAGCTGACGTATAATATTCAAACCATATGAATTACAGGCAATCTTGTCAGTCAGGAAATCACATGTTGTATCAGCAATTTATTTGAGCTCATAGTTACTCACATAACTCGGAGTATCTCCTGAACATTCTGACTATGTTCTTTTTCTTCTTCTTGTTGTGTGTGGACTGTAATTCTCAGGCACATTTCTTGGGCTTTTACCTGTATGCAGATCATTTCTACATCCCACCATTAGCCAGACTCCATATTCAAAGATATTAAGGTCAAGAAAAATAAATGTTAAGTCCTTTGTACTGGAAACTTGCATTCTCCCAGTAAAGTAATACATTGTACTACGTTGCAAGCCCCTGGAGCAAATTTTTGATTAGTGCTTTTGTGAACAAGAAACAATTGACAAGTGGCTCTATCCCATCTCACCCCCTTTCCCCGTCGCGATATAACCTTCGTGGTTGAAAACGACGTTAAACACCAAATAAAGAAAGAAGAAAAATAAATTTAGTGTTTGTGATACCCAGACCGACCTTATATTTTTTCCCTCCCAATTCTAGAAACAATTTTGAACCTTAAAAAACATGCAAAAATGACAAAAGTTTTTTGCAGACTTTACAAGGAAAGTTATTCTTCCCTGACGTCCAGGTTACACAGCTCACACGATTTCCGGCCAATAAAAAGCCACATGCTACTGTGTAAATAAAATATAAAAAATAAACAAAAAATTTGCACTAATTATTTTGGCCTTTTCACTTTTGTTGTTGTTGTTTTTTGTTTACCTAACCTATATGTATATCTGTACTATTTCAGGAAGCTATGTCCATCAACAAGTCTCTGTCGGCGCTGGGCGATGTGATTTCAGCGCTGAGCAGCGAACAGTCCTTCATCCCGTACCGTAACAACAAGCTGACCATGTTGATGCAGGACTCTCTGGGTGGTAACGCAAAGACCCTCATGTTCGTCAACATCTCCCCTGCTGACTACAACGCTGATGAGTCCATCATTTCTCTCACGTAAGAGCTCTTTTTACATTTAGTCAAGTTTGACTAAATGTTTTAACATAGACAATATCTTATCAAACTAACTTAACAGTGATAGAATGAATAAATGAACAGATGATTTATATGACATGTTCTGTCTTCTAGGTATGCTTCTCGTGTGAAACTGATTACCAACGATGCCAGCAAGAACGCCGACAACAAAGAGATTGCTCGCCTCAAAGCTGTAAGTGATTTTGTTTTCTATTCCCAAAGCTCTTTTCACATGTCCTGTCAAGCATGCACGCTGTCCGTCAGTGAAATTCCAGCACGTATAGACAGTGCAATAACTGAAATGTGTTTTAAACCAAGATATTTACATGTTTGTTCAAGGCACAACCTTCCTTTTTGACATTCACTGCATGACAGAGTATTCTTCTTTTCTTTTTGGGTCTGAAGTGTAGTTATACTCCCCTTGAATTGTGCACTCGCTGCTGGGGCGTTTTGACAGGTAGTTTGACATTGCCTGCTGATTTTGAATTGTGTGTTTGTGTTTCGGTGTGCATGCTCTGGCGTACAGTGGAACCCCCCCCCCCCCCCCCCTTTTTGACTTGACTTAATTGACTTATTCCTGTAGACTCCCTGTGGAGCATAGGGCAGCTGTTGCGGTTTCTGTAGCAAGTTGGTTTTTTGGCGGGGTGGAGTTGCTAACCCCACGCCCAACCCTCCTCCTTTATCTGGGCTTGGGACCGGCTGAAAGACCTTTAGGGTGCATCCAGGCGGAGTCCCCCCCCCCCCCTTTTAAGACCTCCAAAAATCTGAGAAATCAGGTTTTAAAAAGGAGGGATTCTTAAAATGGAGGTAAATTTATAGAGGATATGAAGAGAAGGACGGAGAAAACACGGTCTTGAAAGGAAGGGAGGCTTAAATTGGGGGTCTGAAAAGGGGGGTTCTATTGTATTAGTTCAAATGCAAAACAAGCAGGATTGTTCACACCCCCCGCGGGTTAGGGGGAAGAATTTACCCGATGCTCCCCAGCATGTCGTAAGAGGCGACTAACGGATTCTGTTTCTCCTTTTACCCTTGTTAAGTGTTTCTTGTATAGAATATAGTCAATGTTTGTAAAGATTTTAGTCAAGCAGTATGTAAGAAATGTTAAGTCCTTTGTACTGGAAACTTGCATTCTCCCAGTAAGGTCATATATTGTACTACGTTGCAAGCCCCTGGAGCAAATTTTTGATGAGTGCTTTTGTGAACAAGAAACAATTGACAAGTGGCTCTATCCCTTCTCCCCCCTTTCCCCGTCGCGATATAACCTTCGTGGTTGAAAACGACGTTAAACACCAAATAAAGAAAGAAAGGATTGTTCACTGTATTGTATGATTGCTGTGTAACCACCAAGCTGTAACTCTGAATGTTTGCTTTTTCTTTCTTTCATAGGTGATTGCCAAACTGAAAATGGGAGAAAAGGTTGACGAAGAAGAAATAGCTTAGCTGTATCAAGCAAGGATTCAACAGCACAAGACGGAGCAGTCAACCGTTTTCTTCTTCTGTAACCATATACTTACGCCTTCAAACTGAAAGATGATTGCATGAATTCAACAATACCCTGATGTGATTTTAGGGTTTAGGCCATTATGGTTTGTATGATGGAAAGCAATTACCAAACAAGAAGCATTGAAGGAAGTCATTTTGCTGATTTTTTGTTTATCATTTTGTATTTTGTATTGCTTACTTTTTTTGTGTGAGGTCAGTTTACCACTTGGGGGAAAAACATTTCAAAAGATTGAGTACCTTATCGTTTTCTTTTCTAATTCTGTTGTTTTTTATGCAATAAATAATCAAGACAGAATTAATTATCACTTAATTTCTAAAGCAACACATAATTTGTTCCTCTCTTTTTGCTTTGTTTTTCTTCGTTAATGTTTGCTTTTTAAGGAAGTGCAATGAAAGGAACAGCTTTCTTGATTGATGTTAACTTTGTACTGAAATTTACATTCCAGAATAATGCCTTTGTAACCTTATATACTGATACAATAACCTTACCTGAATGGATATTTTTTTCATGTCCACGTTTTAGTCTATTAGAAATTGTCTCAACATTTGTGGCATTAAAAATCATTACGTTTTGGGACTTGTCTTGTATTTTAAAAGACATGGCGTAAATCAAAAGCTGTCTATATTTCAAAGTTGCTGGATAAGCATTTGTTTTTGTGATGAATAATCAAAATTGTGAAGAACGTTTTATACTTTGCTGTTAATGTAATTATCACTTGAACTTGTTTGATGAGCTTAATTTTGTGATTATTGAAATCTTAAAAAGTCAGTACTAAATAATGTGGGATCTGTGATAAATACTGGCATCTGATGAGATTTTTGCTTGCAATTGTGTGTTTTTTCACCCCAGGTATTACTTTACATATTACATATTATATGCGGAACTTTTAATATGGTAATTGTGCAATGTACACAAAATTGTGTAGTTACTTCCAAAGAGAAATTGCTCACTCTCTCTTTGAATTACCCTAAAATTTGAAGAAATAGTAGCTTTCGGCTAACTCACAAGATGTCAAAATGATGAATTTGTCGGAACATAAACAATTAACTTATACTGACAACACCGAAATGCTACTGACAACCTTTAAGTTAGGGAATTGCTCCATTTATCAGTAAGAAGACATATATATATATATATATATAACGTTGCAGCGATGTTCATGCTGGTTCTTTCTTTGCTTATTGGCTAGAGTGAGCAATCTCTCTTTTGCAGTATCTATTGTAGTAACCATATTATCCAGCTGTTCAAACATTTTTTGAATGGCACCAATTTCAGTTTTAGCTTTAATACGCAGTTGATTGGTTTTCCATGAAATCCACTCGGGGAAAACATGATATGTTATTATGAATCGGAGGCGATAATTGTTGTCTTATGTCAGAAGCAAAGTGATTGTTTAGAGTGATTAATTTCCCTTCTATTTGAGTGGATTTAATAGTAAAAAGTGTTACCAACTCTTTTGAGAAGCTGATGATCTGAAAATTGAAAGACACTCAAGTAAACCTAAAATAGATTCAAAAGTGGCTGCTTTACACTAGTGGTCTTGTTAATGGGATCAAACCTGAGCTGTTGTTAACGTAATTAGAAAGTATTAACTTATGAGTTCACAGAAAGCATGATATTGTTTAAGTTTCTTCTTTGATAGCTGAACTTTTATGTTTTTCTAGGATACCGTGGGGATATATTTTGGTTACAACTTCAGACTGTTCTAAAATATTTAAAAAGCAATTTTGACCCATTCCTAAAGAGTTGAAGCTTCAAACCGTCATTGCTTCTTCATTTATCTTTTACAATTTGAATTTGAATATCAATACCATCCGTCCAGTTGTGCATGTTCTTATTCGTCCTCCCTTATTTATTCTTTTTTTTCAGTTTTGAGAATTCCTGTATAACTATGATGGTTGTGATTTACTACAAAGGCTGGTCCTTAATTTGCGTATATTTGACCAACTCACTGCAGGGAAAGTGGGTTATATTTGTGTTATTTTAATTCCCGTTATATAAACAGTATCTAACAATGATTTTCTCTTCAGTCAGTGTGTGTGTGTGCTTGAGCGTGTGTGTGTGTGAGTGTGTGTGTGCTTGAGCGTGTGTGTGTGAGTGTGTGTGTCGCGGTGTGTACGTGTGTGTGTGTGAACATGGGTAACGTTTGTGAGAGCATATATTTCACTTTCAGTCTGTGGTGCATGTAGAACCAAACAAACAAAACAAAACTCTCAAAACAAAAAGAAAAGCAAAGATGAGGAGAAAGAGGAGGAAATCTTTCACTTTGGACACTCAATAGACGATTATCAGAAATAACTGTCGGGTTTGTGTGGGTTGTGGACGAGACAATACCCTTGCCAAAACCTCGGACAAACACGGGAGGGGCCAATCACTAGCGAGGGGTGAGTTGGAAACACGTGGACAGGAGCACATGTTTCCAACACACCCCTCGCTAGTGATTGGCCACAAAAAAAACGGGAGATTTTCAAACCTTAGAAGTGTGCAAAGTTTCAAAGGTCTAGCTTCAATAACATCCGAGATAACGCCAACATTAAGTTTTTATGAATCAAACATGACCCTGCTGTGACCCAAACATTTTATGAGGGTAAACCAATCTGGGGTCGTGCCGGGAGATCATGAAACCCTAGAAGTGTGCAAAGTTTCAAAGCTCTAGCTTGAAAACCATCTGAGATAACATCAACGTTAAGTGTTTTGTCCATGGACAGTTGGACGGCCATACAGACGGACACTGCACAGTATTGTAGACTCACTGATAACTCAAACGGTGAGTCAAAAACTCATGTTTAGTCATCAATTTAATTCATTCATTGTACCCAAAACAAAGTCACTTTCATTTACAAAAAAAGACGAACAAGGTTATCCAATCAGAGTAACATTCAGCAAAATTAAAAAATAAAGACAGTAACTAACAAGCAGCACACAACTGAAATTAAAACATTACACAATCTGTGCTGTGTCCAGACATATATTGTACATCTATGTATGTACAATGAGCATAGCTGCACTTCACACACAGATAATCTGTCTCTCTCTTTTATACACACACACACACTTAGGAGACACATAACACACTCTCTCTCTCTCTCTCGTTGCAAACACCAGCCAAAAAATACTTCAGGGATTGAGAATCAGATATTCCTGAAAGCATCAATTCAGTCTTTGACACACATAAGCACATCTGCAGCTCACCAAGGAAGATTTTCATTCATCAAATGAATGAAGCAAATGCAAACCGGCTCTTTGAAACATCAAACAGAAAATAAATCTTTCAATTTAAGATGGACTGAAGTCCTATATTTCTGCCAACCTGAAAGCAGGAAGACCAGGCAAAATAAACTAAATCTTTGATCCACAATAATTGATCAGTATATGAAACAGCGAGTGTTTTCAGGAAGGATAAAATCAGTATGCTTCTGGGTTTTAAAAAAGGTATCTGAACTGTGCACCAGTAGCAAGCAGCTGCCAGAAATTCAGCTGTGCTTCTGTTGCAAAAAAAAAAAGAAAAAAAAAAGAAAAGTTCTCTGTGTAGGAAAGAAACAAAATGAAAAGCAATAAAAGATGGGGTTGGTGGGTGGGAGTGGGGGTGAAAAAAAAAAAAAGAGACACACTAGATTACACTCCTATGTCTTTTGATTCATCATTGCCACACGCTGATTCAGAGGATTCTCTGGAGATTTCATCCAGTCTTTCTTCAACATCTGTTTGAGTTGGGAAAGTCTCATGTTCGGATTTTCGGCCTTCAAAATGGGCAGATTTTCCGCTTCAAACTTGGCGTATGCTGCCTTCATTCGTTTCTCTGGATGTTTGTCGACTTCTGGCTCTCCAGCCCTGCAAACCGATGGATTGTCATTTATTATACAAACAAAAAAAATCCTGACACTGTGAAAGATCAAGGAATAATAACACTGTCACCAACTACAAAATCTACTTTGATCATGTGCTACATCACCTTACCACAAAAATCATTTTGTTAAATTTTGTTGACTATGAATGTAGATGTAAATGCTTGTATAACTGTGTTTTAATTTTAAATGTGTCAAGCGCAAAGAGCATAATTGTAAAGTTATGATGTTGCGCTATATAAATGCTCATTTATTATTATTATTATTAAATAATAGAGCATGATCTAGATCTAAACACATAGAGCCGGCAACATATTTCAAATTTGAAATGCGCCTGTTTATCACATTCTTTTTTTGCAGAATTTATCATGTATCCTCATCTAAATGTGGAACTTTCTCTAACTTGCAATAGTACATTTTCAACCCCACATACAGATTAAGTTGCATACTTTTTTTTGCACAAATCAAATTTAAATGGCTTGGTTTTGTAAGCAATGAATCTAATTGATAATATTAATGAGTACACATGTACACCCATAGCAAGCAGCAGTTGTTACTGTGCTGTGAACATCTCATATATTTTGTTACATCACCATTCTCTGCTTCTTGATCAAGTTATTGCCGCAATGACAAACCTATAGGTACAGTGGAATCTCCCTTTTAAGACAAAATAAAAATTCTGAGAAAGTCATGTGGTAAAAGAGGGGATGTCTGAAAATGGCAAAAATGTACAAATGCTATTAACAGAAAATCTGAGAAAACAGGGCCTTAAAAGAATTTTCCACCGTACATCCATTTCACAAGTCATGTGAAGCGATATCAAAACATTTAGTCACTGTTTCAGCCTGAAACTAAAACAACACTGAAAATCAGCCATCACCAAGACTACAATGTAGTAAGGCTTGGCTTGCCCAAACCCAATGACCGAGACAGATTGCGCTCTAAAAAAAAAAAAAAATTGAAAAAGCCGACCTACCGACCCTATTTTTGGGGGGTCATGTTACCCTAAACCAACATATATTTTTGTTTGGCCTAAGAAACAGACGAAAAGGTGATTTCAATGACACTTGCCAGAAAACAGGGCCTTAAAAGGGGGTTCCACTGTACAACTATAAGAAAGAGATGAAAAGTGATTTCAATCACACTTACCCCAGGACAGAAAGAGCCTCTTCTACAGTGCGAGCATCATCTCCCTCCAGTTGTAGTCTGTTGATGTTCTCTTCCAGGGGTTTCTCATCATGGGGAACATCGGCTTTCATAGCTGCTGCTGCCGCTGAGAACAAAATGAACAAATAACATAAATAAAACAGGTGTAAAATCAAATTTTTTTCCTGAGAAATAAGAGTCATACATAATAATAACATTATAAGACTATATGTAGTAATTATCATTCTTCCACAGGAAGTGTAAACTTACAAGAGAACAGCAAAACTCGTGTTTATTTTTGTTTGTTTTACTTATACACCTAAGTCAAAAGCTTATTTCTGCACATGTAACAAATCTCTTCAGATACTAAATTTCCCTGTCTCTGCTTAACAGCAGGAGTGCTATTCACAAGTAGTGAGACATTTGAAGGGGTGTCAGCGGCAAAAACATTCTTAGCTACTGCGGTGTAATTTCCAATTTTAACTGGTATACATGAGTCTATTATTGAACCCCTTTAGATAATGAGTTTGTTACCTCGCTTCTTGCCCTGTTCGCATGCGCACAAACACCCTTATCAAAGGAAATCACCGCCACTCGACGCTTCCTACTAGACGAGATAACCAAGGTCAGCGAGGCGACCGATTGCATCAGACCAGATGCGAACACAGCCATCCAAACATCAAAAGATTACCCCGGCAGCATTATGCCGTTAGCCATTGTGTAGCGCCGAGAGGGAGGTCCCGCAAGTTTAAAACCGTCACGTGACTTTGGCGGGTCGAAACGGGGTTTCGTGAATGGCAATTAGCATGACTTACAGAACAAACAGTGCCACCATGCGGTCAAGTGCCGTTAAAACCGTTCCTTGCATACCACTCCAGGACTCTGACTAGACTTTCTAACAAGACCAGACCTGTACACACTCAAAACACTCATCAGTAGTAAACAAACCAAATTTCAGTAGTTTTTAAAATGTTTCAGTAGTAAACTGTAACGACAGTTCCAAGACATAATTCTGCTCACAAAGCACACAAACTGAAACACTACGACGCAGTAGAATGGGAAATACTATTTATTAACAAGCCAAGGTGAAACATCAACACTGTTGTCTTCTTTGGTGACAGAGCTGGTGTCTCCTCTTCACTATCTGAATCTCGCTCTCTTTTTTTCTTTTCCATGTTTCACTTCAATCACAAGTTGCCACGCAGACGCTGGACGAACTAAGTCTAAGAACAAAGACTCAATGCTGAGAACACGCGCGCTTCCGGTAAATTGGAAAACGTCTTTTCAGCGCAACGGCCAACTAATTGGTCAAAACATCTTAAAACAGAAAAAAAAGTACAAAAATGTGTTTTTTTAGTAAAACATCGGAATTTCGGAAATTTAATTAAAAATTTGTAGCACCGTATTCTGCATATAAAAATCGGAGAAATTACGGAGAAACCGTAGATGTGCACAGGTCTGCAAGACGAATGGAAGAAGAAAAGAAACTTTTCATACAATGTACATGTATAGTTCTTTGTCGTGTCAAATTGCTAGCTTTTCATTTAATCCATCAACGTCATGACAACTATCAAGGCGTCACCTCTAACATAATCAAAAACTAAACTGAGCATGAGATCACAAAAGTGTACAAGCCTGAAACTGTTAAAATTGTGTAAACTTGGGCAATCTGGCGATCTTAACAATGATCTATGGAGCTTTGTAAGTGATGAAAATCTTTCCCATTGTGTTTCCTATGGTGCACCGTTTGATACTAAATGTATGTAGAGTTTTGGGGGAAAACCCATGTATAGGTACTGTTGTATCAAACAGTGCGACAAAACCTTATATAAGAAGAGTTTCTGAAAACCTGTCTGAAGTGCGCTTCAGAAGAGTTTCTAGGGAATACCTATACTGTAGTTCAGTCAAGTTTTGGGGAAGGTACCGTTAGTTTTGGCCCATATTTCAAGTTAGTTGGCGAGCTCGATTTGTGGTATCTATCGTTTCGGTCTTCAGTCATTTCTTCAGGACAAACCTACCAGTACAAATACAGCAGACTTCCACTAACTCGCGGTCTTTGGGGTCCAAAGATTTTTGATCGCGATATATCCGATTCGCGATGCAGTTTGGGGTCCAATTAAAGGGAAAAAACCGTGTTCTCTTCTGAGTCAGAGAAAAACGCGGTTATTTCCCTTGTTGGTCACAAAAAGCCTGTGAGCGTCACGTTGGCGTGTGTGCGTTTGCCGTGTGAGTGCATGTGTGTGTGTGCGTGCATGTGTGTATGAGCGTGCGTGTGTGTGTGTGCCCACGCACGCCTGGCATGTGGTTGTGCTACAATGTTCATGTGTATGTGTTACTGCGTTTCTCGCAAGTGTGACGCTTCTGTTGGCAACTAAGTTCTCAAAAGATTAACTGCGATGACACGTTTTCTTTTATTAGCAGATGACGATTTCTTTTCTTTTTTCTCCGACTCATAATGAATACATGTTGGGTTTAGCGCTGGTCTTATATTGACAACATACTATTTGACACCAACGATAGTTAGATCAGAATGATTGGTGGATCAAAATCATTGGTTGACGTTTACGTTTTTAGATGTGTCAGTTACTTGGATAAGCTTTTTTTTGGGTTTTGTTTTGCTTTGTGTGAGTCTGAGTTGACACGCGTTTTGTCTTTGGCAGAAAGCATGTAGATTTCTTCTTTGATTGTTTGCTTCTTCTGCCACCTGCTATAACGCAAGAAGCTGAAGCACTTCATGGCGCCTGTAGAAAATCGGGGGCGTCTAGCTGAGATCGCGATTAGCGAGACTCGAGTGTTAAATTGCATGACTGACTAGATTGCAGAAGACTGAAGCGCAGTTTAAGCACTTGATTGGCGCCTGTGGCCACCCGGACCGTCTAGCAGAGATCGCAATTAGCTGGACTCGAGTGTTCAACTGCACGCCTGACTGGCCATACTGACTGGTCAGACACTTAACCTCTATAGGCACGTGGCCAATTTGACGATACCGATCGTGGCATGAAAGTTCTTGACTGAGTGGGGCACGTGCGCGTGAAAGGTTTGTTTTTCTTTTGTTCGCAGGTCTCGATCAACCCGTAATGTACACAACCTGAAAACACACACACACGTAGAACACTATTTGGAGAGACTGAGGGAGAGAAAGAGAGAGAGAGACTGATAAGATGAAATGACAATTTACTGCATGATGAAAGGCCATCGGACCCAGAGAGAGATAGCGTGGTTATGATAGAATTTTTTTTCATGATTTGTACTATAAAAAAAATATTAAAAGTTTTTTTTTTTAAATGGTCGGTCCTGTTTTTTTCGGGGTCCAAGAGGTCTCTGCAATATACCCGAATTCGCGATTTAGTGGACCGCGAGTTAGTGGAAGTCTGCTGGAATGCAAAACTGACAAAGTGAAAGTGAATTTGATTGTGTATGTATGTGTGCAGGTATGCACACGCGCACTGCACTATGAATGTTCAATCTTTTGCCATCGCAACCCCATCCCGGTGGGGTCCTGATTTGGCCTATTATGGTCCGCTGGACCCGAAAAGCAACAGCTAGCTAACTAACCCCATCCCTGTCAGTAAAAAAATCAACCCATGCTCCCAATACTGTGCAACACGGCACTTAATAGCCTCGTGGGGTATATATCACGGTGTCAACCCTTCGAGCGGCTATTAGCGAACAAAGGAATGTCAGTTCAGTGAAGTGGGCCAGTGCTACATCGCAAATAAGCTGCCCTCAAGTACCCAACAATGCACCAGACTCTACCAAAAACATCATAAACGTTACTTGCTTCATGCATTTTTCTCCTTTCGACAGTTTACCAGCCGGCTGAGAAGTTGAATTGTAGTGCAGTCACGTAGCACATCTGAAAACCTGCCTCATGAAGTGGACTTCAGGAGAGTTTCTGGAAAAACTCTACTTATGTCGAGTTTCACCGCGCCGTTTGATGCCAAACTCACTGTCACTGTACTGAAGTAGAGCTTTGGGTGAGAAACCCTAAATTAGGTACAGTTGGTATGAAACAGCGTGTGATAAGTTTCCCATCTCTGATTACGTTGCCACTTACCCTCTGCCTCCAGTTTCTCCTCGTTGGCTTGGATCTGAGCGCGAGTGACCTTGACAGGGTTGGCCTTGGCTCCTTTCATCGAGCTCATCTCCTCATCGGCCAGTTTCTGCAGCTCCTTCTTCCTCTCCAGCTGCTCCAGTCGTTTCTTCTCCTTCTCATCCTGAAAAAAATAGTCCAGTGTTTCAGGGTTTCATTCCATTTTATACTTACCGGTAACCTTCCCATTGCTGAAAACATTGGTTCACTTCCTCCCAATGGAAAGCTAGCAGCAACAAGAGTCCAAAGTGTGTAAATGTTGAGGTACGTGGGATCAGCCACCTGCAGCATTTAAAGCAGAATGACCTTTATTAATTGTGCCGTGGCGATAACTTGAGGGTGGCACATGTATACAGCTTCTGACCCAGAGTGATCAGGTAAAGTTGACCTGTGCCCGTACAGCACTGGACTCAAACCTGTGACCCTGAGGATAACAACCCCTGTGCTCTATCAACTGAGTTACAGGACCCCAAGGGTTATTTCACACTTGTGTTGACTGACATTGCAGAAGAGACAAACACAGATAGGAACAGATCAATGGGTTGATGCTGTGATAGTTTCTTAAAAAGACAAACACAGATAGGAACAGATCAATGGATTGATGCTGTGATAGTTTCTTGAAAAGACAAACACAGATAGGAACAGATCAATGGATTGATGCTGTGATAGTTTCTTAAAAAGACAAACACAGATAGAAACAGATCAATGGATTGATGCTGTGATAGTTTCTTGAAAAGACAAACACAGATAGGAACAGATCAATGGATTGATGCTGTGATAGTTTCTTAAAAAGACAAACACAGATAGGAACAGATCAATGGATTGATGCTGTGATAGTTTCTTGAAAAGACAAACACAGATAGGAACAGATCAATGGATTGATGCTGTGATAGTTTCTTGAAAAGACAAACACAGATAGGAACAGATCAATGGATTGATGCTGTGATAGTTTCTTGAAAAGACAAACACAGATAGAAACAGATCAATGGATTGATGCTGTGATAGTTTCTTGAAAAGAAAAAAGAAAGGCAAAGGATAGCGAGGCTTTAAGTTTGTTTCTGATCATGTATACAAGCAGAATTAAAAATCGAAATGATATGTGAAAACAAGTCGCGTAAGGCGAAAATACAACATTTAGTCAAGTAGCTGTCGAACTCACAGAATGAAACTGAACGCAATGCAACGCAGCAAGACCGTATACTCGTAGCATCGTCAGTCCACCGCTCATGGCAAAGGCAGTGAAATTGACAAGAAGAGCGGGGTAGTAGTTGCGCTGAGAAGGATAGCACTCTTTTCTGTACCTCTCTTCGTTTTAACTTTCTGAGCGTGTTTTTAATCCAAACATATCATATCTATATGTTTTTGGAATCAGGAACCGACAAGGAATAAGATGAAAGTGTTTTTAAATTGATTTTGAAAATTTAATTTTGATCATAATTTTTATATTTTTAATTTTCAGAGCTTGTTTTTAATCCAAATATAACATATTTATATGTTTTTGGAATGAGAAAATGATGGAGAATAAGATGAACGTAAATTTGGATCGTTTTATAAAAAAAATAATTTTTTTACAATTTTCAGATTTTTAATGACCAAAGTCATTAATTAATTTTTAAGCCACCAAGCTGAAATGCAATACCGAAGTCCGGGCTTCATCGGAGATTACTTGACCAAAATTACAACCAATTTGGTTGAAAAATGAGAGCGTGACAGTGCCGCCCCAACTTTCACGAAAAGCCGGATATGACGTCATCAAAGACATTTATCAAAAAAATGAAAAAAACGTCTGAATACCCAGGAACTCTCATGTCAAATTTCATAAAGATCGGTCCAGTAGTTTAGTCTGAATCGCTCTACACACACAGAGACAGACAGACAGACAGACACACATACACCACGACCCTCGTCTCGATTCCCCCTTCTATGTTAAAACATTTAGTCAAAACTTGACTAAATGTAAAAAGAAGAAAAGAAAAAGAAAAAAAAATCAGCAAGTAACTAAATAATATTTCAGCCAAGCCTTTTTTAAAGGGAAAATGAGAATGGAAACTGGGCAATATGAATATGATCATCATGCTACAGAAAGAGCCTTAGTTTAAAACATATACAAGTTCTAACAAAATTACCTTTCGTTGCATTTTCCGAGCAACGTGTTTGTCGTCATCCTCCCATAATGCATCTTCCTCTGCCTGTTTCTTCTTCTCTTGTTCTGCAGTTCTGATTGTTTCTTTTCTTGCCCTTGCTTCTTGCGCCTTGGAGTTCTCTCCTTTGAATTTCTTTGGCATGGTGAGTTTTTGTCTCACACACCTGGCAAAAAATTATCACTTTTTCACTGTTCTTGTGTGTGTCCAAAATCATAAGCAAAAGCCTTCATGACTATTAGCATCACTGCAACCTTTGAATAACAAAATTAACTAACAGAGAGAGAGAGAGACGCTTTGATGGTTTCCTGTCTGTAGCTTAACAAGCCATATCGATAACGAAAAGCAAGAAAACACCAAGAAGCAAAAACAATACAGATAAACAACAAATTCACAAAAATACAAAAAAGTAACACATGCACACACACACACACACACGTATAGGTTCATGGGCAAAACAGGCGGGCTGTCATGAATATAGACATGTATTATCCTCAGAGAGAGAGAGAGAGAGAGAGAGAGAGAGAGAGAGAGAGAGAGAGAGAGAGAGAGAGAGAGAGAGAGAGAGAGAGAGAGAGAGAGAGAGAGAGAGAGAGAGAGAGAGAGAGAGAGAGAGAGAGAGAGAGAGAGAGAGAGAGAGAGAGAGAGAGAGAGAGAGAGAGAGAGAGAGAGAGAGAGAGAGAGAGAGAATTGAATTGAATTGAATTGAACGTTATTTAACAAGGCTTAAGATTTAAGGCTACGCCTTTTCTTACAATCTGTCCTTGGGACGCACAGTACAGACACACAATGATAAAATTGAAAAATTAAAAAGTTAAAAAGTTTACCAACAAAAGGAGGTCAGAAAACTTCAGCACGTGATGATAAAGATGATGATGATGATGATGATGATGATGATCAGATGATGAAGATGAGGCATGAAGAGCATACATATGTGGTTATTCATAAAATAAAATGCATACTATGCAAGTAATTATAAGTACAAACTGGTAGCAATCGAACATGTAGCAATAGTACAACAAAAATATGTTCAGAATATACAATGCACAGCATATCTTTGACGTAATACTAAGTGTGGTAAATCAGAAGGCGTTAAACTACTCAGACCTTAAGTGTTTTTTGACACATTTTTTAAAACTTTTTAATGACTTTAAGTGCTTAAAGGATGATGGAAGAAAGAGAGAGAGAGAGAGAGAGAGAGAGAGAGAGAGAGAGAGAGAGAGAGAGAGAGAGAGAGAGAGAGAGAGAGAGAGAGAGAGAGAGAGAGAGAGAGAGAGATCATTTAGGGATGGCCTGGGACAAGTAAAAAGTCAGCCAGCTTAGGTAATAGAACTTAAGAAACCATCTGGCACTGTGGCAGCTCTTCCGGCTGTATCTGGTGAAAAGACGTATGCAACAAATAAAAATAAAAATAAACAACATAAAAAGATCAACCATTTAAAGAACACTATAGTGAGTGAATCACTGAATGCTGATAGCAGAGAACGAGAGGGGCACTTTGGAGTTGGCTGGACAGACGATTGTTGCATGCCTGTTTTATTTCAAACGTTGAACATAATGCATTTTGTTTGGATTGACATTGCTCAAGTTTGAAAACATCATGCCGAGAAAAACATAGATTGCTTCAATTTTGCAACTTGCATCAGTGAAGAACAGCTGCAAAGAAATGTACCCGTCCTAGCTGACAAAACGTCAGGTGGGAAAGCCTATCGATCTATCACTGACCGCAGTCCAGTTGTAAATCGATCGTATTACTGCTATCTTCTGTGAACAGTGGAACTCCTCACAATCTAAGACTCATCCCTTCTTTTGAGACATCGGATTCTTAAACCTTTTTAGATTTTCTGTTTCAACCCTCTGTAAATGGGAACGTCCCACTAGTCCAAGGGTTCACTAGTCCGAGGGTTCACTAGTCCGAGGGTTCACTAGTCCGAAGGTTCACTATAGACGCTTGATTTTCCAGTTATTATATCGCCCCTTAAAAGGCGGTATATATAGGTTTCACTCTGTCTGTCTGTCTGTCTGTCTGTGTGTGTGTGTGTGTGTGTGTGTGTGTGTGTGTGTGTGTGTGTGTGTGTGTGTGTGTGTGTGTGTGTGTGTGTGTGTGTGTGTGTACGTGTGTGTGTGTGTGTGTGTGTGTGTGTGTCCGCAAATAGATATCCGATGTTTGAGAACCGATTTCAATGAAATTATGTGTGAGGCTGTAGTACAACCCAGACTCGATCCTCTCCATAATTCAGTCTAGACATCTGAGACCTAATGGAAACGAAGTCCGGAACCATAGGAGGCCTGTCTTCCCCTCCTTGTCCGACTGCTTGGTGAGCTGCGGCGACTTGTTCATCATAAACTCTTTTGATAGGCTTTGTGGGATTGTCTCTGATTTTCTGTTTTGCGTCGTTCAGAAACTTGTCCTTTTTGATCTGATCGGTACGTCAAAATCATGATTGTGTCCCATTTCCTGGTCAATTATCCTTATTTGAGGATTTTCTTCCTCGGGATCAAACAGATTAGTTGTGACATTGGACCTACACGTCTTTCGCCAACAGCACCAAAACATGGTGGTTTGATGTTTTTATTCAGTTGATACTTATGGTCTCTGTGTATCAGTACACGACCTCTTCCCCTGGAGCCAACAGCGATCCAAGTTGCCATCTTAAACGACTTGAAGAAGTTTACCTTTTGAGATTCCTTCTCGTGTGGCTCTGAAAGTTGTATGCTTAGCTTACTCGGAGAACGACAGGAAGCACATGAATAGTATTGCGCAAGAGGATTCTGCGCAAGTCAAAGATTGTCTAGCATTGCTTCCCTTGTCACTTGAAAAATGTGACCGGATCTGACAAAATGGTAGATAACCCGCGGGAACCTCTTTGGAGATACAATGTACATTGAATATAGGTCAATTTTGGGAGAATTGGGTTATTGGCATTTTGGGATAGTTTTGACACTTCTACACACATATTTGCCTGTTTTTGGATGTCAGTGGCTTATAAATGCCTGCAAATCGATATTTAATCAATCTACCATGCTCTAAATAAAGACAAAGGACGCTATAATTGACCGACTTTTCAACAAGAATGACAACATATATATATCCTTTACAGAACCCCATCATGTCGTATAGCGTTCGAAAGGTCACTGTGTCTATTTTTAAACCAGCTTCTAGGTTAAATTATGTTGGCCAACCATGAAGTTTAACACGCAATTCTTTGGGTGTAAACAAGAAAGAGGCTTCTACCAATCAAAAGCCACTTTCGAAAACTTTCTTGGTAACAATGTCCGTTCTCGGCTGAAACAGCACTCGTGATTGGTCGAAGCGGTCTTAAGGGGAAGTAATGCCTCTCTACCGCTTGTGTTCGTATGTTGCGATCATAGATCTATGGTTGCGATTGACTGCGAAAATGGAGAAAAGATTAGCGTTTCTGCTGAATTCTTGCAAAGCAGGTAACATTTTCGATGCGGAAGAAGAAGAATTGAAGTCGTTGATTGACGAGTACTTCCTCTCGGACTAGTGAACCCTCGGACTAGTGAACCCTCGGACTAGTGAACCTTCGGACTAGTGAACCCTCGGACTAGTGAACCCCTCTCCTGTAAATTTACCTCCTGTTTAACTGTCCCTTTCAAAGACCAGATGTTTTGAGGTCGTAAAAGGGGGGTTCCACCATATAAATAAATCTGACAGTCATTCATACTACCACTGTGTTATAATTTTGTGTTTGGTATGTACCGTGCTAGTGAAATGTCTGGCAGACTATAGTGACTATTAATTTTACGTGGGACTCAAGCCATCAAGTATAGCAATACCTTGAATGGTTGAAAACGACGTTAAACACCAAATAAAGAAAGAAAGAAAGTATAGCAATCGCACATTTTTCTGTGATTTTCAATACTCATAAGCAACATATTCTATAGAGCTTATTACCCAGCAAGGTGAAATTCGAGGGTGTACGTATGTTGACAGCTCAAGTGGTCACGAAATTACTTAGTAAAATGACATGATATTGATGAAGAAATCAGTTAATCACTCTACCGTGCCTTACCTCTTTCATGTACTGTTGTATTCGCAAACCGCTCAGTCATTAAAAACCTTGATTCTCATTTAGACTTTTAACTACATCCGGGACTTTGATGTTGGCGGCCTGTTTCAACTCGTAAGGTCAGTCGAATTGAAAACTTCATCGAAGTGCTTTTATGGTACTAAGATCTGCTAAAATGGACGCAGGGAGTGACCAAGATGAAAAAGGAACGACAGGCGATTGCATGCCCGTTGGGATGGACATGAAGCAGATTTTCTTCACCAATATTCAGCTCCTCGGGTTTGACGCTACTGCCTTTGCAATAAAATACAAGATTCCTTTCAACAAGTAAGTCAGTTTTAGACATCTGATGTGTTTATTCCCTGATTCAGTTCAGTATTGGTTAGTTTGACTTAATGTATGTGATTCGCCGACTATTGTGTTTTAAGAATCGTCAGATAATGCAACTCTGCTAAAGAAGCTTCAGACTTTCTCGTTCTTGTCATGTAGAGAAATGCAAAACCTGATTAAACTTAAAGTTTAAAATGGAGTGTGGATTTCATGAATCATAACCAATCACAATATCAGGAATATGTGCATACCACTTAAGTCTTAGAGTCAAACTAGACGCCATTCTTTCTCCACCAGATGATGATCAGATGCTATCCTGTCGCGTGTTTCTTTCAGGCGAGATATTCTTTCGGCTAGCCGCTCGCGAAGCTAGGAGGCGAGATTGTCTATAAAACGGTTTAATGGCTAGCTACGCAAGAATTAAACACCATTGGTTGATTCCGAAAAGGTCGTCTGCACTGGTCGGTAAAAAACCATGGACAGCCAATCGGATAGGCAGCTGTGCGGCCGCCATGTTTTCTCGCCAAGCGAGCAAGCCCAAAGCTACCTAGCGTCGGCTAGCGTCACACGTGGCGAGATGTTCCCAAGAAACAGTACTTCCTCGCCCCACTCGCCAATCTCGCCTGTAAGAAACAGGGGACAGGTTTCCCAATTGCTTCGTTTCCGGCCGATTTATGTGGAGCACGTGATGCGCACAAAAAATATTGGCGGTCTAGAAGTGTCGTCTGCGCAATGATCGCGGCAGCTTTCTTGACCGCCAAGGACGACCACGCACGTTGTGAGACGTCATTCGTTAGACCTCAATATGGACAAAGATTTCCTATGTTGAGTTGGAATTGCCCCACCCACCAATTTTTGGCACTGGGAGTGGGAGGATGGGGGTACAGTGTAGCCTACAGGGCTTGCCAAATCCCATTTCCCGTAACCCGGGGAAAGGTAAAAATTGGCCAGGAAGTACACATTCCCCAGGTTGCTTTCCCGCGGGAAAGACAACAATCGTATCTCTTAAAATGCACATTGGATGATTTTTGTTTACCTTAAACACGTTCCGCAAAGCCTGTCCATTCACAGATAAAAGAAAACAGTATTTGCAATGTCTGCTTCGTTGCCGAGTCTTTGGTTTTGTCGTCTGCTGTGAAACAAGAGAGTTGCTTCCCTTCCTGACAAATCAAAAATGTATTTTGATTCTCGAAATTTGATTGGTCCGTACTTGGAATTTAGCCAATGAATGAGCTGTTTACAATTATACATCCGGAAGGAGGTCACATACATGTGTTGTTTGCAAAAGACGCGTTGATCGTCTTTCTGTTTTTTAGTGCGTCGTGTGATTGTAATGTCGTTAATAGAAAGGTTCGGATTCGTGAAAACGAAAAGAGGGAGTAGTGACAGTAGTGCAAAAGAAGAACCCTGCAAAAAACTGAAAAAAGATGAAGTGTACGACCGAGAGAAGCGATCGAGGCAGTTTCTCCCTTCATGGAAGGATGAGTTCACGTGGTTGGAATTTCGTGATTTTTTTCGAAATGTACGGGAAACCTAAATATTTGGGGGGAAATGTAGAAATTGGATTTACATTTCCCTGGGAAATACAGAAATTTTAAAATTTGGCAAGCCCTGGCCTAGGTCTCCTTTTGTCCCTGTCCCTTAGAAGTTAGAGTTCTGAAGTTCTCCCTCTTCAGTGCAAATAGTTTGTTGATGGGCAAAGAAGGGGGGGGGGGGGGGGGGGGCAAATTTGAGAAAAGTTTGCCAATACCAGTTACTACATTTGAAGCCAGTTTCAATTACAGTAAACTGCCTTGTAAGCGCATAGTATTGAGAAAATACCCACCCCCTAATTTGGGCCAGAACCTGTGCACAGGGCATAGTAGTTATCAGTACCTTGTGAAAGCAAATCCCCAAATTAACCCAGCGATAAACCTTCCAGTGATAGAACTAGAAGAGACAAAGAACTTGGAAACTCTTGAATTAGAAATTAGAGACTAAAGTCAATACAGATGTAGAACAAATGATTAGACATTGTTGTTTTGATTACACTACTCCTCCGAAAGCAGCGTATGGCTGCCTTAATGGCGGGGTAAAAACGGTCATACACGTAAAATTCCACTCGTGCAAAAAACACGAGTGTACGTGGGAGTTTCAGCCCACGAACGCAGAAGGAGAAGAAGATTACACTACGTAAGGCAAGAGATTGTCCCTCCAACACTCCTTTTGTTTTCTTCCCTGGATAGCTTGGATCAGTTCAACTTCAAGAAAACTAATTGCCCCTTCCTCCACTCATAATCCCCTATTTAACTTTTTTTTCTTAATAGCAGAGCAACCAAGCGTGTAGCACTCGCAACCGAAAAAGATGCCGCCATTTTTGTCATGGCAAGCTTCTGTTTGGCCTTTTTAGTAGAACTAGAAGGAGTTATTTCCCTTGCATCGTCTGTCGTCTGCATGACAACTCGAGCGCTTTCGCTTTCATTGCGTTTTCTGCACTCGTTTTTTTTTTAGGTTTTTTTTGTTGACAAATGTAATAAAAAGTTATAGGGTCGGCCCGTAAAAATAGGGTAGGTCAGGTTACCGTAACCACACCTATTTTTTTTTTAGGCCTAAACAATAGAATAAACAAAATCCTCACACAGATTAAACTAAGGCAAATGTTACATTTCCTTTTACACATGTTGGTGGTTTTGTTCGTTCACTTGAAGTACGGTCGAACTGTCACAGTGTCAGTGTCAACTTCTAAAGTGTTCATTTGACTATTTTGAGGTATTAAAATGTGTTCTCAATATTTTTTGCTGTGGTAAACACAAACAGTGACCTGGATCTTTTTTCCTAGTAGATTAATGGCCTTGTACTGAGTTGTAGCTTTTATTATGAAACATAAATGTGTCCATACATTTATCTCGGAACGCATCATTCTCAGTGAATGACTGACTCATCTGATTGGGAGCCCTAGTCTTCTCATGCAACTCAAATGAGAAGCCATGGTATTCAAATCTTATTGGGTTATGTTTGAGTGACAAAAAAGAAGTCAACTTGTCAAGGCTTTCTCTCTGTTTGTTAGTGTTACAATACATTGAGTTCTGCTTTCTTTCAGAGAGATGTTCAACTTACCGAACAAAGCAGGTGCAGAGACTATTCTTTACTTTCTCTTCAATCGCCTGGACCCTGCATTGTGTCATCAGGAATTCAGGTTTGTAGTCTACAGCTATTTCTGTTCTTTTGGTTTAAACCTAAAGCTAAAGGATATTGATCATCAATAAGAATACTCTTAACATGCATTTTATTCTACTGCATTCAAAAGAATTGCAAATTATTTTTGAATGGTGCCCCTCATGGCTCAATGTACATAAAAGCATTCAGCGGAATTTCATCCAACACTGATAGTGATACATTATGATTTATAATAATAATAATATTTTGTTGCTAATTGTGATAAGCTATGTGTGACTCCGCAGATACATGTAAATGAGCAACATTGTGTCATTCTCCTTGCTGTTGTTGTCTAGTATAATGCCTCTGTCTTAATATTGCTGTTTCAGAGACTGCTGGCCAGTAACAGACAAGAAAACAGAATCAGCTTTTCGTAAAGTATGCTGTTATTGGCTTCAAAATATACAGAAGGTTTGCATACATTTTGTCACGACTGTAGCGTATCACAGAAGATAGAGTGTGTTCTTTTAGTGGCTGGTACATGTACTGGTAAGGACTGCATACAAAATGGCTCTCCTTTATGTCAAAAGATTAAAATGGACTTTCACTTTGTTAATTTATTTATGACATGCAATGATGCACATGGTTAGAAATCCAGCTTCAATGGTCGAGTCCTTTTCACACTGACAGGTTGACAGATGAGTTGAAATTTACTTTAGGCCTAAAATAAAAATAGGTGTGGTTATGGTAACCCGACCTACCCTATTTTTAGGGGCCGACCCTATAACTTTTTATTACATTTGTAAAAAACAACACAAAAACCAAGAAAACGAGTGCAGAAAACGCAATGAAAGCGAAAGCGCCCGAGTCGCACACTTATTTCTCTGTCAAGTAGGTTTAATTTGTACACATTAGAAAAAAAAGTTTTAAAAAAAAGTGATTGCCTACCTTCCTACCCTATTTTATTTTTTACTATGTTACCGTAACCACACCTATTTGTTTTTGTTAGCCTTAAGGCCCGTCCATACACTCCCGTCCGACCCTGTCCACACTTGACTTATGCTCAAAACGGCCCACGTGGGAGCGCCGTAGCGTGCTGTGATCGCGAAGCGTTATTTGCAGAAGAATAGCGCGTGTTCTAATTTCTATGACACAGACATAGAACGACGGAAATTTGACCAATCAGAGCAAACCAGAGCGATGACGTCAGCTGCTCGCGGCGCGGCAGTCGAATGCAACTGAACTTTCTTGTCAGGAGACCCGCTCCACTGTGATACCGCGTTGTGAAAAAAATCGTCGATGTGTGGCCACTCGGCAATTCCCGCGCTACGCACAAAACGGCCTGCGGCGCATAGAGCGTAAAACGGCGTCCAAATGTGGTCCCCGCTTTAGGGACCATTGTGCTTTGAACAGTTTTCTGTGGGGTTTCTTTTCACGCTCTTTTTTATGCCAAAGTTATTTAACTGCGGTGTTGTCAGCGTTTGAGACCACTCAAGAATTTAGCGTTGCCATTTGAACACTTTTTTTTTTACTCCCATGAGTAATCAATCAGGAGAGTCTTTTTTTTCTCTCTTTATTTTCTCAAAATTTGGATGGTGTTGAGTATGAGGTTAGTGAGGGTGGTGGGGATGGGGCAGGTTTGTTTTGGGGATATTCTTAGGACCAAAAGTGAGGGAGTCTTCTAATGGAGGGGTTCAACTTCGATGGGACATGACGAAGAGGTGTCGTATAAAGCATTTGCTTTTCTTGTTTCTCCAGATTTTCTGCTGAAAATGTCTTTGAATGTACTGTACATGTGCCTCCATACTCCTCCCTCCTTTTCACATTTAGTCAAGTTTTGATTAAGACCTGATTTTGTCAGAAATGTGGATGTCAAAGGTGATCCCCGGGTACACGTTAATTTCCCCTTTATTATTATTATTTTTTTGCAGGAAGACACAGATGCCAAGCTGCTTCGTATCAATGCTGCTCTGTTCATGTCACCTGGTGGGGACAAATTTATTCATCTTCTGTTTGTTTTCTCCAATTACGTTATGCTTCATGCCATTCGCACAGAACATGGTGAGTTTTGTTTTGTTTTGTTTTGTTATGCTGTAATCATGCATTTTTAAGTGTTGCTTGTATGGTGTGTTTGAAAAAAGTTCGAATGAATAGTCCCTCAGGGGGACTGATAACATAGAAAGAAGAGACTTCAAAGAAACATGTTTGTTCGTTCATGGGCTGAAACTCCCACGGCTTTTACGTGTATGACCGTTTTTACCTCGCCATTTAGGCAGCCATACGCCGCTTTCGGAGGAAGCATGCTGGGTATTTTCGTGTTTCTATAACCCACCGAACTCTGACATGGATTACAGGATCTTTTTCGTGCGCACTTGGTCTTGTGCTTGCGTGTACACACGGGGGTGTTCGGACACCAAGGAGAGTCTGCACACAAAGTTGACTCTGAGAAATAAATCTCTCGCCGAACGTTGGGACGAACTCACGCTGACAGCGGCCAACTGGATACAAATCCAGCGCGCTACCGACTGAGCTACATCCCCGCCCGCCTCAAAGATACATGTACAATCTTTTGAAAAGTATGCGGTATATATACAGGGTGACCCATAAAATATGCCACCCATAAAAATGCTACCAACTTCTAAAAATGTTGAGCGAATTACTTTATATTTGGTGTACATCAATATCAGCTTATGCATATTGGATTCTCAACGTTTAAAGTTTGTAGGTCACAATTGGTCTGACGTTTGCGCTCTTTAAAAAAAACATTCACAATTCTGGAATCGACTAAACAGTACGTTGAGCAGTACCCACTCTAACCCAATAAGCAATTACAACCTTCCAGACTGTTACCTTTTTAAAGAGCTGAAGGTCTAAGTATACAGAAATACCCCAGATCACCAGTGGCCTGTAGACATCAATTACAGCCAGGTTCAGGGCAATCCCCATTCAGAAAAGCGTTCGTGTCATTGTCAATTCAGGAGGGGTTATTTGAGAAACATTTTGAAGAGAAGATGAAAGTCAGACCATTGGACCTACAGACTGGAAACTACCGTAAAAGTCGACCTATAAGCCGCGACTTTTTTCTAATGAACAGACCCCTGCGGCTTATAACCCAGTGCAGAATAAGTAGGAATTTCTTCTTTTTTCTGAAATTTTGTTAAAAATCAGGGGGTGCGGCTTGTATTCAGGTGCGTCTTATAGGCCAACTTTTACGGTATGTGGAATTATCATGCACACACTAAAGTTCATGCACAACAATGAAGATATTCGCTAAATTCAAATATACTGGAAAAAGACCCTGTTCCTGTTGAAAGTCACACTTGCAAGTGGCACGCAATGACATGCACGCATTCCTCCATTGAAAATAGTCTCATCCTAACTGTAATTGCTGTCTTTAACTAGTTTTAAGTCACCACTTGTTTAAGTTTTTTTTTTTTTTTACATGTATATGTATAGGTTACAACACGAGTGGTTTTTTATATGGCTTGTATTTCAGTCAAGACCCAGCGGATGAATATCATCGGGAGACACGAGCCTCTGGCGAGTGGCTCTCGATTGATATTCCCGCTGGGTCTTGACTGAAATACAAGCCATATAAAAAACCACGAGTGTTGTAATCTGTATATCCCATTCTACCATCAAACACAAAGTGTAGACTACTAGCGGCACTGTTGCGATCTGTGCAGGGTAAAACTGTTGCCAGCGAGACTTAGCCCTTTTGCAACCTTAAACTAAGTGACCGTCGCTGAAAAAATAAAACGAATGAGTGCATCGATAAGTACGCGGTAACACTACTTTCAGACCATTTAAAAGCTTTAAGTAAAGGTTCATAAGTTGCAAGAAAGTAATGAAGTCGAATAGAAATTAATTTAGTTGAAGCGCACAATTCTTTTGTTTTGCGTTTCAGGTCGGCAGAACGGGCGAAACGGGTTTGGGACCCATTTGGCTTACTCGATTCAGAATTGATTCCACGTTGTTTTTCTCGAACGTGTGTAATTAGGCTTATTGACAGAGAAGCAAATTTTAGGGAACAAATATGTAGGTTTAGATTTAACCATTTGCTCCCTATTTGAAATGTATCTACGTGATAAACTGTTTTGCGAGTGTGTTTGCATGGATGAACTTAAACTGGTATGGGTCACACAGTGAGGAAAACGCGACCGACACGTCTGTCACCGCCGATTGATTGCATTTTGAAGGAATATGACTGGATTACGGAAAAATATGTGGACTTACTGCAGAGCCAGGCAAAAGAGTAGACTTGCTCGCAAAACACGTGAAACAGCCGATGTTTGATAGCTGAAGGCGCACACCAAAACACACTACCGACAGATTCTGAAAAGTCGTCTGCTAACGATGCAAGGGGAGGGTACTCGTGTTTTTGTTTTGGTTCGCTAGCATCTGGTTATCTTGTAAGTTGAATGTTCGTTTTTTTCGACCTGCATTGCTTTCATAATGAAAGAAACTTTTGCTTATTGCATCTCATACATCAGATCAGTTCTGAGATTCATTTTTGCGTGCAACTGATATGGTTTTCTGAGCCGTGCAATACGATTTTAGAACTTCATACAAATGTGTCACATTGTTCGGCGCGAGGTCAAAGGTCGGGAGCAAAGTAGTTCTTCGCCCAAATCGGAATCTGCACTATCATATATTTTTTTGAGTCCATGATGTATTTATTGAGCTATAAAAATACAACATATATACCCATACTGAAGTAACAGAGACAAAGAAGGGAGGTCATGGGATATATATATATATCCCATGAGCTGCTTCTTTGTCTCTGTAATGCTACTATGGGTATATATGTTGTATTTTTCGGCTTCAATAAATACATAATGGGCTCAAAAAATATATCATAGTACCGATTCCGGTTTGGCCGAGGAACTATACTTCTGCCTACACTTGACACTGCACCGAACATGTTTCAGTGGATTGATGAAGAGCATTCACAGAGGACAAAACCATGATACGTATCTGTGGTATGCGATACAGTAAACAAAGCGTTTATCTTTACACTTTGGGTGCAGGTCGAGTAAAAAAAGAACAAAAGCGAAGAATCAACTGACAGTGACAGCAAACGAACCTCGCTGTTCATTTGAGGTGAAGCTAGAGTAACCTCCCTTCCTCCGTGTGTTCCAACAAGCAAAGATGCACTGCGTTACGAGTGTACCTTTTTGACTGGCCGGTTCGCTTCGACGGTCATCCAGCACAGGCTGTTTCATCCATTTTTCGAGCATGTCCAACTTTTTTGCTTTACACTGACGTAAGTTCATGGTTATATGAAAGTATCCAAGAGCTCAGCAAACGTGTATTTCATCCTGATGGAGTAAAATCAGTCCAAACGGTATTCAACACGCAGTTTCAAGGAGCAGCCATTACACCGTTTTAGACAGAATTGACGCTACCGGTATGGGTTGATTAACGCAAGCACGATCGAACAAATTAACTAAGAGATATATTTCACGAACATGAAATGACTGCTTAAATCTAAAGGAAGTTATTCAGTAAAATGTTAGTTTATTTTCGTAATTCTACACTCCAACACAAAAATCAAACTCAGTAGAAATGGGATCCGAGTTAACCAAACCGGTGTTAGCAACCGTAGCCTGAAACTGTGACCTTGGACGGACTCAGAACCTAAATCGAAACTGTCTTTGATTCAATGAAAACTTTCATTGTGTGTGCTTTCTTTACTATCTTGAAACTAAAATGCATTCAAAAGCAAATCGAACAGTGGTTTGAATGTAGATTTAACACACATTTACGGATGCACTTGTTTGCACTTCATTTCTTCGGCGACGTGGCTTTAGCATGGGGTAGTGAAGAGGAACACACCTCGCTGGCTCACCTATTTTACACACCACAGACAACTACAGTGCTTTATTGTGGTCCACGTTGTCTTTGGTGTACGCATGGGATATACAGCTTACAACACTCGTGTTTTTTTTATATGGCTTGTATTTCAGTCAAGACCCAGCGGGAATATCATCGGGATTCACTCGCCAGAGGCTCGTGAATCCCTATGATATTCATCCGCTGGGTCTTGACTGAAATACAAGCCATATAAAAAACCACTCGTGTTGTAACCTATACATATATATATTATATACTAGTTCCTTCAGATAACCCCAAAGGTAACAATCTGGATGGTTTGAATTACAGTATGCATAAGCTGAAGTTAAAGTACACAAATATGAAGTAATTTGTTGATCAGAGGCAGAAGTTATTAGCATTTTTATGGGTGGCATTTTTGGGGGTCACCTGTATATATATGTTCCTCTCTGCATTTATCCTCAGATAATTGGGGCAATGAAAATGTGTTGCATGGCCTGTGGCCTTTCCCTCCAATTACAGGCCATATGGCACTTTCTGTACCTTTCCCAAGGGCTTCCTGTCATGAGAAGGGCTGCTATACCATCTGAAAACAGACAAAGCATGCATTTATGCATGTGATAATTTGAGAGGATAAACAGACCCTTGCGTTACGATGTACATCTGGTTGAAATAACTGATTGCTTCAAACTGTCGTGTTGTGCAGGAATCAAGGACAGTGTACCCCTTGGCTCCCCAACATTAACTGCTCATAACAAGGAGCTTGGAAGTGCTATGGAGACGACATGCCTCTGTGCGGCCATCAGACATCGCAAACATTTCTTGGAGAACTTGAGCCATAACGTCCTTGCCAGGGAGGAGTGGCAGTCTTACGCAGAGTGGGTGGAGTCTGAATTTTCACCATCTGTGTTCTGTCAATATAAAGAGGGGAGGATCTTTAATGTGTGTCAACCTTGGCTTGTCATTTACTGAAAACTATTTTATGCAGTTTCTGTTCTAAGATAAATATTGTTATTGTCTGTGTTTATTACAAGCACCATGTCAAAGTTGATTTATTTATTTTGGGGTTTAAAGAACAAAATTTCCAGCATGAAGTGTTTTCTACTTCCTTTTTACATTATTTTAGTCAAGTTTTGATTTAATTTTTGTACGCAGACTGGGAATCAAGACAAGGGTGTGGTGTATGTGTGTGGGTGTGTGTGTGTGTGTGTAGAGCAATTCCGAGAATAGAGAAAATCGCATTTTGCTGTGAAGCGCAATACGCTACTGTGCTATACTGGCTTGTCACCTGCTGTGCGTGAACATGTCAACGTGGCGGCTGTGAATGTAATTGACAAAGCTATTGTCATAATTGAGTATTGTCTTAAGGAAAAAATGCGATGTGTTCAATTTCATTCTGTGAGTTCGACAGATAATAGATTGACTAAATGTATTAGTTTCGCTTCACGCAGAATGTTGACAGTTCTCGACCTTCTTTCATTTTCCATCAGTAATATCTGCTGTGAGTTTGAAGATTGTTATTGCCGTAAGGTAACTCGGACATTGATTGAGCATATTTGTTTATTTTGATGATCTCAGTGAAGTGACACGAAGGTTACGGAGTCTTACAAAAGATGTCAAAGAGCTTGAAAGGGTCAAGAGGGATCAGGTGCAGACAGCTGCACTAAGCGGCGTGGCCCGTGGAAGGTTGGTTTTGGGGGCATTCGTCTTTTGTTAAATGTTGCATCAAAGTGTTTGATAGACATTGAATGTGTTAGAGGATTTGATCATTTCAAATTGATCTTTGGATCTGTGAGGCTCTAGGGCTTTTACATTTTGTAAAAATATTTTAGCTTAGTATGCTAATGTTGTAGAAATTTAATTTGGGGGGGGGGGGTTCTGAATATATATGCCTAATTGATCTTTTGGTGCTATGATGCTCCAAGGCATTCTTAGCTTAGTTGGTTTATAATTGAATTCAGCTCCTTGGGTTGTTCCTGTGTGTGTCACTTTGTGCGTTACTGCAAAGTCTTAACCCAACTGCTTATTATACTTGATTATTTATACTTAGTACAGATTGCATATGTGCGTCCTGCGATCTTCTTCAACATGAATAATGAAATTGTCCATGTTTGTTTTTGTTTTCTGCAGCCCCATCCCAGCTTCTCGTGCGTTACACAACTTCGACATGTCAGAGCACACAGCTAGGAGAACGCAGAGAGTACAACAGGTGAGTTGTGACATTTAGAGTGCCCCATCTCCCCCAAATTAAGACTTCACCGATTTTAAGAATCCTTTCACAGACTTTTGGTTCACAACCTCTGTCAGTTACCTACAGTTTTAGACTCCTTTCTTTATGAAACCTGACTTTCTAAGATTTTTCGTCTTAAGAAGCAGTTCCACTGTACTCTGATATAGTTTGCTGCTACAGCGAAACCTCCCTCTAAAGACACCCGGGGTTAAGTATTAATCTTCTTCTTCTTCTTCGTTCATGGGCTGAAACTCCCACGTTCACTCATGTATTAATCTGAATAGGATCCTACTTTCTGACACTTTCTGTCTCTAAAACTGTTCATTCGAATACTCCAACTTCAGAGTGATACCAGTTTTATTCAGCATTTAGCACTGGTGCCTGCTTTTCTCTTAAATGGTTTTATATGTATAAACAGGTGAGGAGTCTGTGGAAAGATGTGGAAGGGTTCACAGAAAGTACCCAAGAGCAACAGGAGATCGTTAACTCCATTGTGGACAAAACCGTGAACAAGTACGTGATTGACGCAGCCAACATCAAGATCAGCATCCCTCACCTCATGCTCAGAGAGTGTGAGGAGGAAATACGCAGGGTATGTGTATGTGCAAGTTTGGAAGAGTTAGAATCAAAGAATAACAGAAATCAAGCTGACTGCAGTTCACTTCAATAATAATGATCTTTTTGGTGTTATGCTGGACGATCTGTCAAGTTAAGGTGTTTGCAGTTTCCAATGGCCAAACATCTCGTAATAATGTTGATAACATTGTTATCTTTGTGCAGTAGAGTAGTAGAATAGGGCATAACATTGTTAGGCACACAAAAAAAATAGGTGTGGTTAAGGTAACATAGCCAAAAATAATAAGGTAGGAAGGTAGGCAATCCCTTTTTTTTTTTAACTTTTTTTTCTAATGTGTACAAATTAAACCTACTTGACAGGGAAATAAGTGTGCGACTCGAGCGCTTTCACTTTCATTGCGTTTTCTGCACTCGTTTTCTTGTTGTTGTTTTTTTTACAAATGTAATAAAAAGTTATAGGGTCGGCCCCTAAAAATAGGGTAAGTCGGGTTACCGTAACCACACCTTTTTTTTTTTTTAGGCCTTATCTTTGTGCAGTAGGATAGTAGAATAGGGCATAACTCCTGCATCGGGCTTAAACATTTGTTAGTCACCAGTTTACATGTGCATGCTTGTGCCAGGTTTGTTCTTCTAGTGATTAATCCCCTTCATGTCTCTTTGTTTTTTTCAGCGACAGGTTGACAATATTTATGAAGGAGGGAATCTGAACTTGGTCAGTGTGCTGCAGCTGTGGAACTTAGCCTTAAAGATGTACATTCAGCGATTGAATAAAAGTGGGTATTAACAGGCACAAACACAATTTATTTATTTATTTATTTATTAAGGAGATTTCTATAGCGCATAACTAAAAGCACTATGCGCTTTACAATATCACTAGGTATAAGCACACGCAAACATACTCTGATTAAATAGAACTTAGGCTAACAAGACAATACTAAATACACACACGCTTACACACACACAGACACACACACACACCCATTCTCTATCTCTCACACACACCAGTTCAGTACAAGTTCAGTCATCTTTTCCATCAGACGACGTGACAGAGTCTAGAGTTAAAATTAAGCTCTCTGCAACTGGTATTTTAGAAGCACTGGAAGGAAAGTATCCAATCGTGTGAAGAGACAGAAGTGGTCATTTCCAAAACCAGCTGGTTGCCTTAACTATCTATTGGCTTATAAAGGTTTGAACTGTGGTAAGTCTCACTGCCAATGCAACCTGACAGTTAGTTAACTGGTGGTTCTGTGGCTTTTAAACTGATCATGCCCTTTGGTTCAATCCCTCTCCTGCCCTCTCCCTCTTACTTGGGTGCATAGGTTGTGTTTGTTTACATCTCTGGGTGTTATTTCATTTTATTCATTCTTTTTTCCTTCAGGTAGCTTAGTCGACTTGTCTGATCCAGCAACACTCATGAGGAGCCAGGCACATACCCACCATGCATATTTAGCAAACACTTCTGCTCTCAGGTAAGATAATCTTTTGTATTGCTTTTGTTAGCAAAGTTGACAGCATAGATGCAAGCATAACTCAGCACTTATATATTCTCTCTCTGTCTCTCTCTCTGTCTCTCTCTGTCTCTCTCTCTCTCTCTCTCTCTCTCTCTCTCTCTCTCTCTCTCTCTCTCTCTCTCTCTCTCTCTCTCTCTCTCTCTCTCTCTCTCTATCTCAGACATACAGTGACACAGAAGATGCATAAAATGTTTAAGGATACCTTTTCAAGCAGTGCATCATGACAGCCACTACACAGATCTGTCCAGGGTTTTACATGGTAAGAGAGCATCCTTTAACTTGAACTTATATACAAAATCCAGTGGCCTGGCTACTTTCTGTGCAAAGTGAGACATTATTTTTTGTGGTGAATAACTTTTGTATGTGAAACCCGTGTCAAGAAATCAACAAAAAGATGCCCACTCTGTGGAGAACGCAAGAAAAGGCTGTTGAACGTTGGTATACATTGTGTTGACGAGGAAAGATGCTCTCCTGCTGTGCAAAAAGCAGGACAGATCTGTAGGGATTATGTATGTATGTATGGGGAGATTTATATAGCGCTTGACGTTCTCTCAGCGCTTTACATATTAATTTCTGCCGTGTGAGATGGAATTTTTTACACAATATATCACGCATTCACATCGACCAGCAAACCTCAAGCCTAATAGGGCGAGCATTCACCTTTCACGGCCTTTATTCCAAGTCACACGGGTATTTGGTGGACATTTTTATCTATGCCTATACAATTTTGCCAGGAAAGACCCTTTTGTCAATCGTGGGATCTTTAACGTGCACACCCCAATGTAGTGTACACGAAGGGACCTCGGTTTTTCGTCTCATCCGAAAGACTAGCACTTGAACCCACCACCTAGGTTAGGAAAGGAGGGAGAAAATTGCTAACGCCCTGACCCAGGGTCGAACTCGCAACCTCTGGCTTCCGACATGATCGTTCACACAGGAAGGAATGTACATTTATTTAAATCATATGAGACATGGGAATTACTGATTTAAAGGTTTCACACGCATTGAGTACTATCCCATTGAAAGTTGTCTTATACACATATAGTACAGTTATTAAGTTAGTTATGAGTATGTGTATTTCTACAAATCTCAACAGAATGTTTGCAGATTGGGATATTAAATTACATATCTTATCCCAATTCACATATAGCAATTTACTTCAGTTTAGTGCTAGAACGCTGGAAACTACGCTCCACCCTGGTAGGGGGGAAGTAACCCTAAAAATAGAACAGCCTTGACGGTCACATGACAACGCCAGGTCAAGGTTACCTCCTAACATGCATTGCGCATGCGTGTTCTCGCCGCCATGTTATTCATTCTACTCTTCAGCGATAGCGTCTAAGGACGTGTTTGGATTACGCTCGGGCTATTTGTTAGCCCTCTGCTTCTTTGGCAGACTACACCCTGGTTTCGTTTGTATCTTAACTTTCTAGCTGAGATTGGGTGAGATTTTTCCATTTTCTTTCGTTATATTTGCTTTCGTTTGCCACGAGTTAGTCTTTGTTTACTTTCGTCTGCAAGACTAACGCCAGTATGGCGGACAGTGGCAAGAAGAAACCCAGCTCTAGACAGGTAGCCAATACAGAGTCTCCGTCTTGGGAAGCGGCTAAGAAGCCCAAGAGTTCTAAACCTACAGTTACGGTGTTCGAGCCAGTTTCTCAGAATACTTTCACGGTAGAAATTGACAATCCTAAGAGTCCGGTAATGCCGGCGCTGAAGCAAGAATGCAAGACAGCTCTGGTTAAGGCTAGCATAGCAAGGAAGATTTGTCAGCATTGTTTGCAACGTTTAGCGATCAAATGAGGTGCATGTTTTTGTCAGAATTGCTCTCTCTTCAGGCAAGATCGGTGGACGATCGCTCTCGGTCGAGGGTTAAGGCAGCGCCGTCAGCCACTGTTACGTCGGCCAACGTTCACGCTGAACAACATTCCGGTGTCGGTGAAGACGGAAAGAGTTTCCCTCACCATGCCTCCACTTCCGGATTCAGCAGCTACAGGGAGATACGCACGGGCGTTCCCTACTTCCGCCCGGCGCCGGGCAGTAAGCCGTGATAAGACAGGGGGCCTGCTCTCATCATGACTTGCAGTCGTCTGTACTTAGATCGGAGGACACACAAGTACCAGTTTGCTATACGGATGCAACATCGGTACAGCGGTCCGAACTTCCGCCACGGGAGCGCGAAGTTGTTAAGAGACAGGGGACTTGCTTGCATCACGACTTGCAATCGTCAGTATTCTTAACGGAAGACACGCGAATGCCGGTTTGCTTAGCATCCCTAGCACAGCGTTCTTCCCTTCCGCCCAGGGGGCTGGAAGTTGTTGTAAGGCAGGAGACTTGCTCGCATCACGACTTGCAGGGGCCTGTACTTACAACAGGAGACACGCTAGTGCTGGTTTGCTCGTAAGCATCCCCAGCACAGCGCTCCACACTTCCGCCCAGGGGCGCGAAGTTGTTAAGAGGCAACTCTTAACGGAAGACACGCGAATGCCGGTTTGCTTGGCATCCCTAGCACAGCGTTCTTCCCTTCCGCCCAGGGGGCTGGAAGTTGTTGTAAGGCAGGAGACTTGCTCGCATCACGACTTGCAGGGGCCTGTACTTACAACAGGAGACACGCTAGTGCTGGTTTGCTCGTAAGCATCCCCAGCACAGCGCTCCACACTTCCGCCCAGGGGGCAGGAAGTTCTCTCCAGAGAGGATACGAGTAGAGAACATGCCTCACGCGTTACCTCTCTTCCGGATGACACTGCCTATGACTATGTTAGTCAATATGGTGGTGAGTTTCCGGTAGTGCCGGAAGGAGAATCGGAATACGGGGCTTCCCTTTCTGATGAAGATCCCTATTTCCGGCTACCAGACAAGCTTCCCCATGCAGTAGCTTTGGCAGCACAGGTAGCTTCAAGATACTTTGAGGAAGGAGTGGTTTCAGCAACAAGTTTGTCTGCACCACCACCTTCTGCTGTCAGAGATTTTCGCTCAACACAGGGAGAGAAACAAACTTTTAAGTTTTGTGAATCTCCCTCAGTGGCGATGAGATGTCTAAGATTCTGGCTACGAATTCCCGGTCGGAATATGTGCCTTTGGACACAGTGCCTCTGCTATCAGCGCACAGTCCGGCACCAGAGTTAGCACAGCTGTGGCTAGCCTCCTCACAGCCAACCCCTTATGTCGGGCAAGCTGCTGCCCGGAGGTTCTTTTTGAACTCTAAGCCACACAATCTCTTACACTTTTTCTCTACCACGAGCGCCACTTCCGGTTACACCGGAGTTAGCGACACTCAGGGAAGATGGCTACAATAGGGACAAAGCTGTCCTTATACAGAGACAGCTCTCGTAGCATTGGAAGAAACAGGGAGATACAACCTAGAATTAGCTTCTCTTTCGGGAACGCTACTCAGGTCCCTCTCCCGTTCTATCACTACGTCCTTGGAACCTTTGAGTTTCAACAGGACGCGAGTGAAAAGGATGTGACGACGCTGCTCGCTACTTTGGCCAAAGTTTTAGCCGAGCAAATACGTCTTTCTGCGCATCTTTATGCACACGCGGTGCACACGCGCAGGTCAGCGTTTCTCTCGGGTTCCAGGATCCAAGACAAAGCCATGCTTGAGGCTCTCAAGTTATCTCCTTTCTCGGAGGGTGCCTTTTTGGGACAGCCGTCGTTTGACGCGCTCCACAAGCAAACCCGGGACGATCGGGATTTAGCTATAGCCAAGTTAGCGCATCACGGCTTTCCTAAGCCTCAGAGCAAGAGCTACGGACCGCCTAAAGTTTCCGCCTCTTCGGCGAATAGGGGCAGGTCAGCACAAGCCAGCTCTTCTTCACGAGGACGGGGAAGAGGCGCGCCTTACCCTAAGAAGAAGCCGTCTTTCGGCAATTCAAAGGGGTCGGGACGCAAGCCACGCCCCCTATGATGCGTCCCCGAACCACTAGCCCATGCAACCACCACGACGTTGGTGGCAGGCGGCATGTCACGGGCCCTTCCACATTGGTTACTGAAGGTAAACAGTCAGGGGATAGTGGGTATAGTGCGTTCGGGGTTCAGACTACTCTGGAAGGAAGGGAGGCTCCCTTAACCAGAGCGCTACCGCTGTTCAAGTTTCCCGTCAATACGGAAGCAAAGACAGCGATACAAGCAGAAATCTTGTCTCTGATACAGAAGGAGGCGATCGACAAAGTAACGGATCACAATTCCCCAGTCTTCTATGGGAGAATTTTCGTGGTGCCGAAGGCTTCAGGGGGCTGGCGCCCAGTTTTAGACTTGTCCCCTCTGAACAGATATTTGAGACAAATCAAGTTCACAATGGAGACACCCGCGTCAGTCAGAGACGCACTCAGACCAGAAGACTGGGTGACGTCAATCTAGGACTCTACGTCAGACAGCTTATGATTAGCTTCAGACGTACAAGCCTCTTTGTTTAAGGAGTCGCACTTCAGCGACTATTGCCGGACAACATGAAGCACTCTTAAACCTGCCAAAATTCACATTAAAGTGTTACGAACAGAACTAAGGGCACCATCATGTGGCGACCCTTATGTTCGGCACTAAAGTTTTTAGTTTTTTTCGCATTTGGGTATCTTTTTCCCAGACGCAAAAGATAGTGAACGCGTTTGTTTGGCAATAACAGTTAGAAACACACACCTTCTGGTTCAGTGATTCAACTTCAGCTTTACACCCCTCAGGGGCCTTTTCTACCGCGATTTAACAAACTACACTCTTACTGTAGTCTTCCCAGCGGTGGCCCCTGGATTTTGCACAATTTGACTTTGCTCCAGGAGTCCTCTCCCACAACGCAAATTAGTACTTTTTCCTCTAAATTAAGCCAACGAAGGCTGAATCACGAAACCCCAGTTTATCCTTCTGCATATTAGTCTGAGTCACTTCCGCACTTAGGCAGAAAAAGGTATAGCGGCCTACTCTGACAGAGGCCACTTCTTTTCCAAAGCCAGTTCTCTTCCATTGAGGATATTTTCCCAAGGTTTCAGAACGAGCTCCACGTAATGTTTCTAGCCATACAGTCATCGGGAAAATGAAGACTCGTAAGACTCTCACTCACCCCTCCCTTGGGACGGGAATTAATAGGAGCATGGTCTGAGAGCGGTTCAGGTTACCGATACCCAGACGTGTCTTCCCCAATTGCGGGCTGGGTTAACACAGAACTAACAGGCTATCAGGCTTTCAATACTCCCGTCTTTTCACCCCTGCTTTTGCAACAGGGAAAGTATACCTGCTTCTTTGCAGCCATGGCATAGACTTTCTCGTTTACAGCCAAAGGCAACAACACGGTCTTCTCCGACCACCGAGGTTAACCAGCATTGGCCCCGGTTACTACCGGGATGGGTGACAGTTTGGAACACGGGCCCGGCAGGCAATCTCTTTAACATTCAAGCTGCGGCCTTCCGGCTTCAGCTATTGTACTGTAGTTTACTCAAACACAGCATCAGCAGTACTTCGCTCCCTAGCGGGTTACACTGCCGGTTTCACCGGAGTTCGCCCCCCTTTATTTCAAGCCACCGCTTGGGACTTGGGTACATTGTTCTCACTGTTACCACTCCCGTAGCCATTGAGGACAACGGTTGTTTTCTCTGGAGCTTGATTTACTCTCTGAACCTCATTCTTTTCTTGAAAAGATTAGTGACATTCTGTCACACTCTTGCAAACGGGGCCTTCCTCTTCACTCATAATCTTATGAGACAAGGTGGAAAGGAAAAGGGACCCCCCGCGGGTTAGGGGGAGTCCCATATTGGTTGGGACGAGAAAGAATTTACCCGATGCTACCCAGCATGTCGTAAGAGGCGACTAACGGTTCTGTTTCTCCTTTTACCCTTGTTAAGTGTTTCTTGTATAGAATATAGTCAATGTTTGTAAAGATTTTAGTCAAGCAGTATGTAAGAAATGTTAAGTCCTTTGTACTGGAATCTTGCATTCTCCCAGTAAGGTCATATATTGTACTATGTTGCAAGCCCCTGGAGCAACTTTTTTATTAGTGCTTTTGTGAACAAGAAACAATTAACAAGTGGCTCTATCCCATCTCCCCCCTTTCCCCTATCCCATCTCCCCCCTTTCCCCGTCGCGATATAACCTTGAATGGTTGAAAACAAGAAAGAAAGAAAGAAGGGGGGGGGGCATGTTCGTAACTTGGACAGTTCTCCCTTGGGCTCCTTCCAGACTGTGCGAGATGGAACATGGACCTATTCATAGGCCTTACCTGTATTAGGCAATGTTTCTTTCTAATCTTATCAGCGTGTCTTACTTAACTCGCAGTTATAAGATTATGGGTCTCCCTTAACAGAGAGACCATAGGCTAGATAGCGTTCATAACCAAAGGGTCACAGCAGGACAAGTCTGAGCCTTTTGGTACTGGAGTTTCCATGCTCCACAGATTTTGAACTGCTACAGTCCGCTCGCCTTCATAATCTGACGCGGGAAACGCTCTCCACTTCGCTTCTAGCTACGGCACACGGAGGTAGCAAGATTCACGCTTTCTTCGGCTTGTCGGGAGACGTAGTATTCAATAGAGACGCTCTATCTTACTCCGTTTCCGGCCAGACTTCTTAGACAAGAATCAGAAGTCAGGATAACCATCTCTGATGGTCTAAGTTATTCCTCTTTATAGGTTTCTCGCCACAGGCGACCCAGTCTTATGAATCTGACCAGTTAGATCACTATGCTCCTTCCGGTCTCATACAAGGAGTTAAGATCACAAACAAAGCTACACTTATCGTCTTTGAACACAAAGAGGGATAAGGACATAGCTAAGTTGGTGCTAAAATCAGGAAGATTATCTGAAGTCCTAGACTCCGCGTATTGGAGATCGAGGATGTCTTTATTAACTATTACCTGCGCGACAAATTCCAGTGCACGTCAGGACGGTACCAAGGCGCTACCAGCGATGGTAGCAGCAGGGCAATTGTTGCCTAGCTCATAGGTGAGCACCCCACCGCCTTAATTAGCAATCTGCTATATGTGAATTGGGATAAGATATGTAATTTAATCGAAAATTTTAATAATAAATTTTCATTTGATTAATATACTTACCCAATTCACATAGTAAAGTCCCTCCCGCCTACCCCGCTTTAGATTCCCTAAAAATAAAAGGGCGCTTCGAGCGAATGAATAACATGGCGGCGAGAACACGCATGCGCAATGCATGTTAGGAGGTAACCTTGACCTGGCGTTGTCATGTGACCGTCAAGGCTGTTCTATTTTTAGGGTTACTTCCCCCCTACCAGGGTGGAGCGTAGTTTCCAGCGTTCTAGCACTAAACTGAAGTAAATTGCTATATGTGAATTGGGTAAGTATATTAATCAAATGAAAATTTATTATTAAAATTTTCGATTTATGCCCATGCACAACACCAGCTGCATGAAATAATCAGTGTTGTTTTTCTCTGTTTTTGTTTTGTTTGAGTTCTTGTGCCTTATCAGCTATTCCATTGCAGAGAAAAGATGGCAAGGGAAATTCCTCAACGCAAAAAGATTGTTGAACGTCTTCGAAGGGAGTTTCACAGCGAAGTAACAGTAAGGTTGATCATTGGCCTGTCATGCTGATTTTCTTTTCATTTGTATTGTCCTTTCTTTTATTGTCCTTGGAGTTTGGTTTTCCTTCATTGTCATTACCAAGAATTTATTATGTGGCCCTAGTCAGTTTGTTTGTTCGTTCATGGGCTGAAACTCCCACGGCTTTTACGTGTATGACCGTTTTTACCCCGCCATTTAGGCAGCCATATGCCGCTTTCGGAGGAAGCATGCTGGGTATTTTCGTGTTTCTATAACCCACCGAACTCTGACATGGATTACAGGATCTTTTTCGTGCGCACTTGGTCTTGTGCTTGCGTGTACACACGGGGGTGTTCGGACACCGAGGAGAGTCTGCACACAAAGTTGACTGAGAAATAAATCTCTTGCCGAACGTGGGGACGAACTCACGGTGGAGATGTAATCCAGCCAAACTAAGTCCACAGCCATGTAGATAAGGCTTCAAACTACCAGTGGCACATGTTTACCGACAAATTGATCACCTAATTACGGAGACCGAAGCTTCGACAATTTATCCAACGATGCGAAGCAAGGTTTCACCTCATGTTTTCGGCCATCTTTGATGTATAAATAACCAGCGTTATCTCCCCTCCAATATTCTTCTCTGTTGCTTTGATGTGCGAAGCTTCCACTTTTCAGAACAACAGGTTTTCCGAACCCACCCTGACTCAAGCTCCGGGACACTTTTGGATTACGTAATCGGATCGTTCATCAATAGTGCACTTTCACAATATTATATAAAAATCTATTTTGTAGTTATACAAATACAATGTACATATAAAGGAGACAAAAGATCAAGCTTTTTTTTGGTACCAAGCTTATTTCTTCAAATTCAATAGCAGATAAGAAATCAAGCATAGAAAAACATGTGATTTTTCAGGAAATTAGGTCAAAATCAGCAAATGCATTGCACGAGGGTTTAGAAGAGATCAAGGTTCCAAAACAAGCGTCTTCAATTTAGCTGCCTCGACTGCAGGACATTTTCAGTAAAATACACGTAAGTACAGTATGTAGGATAAACAGAATACTACATGGCTTGCTGTATCGTACCAGATTTACACTCGTTACTTTTTCAAATAGTGAACAGCTCGCTTTCGCTCGCAGTTCAATATTTAAAAAACCAACTCGTGTAAATCTGGTACGACACAGCAAGCCATGTAGTATTATCTATAGGTACATCCAGGCATTTACATGGGATAAGAGCATCCTTCCACTTTGACAAATAATATAAACATCTACAACCTTGCTGCTTTCTGTGCAAAATGAGTATTTTTACTTTTGTTTTGTTTTTGTTTTTTGTTGGCGTCCTGATAGTCAGAGAAGTCCTTTCAAGTGAAATAAACCTACTGGGAAGTACATTACACACACACCAAAAAAACCCTAACAATTAACTTGAAAATAAACACTAAAATAAGCCTGAACATGTGCGACAAAGAAAATAAACCTGCTACAAAAAGGAAATTTTAAGTAATGAATGTATTTGTCTTTGTTACTTTACCCATTGTAGCAGAAAGACTGCAAGCATAACATTCCTCCATGGTGATTCTTTTCAGCAGTCAGGCCTTGGAATGACAGCTCCTTCCCCTCCAGTCACCTTCGACCCTCCCAGAGGTCACAGCGGTGCAACTCCCACGGGTCCTGTCCTTCAAATGACCCCAGACCTCAGTAAGTTCACAAGTGCAGCATTTTACGGGTGCTTGACTCATGCTTGAATTGTAGACAAGGGATGTGTTGTTCAATAGCTTTGACTCTTTGAGCTCGTAGTCTTTACTGCCTGAGCAAGTTTGGGGTCACCTGGTGATAACTTGTATCCTCCTCTGCCTTTGGAAGTTTGTTATCACCTCTTTGGACACCTCTTTGGTATTGAGCCTAGGCTGAAAGCTGGTAGGAAAACTTGCATGGAGATTCCAGCATCACCTTCTTGAGGATACTTTCCACGTCCTGTGTATATTCCGTCTCTGGCTACTCCTCTCAAGAGCAGGGAGTGTCAGTAAAACCGGGCATGATGAAAAGTAAATGCTTTAAGTTTTTGTTTCGTTTTTCAAATAGCTGAGACCCCAGAAGCAGCCAGTAACATCGCCAGCACAGTCTTGCGCTTTTCCCAGAGGACAAAAGTGGAGACTTACGAAACAACAGCCTTTGGAATAGCCACAGGTCAAACCATGAACCGCAACAGTAACAGGTAATGGTCACTCACAGATATCCTATGTTTTATTTAAATTTGACAACAAATATTTCTGACTGATAAGTCGGTTAATGACAGGTCTATGTAATAATAAGGAAGAAAGAGCATAAATGTGAAGAGTTTAGCCCCACCTGGTTAAATAAATGATAGGCTTGAACCCGCTGTGTCAGCCACTGTGATACAAATTCTGGTATAATTATATCATAGTCTGTGAGATTCTGTATGATGATAGTCAGCTTTCCTCTGCATTTGCCAGGCTTCCTCAGCCAACACAGAACACTGCAATGCCCAAACCTACTAAGCAAGCAAGCAAGTCTGCAGTGGGTGCAAAAGGAGGAGGCCCCATACAGCCCAGGGTGGTTCGTCATGTCAGTCGACAGGCTGCCTACACAGCTCCTCCAGCGCAGAAGGTTTGTTGTTTTGCATGTCACAGAGTGTGATTGTGTGCAGTGTTGTTATTAATTTAAAATGAATGACGTTCTCAAGGATGTGTCGTTTAGCGTCGACAGTGGGCAAATTGCTGAAACTTTTGTCAAATGAAGAAAAAATTGGCTGTCATTTCGGGATTTTTTTTTACACTGGTGGAAAGGGTTCGTGAAGGACTGCCTTAAACTTTGGCATACTTTTATGGGTCTTTCGGCACACTTGCAAATGAAATAAATCCAAGCAACATTTACACCAATTAACATTCATAGTTTAATTTTCTTCCTCTGAGTCTTCGTTCATGGGCTGAAACTCCCACATACACTTGTGGGTTCTTTTTTTGCATGAGTATTTTTACCCCGCCATTTAGGCAGCCATATGTCGATTTCGGAGTGATGCATGCTACATATTTTCATGTTTCTGTAATCCTGCTTATAAGTTGACCTGGGAGATCGGAAAATATCACCACCCTTAACCCGCCAAGTGCAGCCGGAATTCAAACGCTATCCACTAAGCCATTATGCCAAACTTGGGTTTGATTTTTGGTTTAAACTGTTTTATTCAACGTTTGTGCATTATTTACAAAAAACGCATATTGAGTAAACAACAACAAGCATAATGCTTATAGTGGTTTTATTTTTGACTATTCTAGGGGGGTAAAAATCTGTATATTGACCTTTTGATTGCTAGTTAAGAGTTGCTGTCACACTCGGATTCATCAAAGGATGAAGATTATATGAAGCAGTCTTTTATTTTGCAGGTCCCACCTTCTTCAGCAGCAAAGAAAGGACCAACAAAGTCGAGCAAACCCCTTGCCAGTACTCCTGAGAGAGTCCCAAGGTCACAAGCTGTTGACCTTGACAGAACTCCTGTGTCCTCCGACTTCAACAACAGTTCCACAGAGACACCCAGAGAGCGAGCTCACAATGTTCTTGCCGATAAGGTAATTCACAGCTAGATAGAGAAGAAGATTGGGTGAAGTATAAAAGTATATGATCTGCAAAGTCTCTGTATAGGTCAAAATGAAACGCAGCTTTTTTTCTGGTAATGGTAATAAAACTTAGCTGATATTCTGATGTGGGTAGAAATCATACCTGTAATTAGCATATTGTGAGAATACTGCTGGAATGTAGGTATAAAGGCAATGTGCTCATGTCACTTCAGATTATTGGCTGACACATGGGTGTGATGAGCAAAAACTCTACGACCCGTCCATTCTATGAATGTCTGGTTTGTGGTTTTTTTGGTGCTTTTCCCTGAGTCATAAGACAGAGGTTTCACTGTATACAGAAAAGACACATGGTGTACTTACTGAATGTGTGACTGTTGAATAGTCTGTCAGACAATGTTGATTGTGGTTCTTGCTGACCAACGAATTCCACATTTTCAGATTGTGTGGGCGGTGATGCATGGGGAACAAGAAGGGAGTGAACACTATAATCTTCCTCTAGAGGCTCTTCAACGGCAGTCCTCTGCTGTTTCACCTTCTGCCATGACTTCAACGTCAACCTTCCCATCTTCTTCATTGCCAGCCCCCTATTCAAGCGTTACTACACCATCACAAAGACACGCAGCCTGTGTAAATAGGGCGCAGCCCACTGCACTGTTTTCTGATGATTTTCGCTTACCATCCACAAATTCTACAGCATCACAAGGAGCTCGACCCAAAAGCAGTGTCAAGAGCTCACAAAAACACTCAGCTTCTCGCAGATATGAGGATTCACAGTTTGATAGAAAAAGCCATCGTCATTTGTTTGCTGGGCCCAAATCTCCAGTTACTCTAATACAGCAAGCCAGGTCTGTTGATGCTAGCGAAGATGGTTCTCAGTCAGATGTGTCCACTGTCGATGAGAGGGATACACAGAGATGGGGAATAAGGAATGGAGCAGACCGAGGGGACGCCGAAGCAGAGGATTACAATGTTATGAACCCCACCATAGCTCTGGGTAAGCTTTTTTTGTGTGAGGTGTGCTGTGTTAGACTGAACTTTGGCAGCAATTGGCCTTAGAAATAGGAGGTGAATAAAGTATAGATTTGTGACTTTATTTTGACTTCAGGAGCTGCCTGTTATTCCGCGCAGCATTACAATATTGATATTGTAATTTGAATTATGCTTGACACGACCACAAACTTCATAACCCATATTAGACTGGAAATCTGAGGCCTGATCTCGGAACGCAGAAGAAGAAAAAGAATTATGCTTTATTATCATTCACATCTTCTTCTTCAACGTTCGATGATGTATCATTCACATCTGATATCTTTGTTGTGGGTTTGTTTGTTTGTTTTTTGTGTGTGATCGCTTTCCTCCTTTCTTTTAAAGGTTTCCATGGCCTTGTTATTTTGTTTAAATTTAGTTTAGTTATGAAATCTACTGAGAAGATTATCCATGGTGTGATAACATAATCTGATCTATTATGTGCAGGTGAGGATGCCTTCACTTCACATGACTTGATTCACCGCAGTCCTCTGGCCCAAGATATCAGTAGAATGTGGCAGGAGGCAGTTTCCGATAGCACAGGTAATGTGAATGCCACATGTTCAGGGTCTTTTAAATAGAAGAGTGTACAAGTTGCAGAATACAGACCTGTTTACCAGTACGATTTGGGCGTATTTTGTACGCCAAATTATTATCGGTACGCAAATACGCGACACACGCACAAAATACGCCTAAGAAAAAGTCTAGAATACGTTTTCTGGTGTTGGTGTGCTGATTACGGGATGGTACAACTGATACCGGTTTCGGTCGAAGGGAGATAACCATGACAGCGAGTCTTCAGCTGTGGAAACCTTGTTCAGTTGTTGGCACGTGCGATCGTCTGGACAATCGTGGCAAAATGAAGCGGAAAAATGTGCCAGTTTCGGATGACTGTACCAAATCTAAACAGCAGAAGCAGCAGATTTTCTTGGAGAAATATAAGAAAGAGCCAGGAATTGTGGAGTCTACTATGGGAAAAAGTCATGCACACTGCAAGTATTGTAAATCAGATTTCTCCGTTGCCCATGCTGGGAAATATGACATCGAACGACACTGTAGTTCCAAAACTCACCTGGACAAGGTTACAAAGAAATCCGCTGAAAGCTGCCAAGGAATTATGAAGTTCATTCCCGCAAAGAAAATCCTGCCAGAAGAAAAGGCTGTAGTCCGTGCTGAAGCAATGTTTTCTGAGATGATTGTAAAAATGAACTTGCCACTGTCAACTGCATATGTTATTTCACGAACTTCATCTTTTCATTATCAATCTGTTTGCGTTTGGAAGACACTGGTTATGATGCTATAAACTGACAGGTAAATAAAATTGTTTTATCACTGTTGTATTGGAAGGAGTTAAATTCTGAAGGTGTTCACAAGACATGCTATTCTTACACAAACACGTTTGCACCCACGCGTACATTTTCCGTAGCCCATATGGCTTTGCTTGCAAAGTACACCAACTTTTTGAAAAATACACTCTACTTTTTGGGAAAGTACTCTTGCCTCGGGTTTAGGGTAAACAGGTCTGAGAATATAATCAAGGATTGCAGCCAAACTGACTGTGTAGGAAGAAGGGGTTGATATTCTCAACTAAAACATAACTGAGGGAATTTGATGTGGTGAAAGTTAAAGGTTGGCCAATGCAGGATTTCTTCAAGAACCAGAAGTTTCTATTGGTTTCACTCCATAAAAGTCAATTTGTTGCTCTGCAGAATTGTGTTTGAATGTTACAATTTTAACACAATGTGGATATTCAGTTTTGGATATATTACTAGCTGAGCAAAAATTACAAGATTAGCGTTTTGAACTACAGTAAAACCTGTCTCTAACGGACACCCTTGGGGAATGGTAATAGTGTCCCTATTAGACAGGTGTCCCTTCTTCACAGGTGGAGGGGCCGGGGCAATATTTTACAAAGAGCACGTAAAATGAACAAGACACTTTTTGTCAGTCCTGTAGTATGTATTTATTGGATTGAACATGAGACTCACTGAAAATGTGAGTAAACAAATGATACATGTAGCAAACAACAACAACAACAACAACAACATCCCCCCACCCCCCCCCACCCCCCCACCTAACCCGTTCCCTACACACACTGTGCATCAAACTTGCGCAAGTCGGACGTCACAAAGCTAAAAATAGCTGACTCTTCATCAGTCATTCAACGGGAAATTCTGCAGTGTGTCTCGACCAAATTGGGTCAGCTCTTGTTTCATTCAGTTTTTCTAGTCTCAGCATAAATGCATGGAACAAAAATTTAGCTGTGTTAACTATTGTTTCCTTCGAACGATTGCTTACAAAGAGAGAGAGATCATCACGTCTTCTTTTTCCGATTTGATCCTCGCGATCTGTGTTTTACCACATCCCATCTCCTTCGCCACATCTTGGCATGATTGGCCGCTATCTAGTTTTTTCAAGGCAGCGACACGCTGCTCTAAAGTCAACGCTTTTCTTTTTCCTGCTGGAGATTCCATTTTCAAACACAGTAGTCTACTGTTGCTTTTGATTGTGACTGTATCCACAATGCGGAAAAGCGAAAGTGAGTGAGCGAAAGTGGGTCTCCATCTAAACAAGCCACTGATTGGTCAGAAAAGGGACAGGACAACCAATCAACAACCATTTGTGCTACGGCTACGGCTGCCGAGCACTGTCTGCATAACAGTCGAGTTTTCGAAGTTGCGTTTTTATGTACGTTGTGTCCGTTTGTGACAGTGTTTACACTTCCTACGGTCCGAAAAATCGTGTCCGCGTCCGTAAGTGGCAGGTGTCCGCCCGTTAAAGGTTAGTTATTGTTGAAATCGTGTTCGTGCCATGATAAACTGTCCGTATGTAGCAGGTGGCCGTTACAACAAGGGTCCGCTAGACTCAGGTTTTACTGTATATAAAAAGAAAATGTAACAGAAGCTTTCTCAGTCTTGCTGTGTATGGGGTGTATTTTCAATTTTACTTTAACAGGAGGGGGGAGGGGTGGGAGGTGGGCAGGCAGGCAGAGGGTGCGGTAGGAACTTCATCTCTGTGCTCAATGTCTCTTTCAATTAACATTGAGTCTGTGTTTAAAAATATTCAGGTGTCACACTGACTTTGAGTTATTTGCTTAGGTGGACACCAAACAACGCTTATTTTGCATGGCGATATGACGAAAATGCGTATGGCACCTGAAAAATGCAATATTTTGCAATGAGCGTCACCCCTGCTACATTAGTTTCAAATCATTTCACATCTTCTTTCTGCAGAAAATCAAGAGATCCAGAGTGACCAAGATGTGACAGCAGAGTGGCTGGACACAGACAGAAGCAGTCCCATCCACACCTTGACTCCACCCTCCCAGAGATCTTCCGACAAGTCTGACTCATCTGCCTCCCCTCACCTACCATGGCAGAATTCTTCTCAGATCACACAGACGCACCGGCACAGTCACTCCGTCTCACAGGAGAATACTGACGGTCACCATGGCAACACATCAAAAGTCAAGGAAGGAATAAAACATGCATGGGATGAGAGAAAAGAGAATGAGCAGGAATCTGAACGAACAATGATAAACAATGCCATTGCATTTTCCACATCCTTCGATGAGGACCCTCTTCTGGACGGATTTACCAAAAAAGAAGACAGCTTTCCCATATGGGAAGAGCGCCTTTCTGCTTTGTACGATGATCAGGAAGATGTGGCTGAAGAGGAGAACAAGGAAAACAATAAGGAAACTGTGGATGAAATCGCCTCATTTAATTCTGCATTGGATGACCTGTTTCAGAGTAAGTCTCCAACACAGAATCGAAGCAAAGCGTTCGTCGCAGAAACACCCATCAGAGATGCAACACCTTCATCGAGACAGGAGTTTCCTTTGATTGCTTTCACACCTCAGACTCCGGCACAAGTTAACTTCAATGAGAGAAAGCAGTTTGAACAGGATAATGCAAATTTACATCCTCTGACAGCTCAAGATGGTGAACAAGTTTCCAGTGACGGAAAGAATGCAACAAGAAACGCAGCTACAAACCTAGATAACACACAGACTAGTCATGCTGCGTTTCAACTGGACAGAGTTGCTCAGTTTTCTCCGGAGGACAATTCAGACAAAGAAAACCACGACAGTCCAACATGGCGTAACCCACAGGAGAGCTTCATTCAGTCGTTCAATGAAAATAAAGCTTCCTCACATTTTGGAAGCTCTCGGCAATGCACTCCCTCCAAGAAAGTGACATTCTCACAGCAGGAAAGTTCTCATTCTTTAAAGAGCTATGCAGCAGAATCGCAAGAGGAGCGTCCATGGGATGATGACCTCATGAGCACATCAGGAGCTTCCCTTCTGGATGAGTCCTTCACTCCTCTTCGTGCAGGATTGTTTGTGGAGGGAAAGTCCCCAGCAAGGTCCTCCATGCGACCATCGTCAAAGGACTTCTTCCTCGAGACATGCAGCAATGGCAAGACAACGTCATCTCCAGACTCAGCAACTGCCGTTGATTCCGAAGACCTGACAGCTCAGCTGAGTCGCTTGAGGAAGATGAGCGCAGACGCATTGAAGAATTGTGAGGAGGCGAGCGGAGTGGGATCGGGTTGTGCAAATGCTGACGATGAGGAGGGGGAAGACGATAAGTCTGACGGTGATGAGACAAGACTGCCAGCATCTTCACAGAGGCCTGCCACAGGTGAGCTGTTTGACTGTTGCATTGTCATTCCTGTAACAAAAGGTTGTCAGGCATGGGAATTGTCCGCCGAACGGCGGAATTCCACCGAATTTTGTTTTTGTTCTGCCGAAAATGCAAAAGTGTCCGCCGAAAAAATAAAGGGGGGAGGCACACAAAAAAGGCACCGGTTACTTTGGCCTTTGCGCAAAAGCCCGCGAAAACTTTCCGTACTTTGTTCACGCACTGCTACCGCCCGCCTCAGTTATTGAACTTTTATGTTTGAAAGTAAACCAGATTGCACAGATTGTGTTACAAGTTACATTTTCCTGTTTGTCTCAACAGATCAATTTTTTTTTACAAATTTAAACCATATAATACATGTATATATTTTTGTTCTTCAAAAAAGCAAAAATTGGTACATTTTTATACTAAAAACTCTGATTCTAAAAACAGAATTTGATGGCAAACTTGGAGCTCAGATGACACCAGATTGCACCATCTGGGTTCTTTGGAGAAAATTTTTTCCGGGGGAGCATGCCCCCGACCCCCCTAGTAAGACTAGGCGCTTCGCGCCGTCGACTTGACGCTTCGCGTCTTCAGTTATAAATTTTCCGCCTTTTTTACAATTTTCAATTCCCATGCCTGGTTGTGTTTACTGAAATTTGATCATGAATGCAGACAATATATAATGGTGAAAATGGATGAGAAAAGTGACTTTAATTTTGTTTCCCATGTGTTGGGCAAAGTCTACTTCATGAAGCTGGCTGCACAAAGCTTTTGCACTGAATTTTTGGTAACAAGACATAAGGTCGGCGACTTTAAGCTCAATTGAGGGCAGCCTTTTCAAACTTGTTTTTATGCAGCATAGTGTTCGGAGATAATTTGACGAGTAATTTCTCTCATTTTCAGTCGGCAAAGAGCGGGAGCTACCAGATCGCACTTCTGCGCCTTTGGACATATTTGGTAAAATATTCTTCACTGTATAAATAGATTGAAATGAATGATTGAAGGCTAGGAATGGCAAAGTTCTTGTAGATTACTAAATCAGTAAAGAATGATTAAGGGCTTGAAATCTTAACTGACACTTTCTCCACACATGCAGTTATTTGCAGGAATCTACACACATACATTCTCTCTGTGTTCCTCTGTCTCTCTCTCTCTGCAGTGTTTCACAGTAAGTACTGTGTAAGGTTATCAGGTAAGCAAAATGTCCCTGTTTTTGAGGTTACAAAGAATTGTGGTGAAATGGCTTAATAGCGCACTGGCTTTACATTCGTTGTTGCTGTGTATAGGATTTATAGTTCTGCAGATTCTACTTAGTATCCTGACACCTTTATGTGCAAGAATACGCTTTGATAAAGATTCCAAGTTGACAGCAAACATCTCAGGGCTTGTAACACAAACACATGCATGCCGTTAAAAAGGGGGAAAAAATGGGTAGCGCCGTATTGTATGGCAGCTTGCTTTCCTCAGGGAGAAAGCAGCCTGAATTTCCATGAGGGAAACCTCACAGGGCTACATTAATACCTTGCCTTACCTTTTCTTCTTTTTTGTTGCAGGTGAAGATGACTCGGTCTTGATACCCGCTTCACCCTAACCAGTTTTTGTAACTTTGTGTATCTGCATATTTTTTTTTCAATACCTATTCAGCATTGTCTAGTCATGACTGCATGATATTTATAACAATTTAAAATGAGCTTTAATAACTGAAGATTTACATGTTGATCAAATCGTACATTTGGCCTTGTTTTAGTTCCAGATGCTGTTATGTTGTGTATGAAATAGGAAATTGTTAATCTTAGTGTTGTTCTGAGGCGTCCATCTTTGGTCACTGATGCAACCTTTTTTGATGTGATGCATTGTTCTGGCCCATTAGCCATTTGATAGTTTTGACATGCAGGAGAGTTTGCCTTGTCTTACCAGTTTTGATTGTAGCCACAATGTTTGGACCTATAGGTATTTTTGTATCCAGGTCCAGCTGACCTAGTTTCCTGAGAATCTGGTAACAACACTGCAATCTGTCATTTGTCACTGTTTTCCTTGTTAAGTGTTACTCACTTACTGTTAGGTATACGGGGGTTGAAAGGGTTTTATTAAAGAGTTGCTGTGTAAAACTAAGGAAACAATCAATTTCTATTAAAGTAACTGTGCCTTTACATTGCAGGTCATGTTGTTAGTGGGTGTTTTGTTTGTTTGATTGTTTTTGTTCAAAGGGGCTAATATTGCTTTGTTCATGTTTTTGTTCAAAGGGGCTAATATTGCTTTGTTCATGTACCTTTAGCAGCAAAAACAGTGCCTGAAACATTCCAAACCTCTGACAATGAACTGTCTCAAATTAAGCTCATTTTGTGTAAGAAATAACATTATTTATTGTTCATATAATACTAACTATGCCTGGAAAATTATGGTTTGGCATTTTGATGTACATGTTGAGCATTACTCCATTTGAGCATGTTGTAAATTGAATTTTTTCAGTGAACATCTTTTTTTGTTGATTTTACTTTTAGATGTAAAAACAAATGTGCAGTTTAGATTTTTAAGTTGATGTTGTATTAACTGTTTGGATTTGAACAAGATTTGATTGACTTTTTATCTCAAAATGAATTTGTTTTGCTCAAGCTTGGAAATAAATTCTGTGATAAAGTTCATCTTAAAGTAATGGTCTTCTAGCTTTCGATTTTGTGACATCTGTTTGTACTAGCGATGCTTTCAAATGAAACTGCTCACGAAAGTAAGTGTACTGTATTTTCTGTGTTAGAGATATTTAAAATAATCATGTGAACCTTTGTAAGAGGTGAAATGAATTAATGGAAACTTACACTTTGAGAGTTCTTCTTCTTCTTCATTCATGGACTATAACTCCACGTGCACTCATGTTTTTGCACGAGTGGGTTTTTACGTGTATGATTTTACCCCGCCCTTGAGGCGGCCATACGCCGCTTTCGGGGCCCCCCGCGGGTTAGGGGGAGTCCCATATTGGTTGGGACGAGAAAGAATTTACCCGATGATCCCCAGCATGTCGTAAGAGGCGACTAACGGATTCTGTTTCTCCTTTTACCCTTGTTAAGTGTTTCTTGTATAGAATATAGTCAATGTTTGTAAAGATTTTAGTCAAGCAGTATGTAAGAAATGTTAAGTCCTTTGTACTGGAAACTTGCATTCTCTCAGTGAGGTAATATATTGTACTACGTTGCAAGCCCCTGGAGCAAATTTTTGATTAGTGCTTTTGTGAACAAGAAACAATTGACAAGTGGCTCTATCCCATCACCCCCCTTCCCTCCGTCGCGATATAACCTTGAACGGTTGAAAACGACGTTAAACACCAAATAAAGTAAAGAAAGAGCGCCGCTTTCGGGGGAAACATGCTGAGTATTTTCATGTTTCTATAACCCACCCTATTCTGACATGGATTACAGGATCTTTTCCGTGTGCACTTGGTCTTGTGCATGAAGGGGGATAAGGCACTAGCAGGTCTGCACATAAGTTGACCTGGGAGATCCAAATAAATCTCCACCCTTAATCCACCAGGCGGCCGGGATTTGAACTTACGACTTTCCGATTAGGAGGCGGATGTCTTATCCACTAGGCCACTGCGCCCGTCTCCGAGTGCAAATATTGTCAAACTGACTCCTTTGTCAAATTGACGCCTTTCATACTATCCATGGCAATTTCTACTTTCATGTTCTTGCATGCAGGATAAAGTCTGTCAAATTGACACCTTTAAAACTATCCATGGCAATTTCCACTTTCATGTTCTTGCACGCAGGATAAAGTCTGTCAAATTGACACCTTTAAAACTATCCATGGCAATTTCCACTTTCATGTTCTTGCACGCAGGATAAAGTCTGTCAAATTGACGCCTTTCATACTATCCATGGCAATTTCTACTTTCATGTTCTTGCACGCAGGATAAAGTCTGTCAAATTGACGCCTTTCATACTATCCATGGCAATTTCCACTTTCATGTTCTTGCACGCAGGATAAAGTCTGTCAAATTTGTTTTTGCAGTTCTTGCTTCTTGTAAAGTTGACATTTGGTAGTTTTTCTGTGGGAGGTTAATGTAGTGAATTTTGTTCTTCTTTAATGAAAGATAAAAGAAATCTTACTTTTATGAAAAGGGGCCATTTGTATAATGAATTTGATAGCAAACAGTCATGGCGCCATCCCTGTCAGCGATAACAATCAGTCACTTGGAAGATCTACAGTGAATTCTGCACCGGATAGTGGTATTTAACTTATGATACCTCAATGTCTCATTTACATGAGCCCACCTTTACGAGTTCGCTGAAAATAATTAAGATATATGAATTAATTCAGCATTAACTACAAGATTTTATTCAGCCTAGTCTATTAAAAATGCATTTATAAATATTTAGGAAAGAAACTAGCAGTTTGATGCAAAACTGAAAATTGTACATGCATGCACTTATGATGACGTTTTGATCAATTGGTATACCTCTCCAGGGTTGATTAGTGAAATGTGCTGTAATCTTTTTTATCCTACATACGTGAGAGAGACACCCGTGAGATAATAATCGTTCAAATCACACGTGTGTATATCATGTAAATGAGGTCATGTCAAGCAAGTCTGGCAAGGACCTGTTTTTCCACTGCTTATGATGCCAAAGTCACCGAGACAAACGTCATTATAGAAACAAAAATTGCGCTCGCTACTTACCCTTGACTGAATCTTTAGAACTAACACGTCACGCCACACTTTCAGAGTGACCATTCTTTGCTTTGACGTAATAGATTGCACGAGGCTTTAGAAGAGATCGAGGTTCCAAAACAAGCGTCTTCAATTTAGCTGCCTCGACTGCAGGACATTTTCAGTAAAATACACGTAAGTACAGTATGTAGGATAAACAGAATACTACATGGCTTGCTGTATCGTACCAGATTTACACTCGTTGCTTTTTCAAATAGTGAACAGCTCGCTTTCGCTCGCAGTTCAATATTTAAAAAAACAACTCGTGTAAATCTGGTACGACACAGCAAGCCATGTAGTATTCTCTATGTATGGCATTGTGTTGACCATTATGAGTTCTGTTCTTGTTTCTATCACAGTGTATACTGATATATCTTAACTAACATTCAGTTCTATTTACAAGCATTATGCAAGCTCGTTCCTTGTTGTATGTGCTATTTCTGTTGCTCCTGCCTTCAAAAAAGTGATCACAATTGATCTCATCTTTTAAAATGAAATAATCCCACCCTCCCTCAGTTAAGCATGTGCCTTGTGTGTGTATGAACGAAAGAGAGAGGGAGAGAATGACGGTGAGATCTGTAAAATACCATGGCCTTTTCCTGTGAGATTCATGCTCTTTGGATGCTTGTCAGTAAATGTTAATTTTTTAAATCCAGTGAACTATACCGCTTTCAGATGTCGATGTCAATCTAGTGTATGTCCAACATCGTTATGTTATTCCTTTATGTTTTGTTGTTCACTAATGTAAATAACATCTTTTACACTGAAACAATGGAATTACATGCATGTTAAATGTGGCAGTCACATTCAGACATTTACAGGACATCTTTCAGACTTGCTGTATGTGTTTGCATGCTGTTCATATATTAGGCTGTACAGTTTCTATGTCACATGCATTACTGTTAGTGTATTTTTGTGCATTTAGCTTATGGACAGCGGAACGTTTGATAAATTATGTTCCAGTGGATTTGCCATTGTATGCTTTTGCTTGCAATCAGGGTTCAAAACGCTCTGTCAATTTCTCTGTCTTCAAAATGTGCACAGGATATGTTTGAGGAATACAAATATGCTGCTGGAAGACATTCACAGGACTTGTGTTTGAGAGAGAGACTGGAGAAAGTAAATAAGACTTGAACACAAAAGACATTTTTTGTACTTTTAATTACTCAAAAATAGTTTTAGTTCCTTGTACAATTCAGATCCAACAAGAAAAGAGATTATTGTTAAAATTACTTTATTCGCAGCATATTTTATAAATATATATATATTATATATATATATATATATATATATATATTATATATATATATATATATATTGAAAATTCTTAGATTTTTAAGAACGCAAAAAAATTTGATTAATTTAGTTCATGTACTGGAGTACATTTACACACGATAATAATAGACAATAACCAAACTTCCTTGAAAAAGATCCCGCAAAGCTGAATACAGCAAATACAGAAAAATCAACTAAATCTTGGGTCAACCGCAACAAACTCAAACCATTCTTGTAAAAAGATGAGAAATTTTGTAAATTACGTAATATTAATTGGGAAAATGTGTGTTAGTATTTTTAGAAAGACAACTTGTCGGGGATCAGTGTTTGTAATTTTTGAGTTTCAGATATTAAGTAGAAAATTTGATTTGTAAATATAAGGAATATTTCCATTGTAAAGAGAAAATGTCCATGTCTCGTGAGTGAATAAAAAAATTTTTTTTTAAAAAAATAAAAAATCTTGGGTCAGTTTTTCTTTCTCGTCTTCTAAATACAGGGGTGGGACTTTTCCGCGGACACAACTTACGAATTCCGCTGGAGTAATCTATTTTTCCGCGTCCCATTTCATCACAGTATCTATAACTTGTTGACTGAATGATATGGAGAGAAGTGAAGATGGAAGAGAACACTGGAGGCTTGAGAGTTAAATTGTGCTGACTGAAAACTCCTGATAACTAATAGTCATTTTGAGCTTCAATGGATTGGGGCGTCACTTGGATCATACTATTGCCAATATTAGATTATGGATACATGGTTCATTACATAAATATGTATCCATTGTTGTGTAAAAGTTTTTTGTGTGGTTTGGTTGGGTGTTTTTTGTGGGGGGAAGCGAGGAGAATGTCTTTTTTACCTGATCCAAACGAGTTGAATTTTAGTCTCAGAATATACATTGCACCAAATTGCACAGATTTTAATGTACTATTTAACAAAATTTCGGGGGAGCATGCCCCCAAACCCCCCTAGAAAAAAGGGATTTTCTCTTTTTTCATCACAAGATGTAAATAGCATGGTACTGAAATTAAAAGTGGCACATGACACATACAGTTTTTCCATGGGGAATACCGTATTCATTTAGAGAAAAAAAGGTGCAAGAATAAAGCCTTGCTAGCGTCACAAACTATGAACAAAGTCGGTCTACACCACTACCCCAAATATGTGTTGTAACACCCGCTCTTTAAATTCAAATTTCTCAAAGATAACGTGCATGAAACACCCACAACAAATTAAAGTGTCTATTCAGGCCTAACATTTCCTAGACATCTGTTCTTAGTTCACATTACAAGTTAAAGGCATTGCAGAAACTACAGTTGGTACATTTACTACACAGGAGCTTGTATCAAAGGGCCGGTCGATAGAAGTAATATCCTACCCCTATACTTACTGTAGTATTATTACTATGATTTAATAATTTTACAGTAAAGATAAAGGAGTAGGATATTTTGATCGACCAGTGCTTTGATACAAGCTCCTGTGATTTAGTATTACAAAAAATGCACAAAACATACATGAAGGGGTTTGGCACACAAAAATTGTCATCGCCATGCTGGTGGCACACATTCCAGCATATATGCAGTAATAAATGTTGGACTAAAAATATGTTCCACCAAGGTATGAACAACTGAAAGGCAGTTTGGTGTACAGATCACTTAAATGACTCTTGTTGACCTTCAATAAGCCTACTTAGTGCAGAAATACTGGTGTTGGCGTAATACAAATGGAAACGAAACCCATAACATTTGCTTTCAAAGGCCCTGTCTTCATATCTTGCTTTTGATTCAGAACGATTGAACAACAAACAAGCACAGCCCAGTGGTGAAATTAAGGTTTTGTTACACCATGCAATTCTGCAGTATGCAACTAGCATCCATCACATAAAACAGCTGTCGATGATCACCATCTCTGTGTTTGCTCATACATCACCAGGTTACACATTGCCACACAGCATATGGCCAGTTGCCTGCAGCAAAGTTGCATGGTGTAACCAGAGCTGTACATGTGACTATTGCACTGTTGATGTGACTTGGATCACCAAGATCCAGTTGATTTTCAAGCATCCTTCCTACCTTTTTCTCAAAGATGAACTGATGTGACAAAACTTTGCAGAATGCCATTGTTCACTTTAACAGTAAGAAATGTTTATTTCATGGTCGGGTCCTTAACTCCGTTGGTAGAAAGCTGGCTTTGTAACCAGGTTGTCGCTATCAATGTGTTCGAACCCAGGTACAGCAGTTTTTTTTCTGTATTTCCCAAGGTCAACATATTGGCAAGGTTTAAAAAAATTTTTTTTTAAAGGCATCGAAGGCACAAATCTCACCATGAGATGTCATTAAGAGTTAAAAGCTCTAGACTGCACAAGTTACAAGAAGAAGAAGAAAGTTTGTTCTTCTCTTTGATGTCAGATCTCCAACTCAGGGGGAAAAGGCGTGCATCTGTTATGTCCTGATGCATTGACCTCATGTGGTAACGCACTTGCGCTCGGAAGCGAGAAGTTGCATGTTCGACCCTGGGTCAGGCCGCAATTTTCTCCCCCCTTTCCTAACCTAGGTGGTGGGTTCAAGTGCTAGTCTTTCGGATGAGACGAAAAACCGAGGTCCCTTCGTGCACATTGAGGTGTGCACGTTAAAGATCCCACGATTGACAAAAGGGTCTTTCCTGGCAAAATTGTATAGGCATAGATAAAAATGTCCACCAAATACCCGTTTGACTTGGAATAATAGGCCGTGAAAGGTGAATGTTCGCCTAATAGGCTTGAAGTTTGCTGGTCGATGTGAATGCGTTATATATTGTGTGTAAAAAAAAATGTCTGTTTGTCTGTCTGTCTGTAAAAAATTCCATTTCAAACGGCAGAAATTAATATGTAAAGCGCGGAGAGCACAGTTGTGGTTCGCGCTATATAAGCTCTCCATAATAATAACAAGAAGAGCAAACGCTCGATCGAGTCACTTTCGCAGTTCTGAATATTATATGAGGCATCAGATGGACAGGAAGAAATTGCTATTCACAACACAATGAGTCACGTTCACATAAAATTTGAGCCCGGTCACTTTTATAGTTTCCGAGAAAAGCCCAACGTTAAGTTGTGTGTTGCCGAACAGAAAAGGCTAGTTATCTCCCTTGTTTTTCTGATAACGTTCGTAAAAGGCTACAGATGTAAATACTTTGATGTAAAGAATAATCCTACAAAGTTTCAATCACATCCGATGAACTTTGTCAAAGATATAAAATGTCTAATTTTTCCTTTGACGCTGACCTGTGACCTTGAAAAAGGTCAAAGGTCAACGAAACCATCGTTAAAGTGTAGAGGTCATTGGAGGTCACGACTAAACAAAATATGAGCCCGATCGCTTTGATAGTTTCCGAGAAAAGTCCAACGTTAAGGTGGTGTCTACGGACGGCCGGCCGGACAGACTAACACTGACCGATTACATAGAGTCACTTTTTCTCAAGTGACTCAATAATAATGTCATATTTCTGAAAAGTTGTTGACGTACGTCTTTAAAATGGCACCAAAGTTTTCATGGGCATTTAAGCAGCTTCAACTAAACTTACTTAACAGTCTTAAAAAATGCAATATCTACTTGTGAACACTATACAGTATATCTGACATATATACACGTCATATGTATGGCAACATGGAGTCAAATAAGGAATGGTTAGTTATGGCTATATGGCATAATATCTCACAGTTAATTTACCCTTATCCCTAAAACGCTCACACACTCTTAGAAAAACCAGTTACTCTATTAATTATTCTGTAAAAGCACATAGATAATATGCCTCTGACAAAAGGTCGTTGACAATCAGGACTGAAAGTGACAATCTCCAAAATGGATTTAAAGTGTTCAGTTTGTGCATGTTTTAAGTTGTGTCCTTTGGCTATCTGGAAACATGTGTTAAAAGATACTTTGAGCAACACTTGACATGATTTTATCAGTTGTTAGTCAAATAATTTGAGATTGTTGGTTGTGACACAAGACAAACTAGTTCACAAAAAATAATGGCAAAAACATCTCCAAAGTTTAAAACAACAGTTAAAACTTACTGAAACAAAGGTATATAACTATCCCTGTTAAAATTCATCCAAGATTGTCAAAATATATTGTGTTTATATGATGTAAAAATATGTCCACTGTGACAACCAACACGCACACATCTTGATTATTTCCACTCGCATCAAATAGAACACCAAAACTGACCTGGTTTTTTTTATAGTGAAACCCGGCTATATTGAAGTGGCACGGGACCCGGGAAGACCTTCAATATAGCCGGAACTTCAATTTAGGCAATTCTTGGTTGACTCCGAGAAATAAATCTCTCGCCGAACGTGGGGATCGAACCCACGCTGATAGCGACCAACTGGCTACAAAGCCAGCGCGCTACCAACTGAGCAACGTCCCCGTCCCCAAGAGAGAGAGAGAGAGAGAGAGAGTCCCTCCTTGTTCCTTCAGAAATTCAATATAACCGAACTTTTTTTCACTGTACGTTTTATTTCCGTGTCCACACATTGCGTTTGATGTGAGATATATTCCCATTAATCTTTTACCTGTTGGCTGTTGTTCTTCGAGCCTCCTTGCTTTTTTCTGCACACACACACACACACACGCACGCCCCCCCTCCCTTACACACACAAACACACATTCCATATTTCTCAGCTACTGCCTTTCTTTTTTTGCAGCCAGTTTCCAGCTTCTGAATAAGCTCGACTTTTCTTTTATTTGTCAGACTCACCCTTTTTACATTTAGTAAAACTAACTCGTAATAGCGGGTAATGTTGCATGCAAGAGAAGAAGCAGAGATTCACTTCACGTATATCATATAATTCATGATTCCTAAGTTGTTGTTTTTCTGTTTTGTAAATGAAACGGGTGACATATACAGCAACAATAGTTTCAAGATAATAAAACAGTTAAAACTCGACAGAAATTCACTTTTTTTTTCTCAAAGAGTAAATAAACGACTAGAATGCCCTCCTTATCAGATGATGTCATTAAAGTCAGAACTCTGTTCGAGTTAAACAAAACAAAATTTATCAAATATGTATGAAAATGAATGGTGTCAAATTTGAGATTGTATGTGACACAACAGTATTAATTCCCAGACAAACAAGAAAGTCAATAACAAGCCTTATGGCTCCTGTTTTTTTAACAAATGATGATGATGATCATGACGATACCGTCGGATATACGTCCGCAGTATAGCGCAGTAGCGTAGAGCACTTCACCAAAACCTGACTAAATGTAAAATAATGTCAGTTGCCTTTCTTCCAATTTTGTACCCCCCAAAATATTCAGATCGATTCAAAATCAAAACACTAGAACTGCTATCCACTGTTTTCCAATAAAAAAATATATTTTAAAAAGTGCACATGTAAATCTATACAAATCACATACACGTAAAAAACATAAAGCAGGGACAATAAAAAAGTTGAAAAAAATCAGACTTATAAAAGAAGTCATAATACAACACTGACTGTGATTTGGCATCAGGAGTAAGGCATCTGATTACTGAACTTGAGCTTTCTTCTTGTTCATTTACTTGTAAAATGTACCAGCTTTTTTACTCCAAATATGATAAGTAAAAATACTGTTTACAAAAGTTCTATTTTTTTTAAAGTGTGTTGAAGAAAGGCATACGAAGTGAAAATTTGTCTTCCTCTCTGAAGTTCTTATGTTCTCTTTTTCTGCCTACAAAAACATAAAAAGAATCAAAATGTGTACACCTTTGTCATTTACACTCGGGCATAATTGTGTTCCATTCTTTTCTTATTCTTTTTCTCTTACTTTCTTTTCTCTCTCTCTTTTGTTGCTATACATGGCAGAAATAAACTCAAAACTTATAAAACTTTAATCATGCACATTATTAACATGTAAGAAAAAGGTGGAAGGGGCATGCTGTTAACCCGTGATTTGTAAAAATGTAAAATTTTTACAAATCATGTTTTTGCGCCTGATATTTTCTTGTCATCTCCAAAGTCAAGGGACAAAAACGAAATCCCTTGACTTTTGGGGTAGCGCGACTTAATTTTGAGATTTTTTTTTTCTTTTTTTTTTTCATTACTAGGATGTCCCATTGTTGGGAAATTCCGGTCGCTTCCTCCCAGTGGAAAGCTAGCAGTGACAGAGTCGCACTACCCCAAAGTCAAGGGATCTATTAGTCCTGTTTCGCCGTTATCCCAATTCGCCCCCATCCCATTTTGGCGACATTTCTCAGGCCAAGTGTCATTTTACCACCATATCATGTACCATTAGCTCCACATCTCATTTTGGCGCAATCCCGTTTCGCCGTTAGCCCATTTCGCCCCCATCCCATTTTCGCGACATTTTACAGGCCAAGTGTCATTTTACCTGATGTACCATTAGCTCCACATCCCATTTTGGCGCAATCCCGTTTTGCTGTTATCCCATTTTGCCCCCATCCCATTTTTGCGACATTTCACAGGCCAAGTGTCATTTTACCACCGTGTCATACCACTAGCGCCACATTCCATTTTGTCGCCATGCCGTTTTGCCGTCATCCCAATTTGCCGCCATCCCTATTTCGCGACATTTTGGATTCTGGCAAAAATGGGATTTGGCGTAAACAGAATGTCTTCCTAGTTGAATAACGCATTATAGTAGTATAGTGAGGCTTGGCAAGAAGAATAAATAAAAAATGGGATGGTGTCAAAATGGGATGTCACGCTATTGTTATGACACGGTAGTAAAATGACGCTTGGCTTCTGAAATGTCGCGACAATGGAATGGGGGCAAAATGGAATGCGGTGAAAGGGCATGGCGGCCAAATGGGATATGGTGTCAAAATGGGATGTCGCGCTATTATTATGAGATGTTAGTAAAATGACGCTTGGCTTGTGAAATGTCGCAAAAATGGGATGGGGCAAAAAATGGGAAGGTGGCAAAATGGGATTGCACCAAAATGGGATGTGGAACTAAAACCACCCCCACCACTCAGCATAGAGGCTCTAAACAAGAAAAATTAATAATAATAAAAGGCATGCATTACTTTGTGGAATGCGATATTTTTTACATTTTTACAAATTGCGGTTTTAGGTTCAACGTGATTTGTAAAATGTTTTTACATTTTTACAAATCACAGGCTAACACATGCACTCTCCTCAACAAAATATATGTTGATGTGAAGAACATACATCAGACCTAAAAAAAAAATAGGTGTGGTTACGGTAACCCGACCTACCCTATTTTTAGGGGCCGACCCTATAACTTTTTATTACATTTGTCAAAAAAAAACACACAAAAAAACAAGAAAACGAGTGCAGAAAACGCAATGAAAGCGAAAGCGCTCGAGTCGTCATGCAGACGACAGACAATGCAAGGGAAATAACTCCTTCTACTAAAAAGGCCCAACAGACGCTTGCCATGACAAAAATGGCAGCATCTTCTTCGGTTGCGAGTGCTACACGCTTGGTTGCTCTGCTATTAAGAAAAAAAAGTTTAAAAAAAACAAGTGATTGCCTACCTTCCTACCCTATTTTGTTTGGCTATGTTAACCACACCTATTTTTTGGAGGGGGGGCCTCATGTAAAATGACTAAACTTTGCAGTATTCAGAACTCGATCAGTGACAAATACATTAACATACATGGATGTCTACACGTCCTTTGGTCACATTCACAAGCTAACCATATCCCAAATTCAAAACTGTCAAAAAAATCATACCATGTACAGTCTAGAAAAGATAATTGAATTATACAATATATATATGCTTATCATTTTCATAGAAGACAAAGACACCTAGATCACCATAAATAATAAATTATACATGTACTAAAAGCTGACTTGTGACACAGTGAACATCTGAGTTAGACAGTCATTAGGCAAAAAAAAAAAAAAGGTCTGTTTACGGTAACCCGACCGACCCTAGTTTTTAGGCCCGACCCTAATCTTTTTTTTTGGATCGTCTGAAAAAAAAAAAACGCATCCAAAATAGAGCTGTTTGCGCTCAAACAGCAGACGACAGAAGGGAGGTAAGCTCAAAGTACTGTTTATAGTTATGTTGGGCAAAAACAGGGATTGATGAGAAGAAATGAACTGTGAAAGGGGAGATAAAAAAAGAAAAAAAAAGAAGAAAAAAAAGCCGACCTGCCGACCCTATTTTTTCACCCTATGTTACTGTAAACAGACCTTTTTTTTTTTTTGCCTTACACATAATTATGCATTCATAAGAACGACAGAATACTGCTTAATAAAAAAGTTGTGTACACTCTTAAATTACTGGGATTCATTTACTCTGTCTTCCTCTCTCTAATCTCTCCCTCTTTCTCTCCTTCATAAATGCATGCACACACAATCTACAATCATAAACATAATTATCAAGTGTAGACTGTAAACACAAAATCGGTATCATACACCTCTCTCTCCCACCCTCCCCCTCTCCCTCTCTCTCGCATCAGTGTTTCAGCCAAAGATGAAGAACTCATACTCCCACATCTCGGTGGAGTACTCCTCTTTCAGACATCGTCGCAGTCCCGACTCCTGAAGGCGAGCGTCCATAAGGTTGAGGATGGTGTCAGCTGTGTGTGGACCAACGTTGGCCAAGATATTCTCCTGCCGACCAGTCAACAGGGGAAGCAGCTTCAGCGCAGGCATCTGGTTCAGGAGGTGCGGGTTGTGTACCATGAACCCAGGCATCCAAGCACTCTGCACCGCCGACCGCAAAAAGTGAACGCAGTCTGAGATCCGGTCAGGCAAGAAGGCCAAGGTCCACGAGGACGGTGGGCTCTCCAAGAGGAGGAAGAAGATGACCGAGTCAAGGACATGAGACTCAATCTCTCCCATGGTCAAGAGAACGTCTTTGCCGCTGCGAGAGAACAGGGCACGCAGAATCTGCTGGCACATCACCTGACAACCTGTCACGCCCGCGGAAGACAGTTTCTGGTCAGCCGATGCCAGGAAAGAACTGCTCAGTTCCGAGCAGTTCAGCTGCCAGAGGAGACCAGCTGGTACATCGTGGTTGGTGTTTCGCATTATGCGTGCCTGGAGTCGAAGCCTGCTGGCATCAGCATCATCACTGCTGCGAAAGTTCCAGGGTGGAACAGCGTACAATGCGGGCAGAGGGTTACTGTCGTGGGACGTTACTTGCACTGCTGGAGTCAGGTATATGTTTATCTTTGACAGGCCCAAACCCAGTCCATTCAAAGTTTTGGTCTCCAGACACAGCGTGAGTTGCTCATACTGATTAAGGTGCAGATTGAAAGGTAGACGATCCAGCAAAGACTTGTTCTTCAACTTCAGCTTCTCAAGGGCATTGGAGATCGATCTCTGCACAGTTTTCACAACTTCTCTGTGAGAAAGAAACATTCCAAAGCTGTCCCCGACCCGATCCTTCTGGAGCAGTTGCCAGGATGTTCTTCCTGAGGGTGATGGGGATTCTTTAATTCCGAGAACCAGCTTGCCCCCTGCTATGTCTTCACACATGCCACTGTGAAAGACGCTCATCTCAGAACATGAAGGAAGCTGCACCACGAGCATCACATCAAACCGATCAGCACGTGATATGCATATCCCATCAGCTGCGCTGCCAAAACTGCACAGCTCTAGAATCTTCAAAGGATTTCTGTCAGAATTATCACTTAACAGTTCCTGTTTCAGAAGGGTGAGGGTATAGTTCACAAGGAGACAACACGCGCTCCACTGATCAGCGTTCACAGGGCATGACTGCTGGTAGAACTGCAGTACTGTGCTAAGGCGACTGTCATTGACTGCGTTAATGTCAAGATCTCCCACATCCAGCTGTTTCCATTTCATTCTTCTCTCCATCTCCTCCACTTTTTGCCATGTGCGCACCTTATTCCTGTCATCAGGAGACAAGCTTGTAGCCCCCAGTGGAAGAGACACCAAAGTTCGCCATCGAGGTCGCCTGATTCCTTTTCTCTGAAGCCTGGGGGTGATCAGGGAAGCAGCTGTTGGTGACATGGAGTCGCTGCTTTGTGAAGGATCCTCAGGTGCACCCAGACCAAGCATCCAGTCCAGCTGAGCCGAGAGATGCTCTAAGGTGTAGGTCAAAAAGTGAGCGCTGTCAGGCTTAGTGACAAACTGCAAGGGATCCAAGCCCTGATGACCGAGGCTAGGCGGGTTTGCTTGCACAATAATCACAGGTAGGGTCGGCTTCGGTAGTAACCTTTCCTTTTCTTTGCTTTTGAGCATTAACGAGTCAGTTTGACTGAGCCCCTCCCCTCCAACATTTTCAACTTCGACATCCTCCTGTTTCTCTTGTTTATCACCATCAAGCGCTTCTTTTGTCTTCGTAATAGTTTCTGCTGGTTCGATCTCCTTGTCTCGCAGTCGCAATACTTTTTTCTTCCACAGTCTGAATAAGATAATAAAAGTCAGCAATAGACCTATCACGGCACCACACAGTAATACAAAAACAGACGCTGTTGAAGCTGAGCCACCTAAGGATGTGTGCACCACATCGTGACAGTCATCTCTTTCTTCCCAAAAGAAGTCAACTCTTTCAGACTCCTCACCAACCGCGAACAACCAGCTCACGGCCTGGTTCACGTAATTTGACAGATCTGTATAATCTCTGCCTTCTTCATCATCTGACACTAGTTGAGGTCCTGGGCGGCAGGTACGAAGGCGGAAAACAAGACTGACATTGAAGTAGGAGTCTTGGTTGCCTTTGGGTGAAGTCCAAAGGCTTTCCATCATTTCAGTTTTAACTCTCACCGATGTGGCTGGTTACAGCTGAAATTAAGAGAAAAAATGTGACGGATAAATTGATAATCAAACAAAATAATATTTTGCCTACTGTTTGGACAAGAATAGCAAGAATTGCAGCATGTTCATACGCTGGCATGTAAGCTGAGACTCCTTTTTGTGCTTTGAATTATTCCTGTAGCGTTCCACCGATCTCACTGAAAGCTTCGGTGGGTTTCGATGTTAAAGTTTTAATCTTTTTTGGTACATGTATTTCTTAGAAATTCTATTCTGTATTGCAATTTTTGAAACTTGCAATCAAAAACTATATGGAAAAAAACACAGCTAAGTGCAATTCTAAGGCACTGCATACACCCAGAGAAGGACAAATCGGCTCTCTCTCAATATATCTCTCTTTATCCCTCTCACTCTCTCTCACCCCCCAAGTCACACACACACACGAACACGCACACACATACTGACATAGCCTACACACACACACACTCTCTCTCTTTTCTTTCTCCAGAATACAGAATCTTTAATTGCCCAAGGTTGGGAATTTGTGATGACATTGGGGTTAAGAAACATTTCAACGGAAGTTTCTAACACACACACACACACACACACACACACACACACACACACACACACACACAAAAACCTTACACGCACGCACACACACACACTGACACAAATACACACATACAAAAACACACATGCACACACACACACGCCACGCGAGCGAGAGAATGGCCCAAGAGGGGATGACATCATGATGCATTGACGTCAAAACATCTGGACGTCGTCTACATGTGTGAGCATTATGTTGTAGACTTGGAATTTACACCCGCATAAAGCGGCCTCGGGTGGCGTTTGATCAAAAATCAAAAATGTCAACAATAAATTTCATTTAATTAATATACTTACTCAACTCACATAAATAGCATTAACTTCAGTTCATTGCTTAGGTATTGAAGTTGTACTCGACCCTGGTACAGGGGGAGGTAACTCCCAAAACATAAACAAGTCCGTTGTCAAGGACAGGAGTCACCCCCCTACCGGCAACCCCGCGCATGCGCGAGCCCTGCTACTCATCATTCCCCCACGGAAACACACACCTTCAACACATAAAAATGTTAGCGGGGATGGTTGGGAGGGTATTAACTATGTGAGTTGAGTAAGTATATTAATTAAATGAAAATTTATTGTTGAAATTTTCGATTCAATCACATATTCTTACGTCAACTCACATAAATAGCAGATTGCACATAAAGGCGGTGGGATACTCACATTATTCTCTAGGAAGTATCTGGCCTGCGGCAACCATTGCTGGGAGGCAGCTAGTACCGTCCGGGCGAGTACTGGCAATGTCCCGAAGGTAGTAGCTGAGAAAGACGTCCTGAGATGTCCAGTAAGCAACGTTAAGAACGTCTGCCATCCTACCAGACGTGAGGACAGCTAATGAAGTCGCCCACGCTCGAGCCTCATGCGTTCGAGGCGATCGTAGAGGGAGGACTGACTGCCCCCCCCCCCCTTGAGTCTGCCACCACTGATATGCAAGCCTTATAAGTGTGGAAGACCATCTGGTAAGCGTGGTTTTTGCTATGTCTTTATTTCTAGCTGTATTAAGTGAAATAAATAGCAGCTTCTGATTAGATGCTCTGAGCGGCGCAGTGCGAGACTAATACGCCTTAAGTGCCTCAGTGATCTCCGCACAGTCTCCAAGCGTGAAGGTCCAGGAACTGGAGGCGCTCGTGCGGAATTCCCGTCCTGGGCTGAAGCAGCTCCCGTCGCCTGAGGCCGAGAGGTATCAGAGGGCCGCTGGCGAGCCCCAAAAGATCTGGAAACTAATGCTGGCTCGTCCAGCGGGGAGCCACGAGAAGAAGACGAGGCCACTGTAGGTCGGCCTTTCGCAGGACCTTTCCGATGAGCGGAACGGGTGGAAAGGCGTAAGCCTCTAACCCCGTCCAGTTGATCATCATCGCGTCGATCTTCCACGCCTCCGGGTCCGGAAAGGGGGAGACGAAGATCGGGAGGCGACGCGAGAATCTCGTGGCAAAGAGATCGATCATCGGGCGCTCTACTTGCGCCCAAAGACGTAGGAGCGCCTGATGTGTAATGGTCCACTCTGTATGGAGGACCTGAGAGGAACGGCTGAGAGCGTCGGCCAAGACGTTCAGACAGCCGGGCAGATAGCGAGCCGAGATCAGAATCTCATGGTGAGCGCACCAAGAGAGTATCTTGCATGCTCGGCTGGACAACAGCTGAGACCGAGAGCCCCCCTGCTTGTTCAGATAAGCAGCCACCGTCGTGTTGTCTGTATGGATCAACACGTGGTTGCCCTGGAGGGCGGAGACAAAATGCTGTAGGCCCAAGAACACCGCCTCGAGCTCGAGGCGGTTGATGTGCCATAGCTGCTGCTCTGGTGACCACCTACCGGAAGTCGTGTGTGCGTCCAAGTGAGCTCCCCAGCCCTTCTGAGACGCGTCCGAAAAGAGATGCGTGGAGGGAGGAGGTAGCGCTATGGGCACTCCCTACGTGAGCCAGAGAGTGTTCATCCACTGAAGCGTGGCCTGCTGAAACCAGCCCCCAAGAGGGACTGAAACATCCCATCCCTGGGAGGCCGGGTTCCAGACTGAACTGAGTGCCTCCTGAAATGGGCGCTTGTGTGCCCTGCCGAGTGGGATGAGAGTCGACATGGACTCCATCTGGCCCTGTAGCGACGCAAGCGTCCTGGCTGGAGCCGAATGTCGCCCAAACAGGGAAGACAGGAAGGCCTGCAGTTTGTCGATACGTCATTGAGTGGGACGGACTGTCCACTCCCGTGTATCCAATACCATGCCCAGGTAAGTAAAGGTCTGTGTTGGAGACAACTCGGACTTGGTTCGGTTGACCTGAAAGCCGAGAGCCTGTGCCTGGGCAAGAACGAACTGGGTATGCTGGTGGCAGAGTGCTTCCTGCTGATGAAGAATCAGCCAGTCGTCTAAGTACACTCTGAGACGAATGCCGTTCTTTCTTTCTTTCTTTATTTGGTGTTTAACGTCGTTTTCAACCACGAAGGTTATATCGCGACGGGGAAAGGGGGGAAATGGGATCTTTCTTTCTTTCTTTATTTGGTGTTTAACGTCGTTTTCAACCGTGGGAAATGGGATAGAGCCACTTGTTAATTGTTTCTTGTTCACAAGAGCACTAATAAAAAAATTGCTCCAGGGGCGACGAACCCCGTGCTGCCGCGCAAGGGCGCAAAAATGGCGCACCACCATCGTGAATACCCAGGGGGCGAGCGAAAGCCCGAAGGGCAGAGCTCGAAACTGAAAAACTCGGTCCCCCCACACAAAACGCAGCCACTTCTGGTCTGCCTCGTGCATGAGAATATGGAAGTAAGCATCCGTCAGGTCGACGGACGTCACCCAGTCTAGGGGACGAAGTGCCTCCCTGACGGTTGCTGGCGTTTCCATTGTGAACCGAACTTTGCGCAAAAAGCGGTTCAGAGGAGAAAGATCCAAGACCGGACGCCACCCTCCGGACGCCTTGGGTATGACGAAAATCCTGCCGTAGAATCCCAAAGAGGAGTGGTCGAGAACCTCTTCTGTTGCATGTTTGACAGCCAAGCTGGAAGGGCTCTGGAGAGGCCGGCCGCTACCAAACGGGTAGAGGCTGGGGGGGGGGGGGGGGGGGGGGGTGATTCTTTCTTTATTTGGTGTTTTACGTCGTTTTCAACCACGAAGGTTATATCGCGACGGGGGAAGGGGGGAGATGGGATAGAGCCACTTGTCAATTGTTTCTTGTTCACAAAAGCACTAATCAAAAATTTGCTCCAGGGGCTTGCAACGTAGTACAATATATTACCTTACTGGGAGAATGCAAGTTTCCAGTACAAAGGACTTAACATTTCTTACTTACTGCTTGACTAAAATCTTTACATTTCTTTCTTTATTTGGTGTTTAACGTCGTTTTCAAAAAATCTTTACAAAAATTGACTATATTCTATACAAGAAACACTTAACAAGGGTAAAAGGAGAAACAGAATCCGTTAGTCGCCTCTTACGACATGCTGGGGAGCATCGGGTAAATTCTTTCTCGTCCAAACCAATATGGGACTCCCCCTAACCCGCGGGGAGTGGGGGGGTGTCTCATTGGGGGTTGGGCTTGCGCCCAGACACCCGCTTCCCGAAGGAAGGCTTACGCTGGTAAGGGCGGGACCTCGAGCCGCCTCTTCCTGCGTGAGAGGCCTTCTGCCCAGAAGACTTGGCAGGCGCTGGGGCAGACCCGCGTGGTTTGTTGCTCTGCTGCTTGAGAGCAAGCTCCGTCAGCTGAACCACATGCTGGTCATGGGTTTCTTCGGCTTGCCTCCGAAGAGCCTCCAGTGAACGCGACCCCAACAACGCTCCCTCAGAGAAGGGAGAGACTCGCAAAGAGTCTATGGTAGCTTTGTCAGTCAAACGCGAGCCGTTGAGAAGGGCCTCATGTCTCCAAAACACAACTTGTGAATAGAGACGAGCCGCGTTCATCATCTGGCTGTCAGTGACCTTTGCTAGAGCAGCCAGGAGCATGGCTGCGTCTGCCTCAACCGCGTCATCCCGAAATTTGAAGGGTTCAATGGATGACGTAATGGCTCTCGTCAAAAACCTAATCAGCGTTTCCGCCAGAGAGGAAAGCTCAAGGGAGGAACGCCCGCTCTCCTCTAGCCCTAGGAGACCCTGTTCCGTGCAAACGGCGGTTCTCTCGCGTCTATACCCGTCTTGCCGAGTGCGGCTTGCTCGGAAGCCGCGTTCTTCTCGAATTGGCTGGTGGGCCGCCGCCTGCCTGTGCCGAAGCCAACCAAGGCTGAGCAGATGCAGGAGCATTGCCATGAGCGACCAAAAGAGGGAAGGGTGAGGCAGCGTCTGCACCCAACACCTGAGCCATCGCAAAAGGGACAGAAGGCGACTCGACAAAGCGAAACTGCGCCTTAGCATCCCCGATGCACGCAAAATCCGCCATAGGGGAAGGAGGAGGAGCAGCGAAAGTAGATTCGGCTGAGACACCTTCGGGGAAGTACCGTGAAGTGATTTCCGCCGCCAACTCCAGTGTAGGGCCAAGCTTGCTGGGGATACGCAAAGGTGAATCTGACTCAGAACGATCGTCATCACCCTCTATTCCCTCGAAGCAACCTTCCTGTTCTTCGTCAGAATAGTGGTCCAGAATCCCACCGGAAACCCACACATCCGCCGGAACACCAGAGGAGGAAGTGGCTAAAGTCGGCTGACCAAAACTCGGAAGTGCAGAACCACTAGCCAAGAATTCCCCAGCGACAGCGATACCGAAAACCGGAACCGTCGAGACGGAACCGGAAGTAGCGGACGGAAGTCGGTGCATCACCGGAGCCGGAATAGCAGGGTCACTGCTACCGGAAACACCAATGTGCTGCCCTCCGCCGGAAATGCTCGCCGAAGCAAAACCGGAAGTGGAGGACGACGTTCCGCATGTAGCCGCGACAGGAAACCCGGAGGGGAGACCGGAGGAGGCTACCCCCTGCGTTCTATTGAGGGGAACGGCAGAAGCCGAACCGGAAGTAGCAGGTCGTTGACCGCCGACAACCTCTCCCAGGCCAAAAACGGACAAGGAAGCTGTTACTGCCTGCCCCCCAGGGGCCGAACAGCCGAAGCTGAACCCAGGGAGACAGACTGGCGCGCGTCACCGCTCCCCCGCACAGACGCCACAGGGGCAGAATGCAGCCGAGGAGGAGTCGTCCGAAATCCCGGCGGAAATGCAGAAGCGAAACCAGGGAAAACAGGTATGTGAGACTGAGAGCCCCCAAAAAATTGAGAACTCCCACTAACACCACCCAACGCCGGAGCGCCAGAGACGGGCGGTGCTGAGAGACCAAACTCCCCTGGAAAACCAGGTGAATCAGTCAACAGACCAGAACAGTCCGGTCCGATGTCAGCCGAAGAAATGGTGGCTAACGCATGCAGCCGAGAAAGAGACGAAACGTCCCCCACGCCAGGCGGTAGGGAAGCGACCGTCGAGCAAGTCACGCTCCTTTCAGCCGAATGCAAAGACTGCAAATCTTGTTTAAGCGCGGCAAACATGGACAAGAGTTCATCCCTAGTCACGACATCACGCGGCCGAGAAACCGGCGAGAGCAAAGGCGGTGACTGAAACACCGGTGCAGACGACGTAGAGTCGATCGACGCGCGCGCAGACTCCTTAGTCGCGGGATCAAAAACCTGCACTACAAAATGCTTAGCCGGGGTAGAAGCTACCGAGGTACGCGTCTTAGGCTTAGCTTTGGCTTTACCTTTATCTTTATCCTTCTCTGGGGAAGCGAGAAGAGAGACTTGCTTAGATTTGCTTTTCGAGCCTTTATCCGCCATTATGAAACGAAGTGCCAAACGTGGTGACAAAATTTCACAGGGAAGGCGAATATTACAAAATGTCGAAAACGCGTTGCAAAAACAAGAACGTTCTTACCAAGAAGAAGAGACGCAACGCAGGAAACCAAGGTCAAATGGCCTTCCACAAAGGCCAAGGCAAAAAATGCCAGAGAACTACAACACGTCCTATCAGTAGTGTTGAAGTGGGTGGAATGATGACAGGGCTCGCGCATGCACGGGGTTGCCGGTAGGGGAGGTCTTTCTTTCTTTCTTTCTTTATTTGGTGTTTAACGTCGTTTTCAACCATTCAAGGTTATATCGCGACGGGGGTAGGGGAGGTGACTCCTGTCCTTGACAACAGACTTGTTTTTGTTTTGGGAGTTACCTCTCCCTGTACCAGGGTCGAGTACTACTTCAATACCTAAGCAATGAACTGAAGTTAATGCTATTTATGTCAGTTGACGTAAGAATATGTGATTGAATCGAATCCTTAGAGAACACCCACCGTGTTTTAGTTAGTATGTTCTCAAAGTTTTGTGAATTTCTGGCCCCAACTGTAGCCACAGTTTGGCAACAAAAAATGCTTCTTTACCATGTATTATTGGGGAAAAAATTTCTCAAGTCGATCTTAGTATGTGTTCGTGGGATACCTCCAGCTTCGCTGGGATAAATTACATACAATAACGACAAACTGCAAAACGTTCCATAGTATTTTCACTTCCGTTAGACACCATGGAGTTACTTTAAGCTTAAAGATAGTGAAAGTGAAAGCGATTCAATTAATGGTGGAGAGATGTTTTGTTAACTTAATCCTTTCGGATTATCTGTCTTTCTCGCTGAAGCATGTTTGCTTGGTTGCATCCCGGATGCTGCACATGAATTCAGGAATGTTAATAGATTCTCCCATTGAACCACCATTTTGGAAGGGGAATTAACACTATGGTAATTCAAATCGGTTAACCGACAGTCACGCCCTTCCCCTAACCTGCAGGGAATGCACCCGATACAGGAAAAATGCCCACAGGAAATCCACCTACAGGGAATCCACCCACTTTTGGTAGACATTGACCCTTTCAGCATGAATAACGGCATAAATAATCATATGTTTATGTGACTATATTTTACTCCTTGATCGAGTGTGTGTGTGTGTGTGTGTGTGTGTGTGTGTGTGTGTGTGTGTGTGTGTGTGTGTGTGTGTGTCACTACTCTGTGTGTGTGTGTGTGTGTGTGTGTGTGTGTGTAAACCAGAGGTTTAGAGGAAGAGAGAAACCGAGAAATGAACTATACTGCGAGAGAAAGAGAGAAAGACACACGTAGACAGACAGACAGAGAGACAGCCTGATGGTTGGGTTATGCTTTGTTCTTGTTCAGTTGTTGCTTGGTGAGTATATATAATATATTGGCTCTGCATAAGAAATGAATTAGCAACATGAAATTCCTCAAACACGCACACACAAAAACGACCACCGTTCGAATGTACCATACATGTACTACAAATCCGTAGAAAATCCTCAACCTGACATGTCATTGAAATCTGTCAAACACACGTACCATGTCAGAAGGAACTGTGAGCGCGGTCAAGCAAAATGCTTGGACTTGGGTTGGGTTCTTCTTAGGAAGGGGCATGACTCTAACAACACAGACGAAGTTATCCTCCCTGTTTCATGGCCCACAATCCTCTTGCAGAAAACCCACAACATTAGGCTATGGTAGGGATCGACCTTCTCCTTTACTTCAAGAAAGCGATAAATAACCTGCTGCGTAAGTATGCGTCAATGCAAATAATGTTTCTGTTTATCTTTTAGAATATGCAATATTAGATATTATCGATTTTCACAGTGAATTGTAGGGGAATTTCAGAGAATGTACAAAATGTACAAAATGTACAAAACCACGTGTGGATACAAAGTAACAAACACGAATGTACCGTAATAATAAATAACAGGGGAGAAAATAGGTAATCTTGTACTTTAGTGTGTTATATTCATAGCTCAGAATTCAGTGGCATTCTTTACTTAATAGATGCATAAATAGATCTATCCCTGCGCCTTGAGTCCGAGTCTGGAGATACGCGCGATATAAGACTTCATATAACTTATTTTTGTAAACAGCCAAAGAACATTTGTCGTGAAATTAATTGACGGATTGAGCTCCAAACTTAAGCATAATTAATTAATTTGGTTGTTTGATCGACGAAAATGACGCTAAAAAGCTTATGTTTTCAACCAAGGGACATCATTTACACGACAGAGTTACGTCCCCTGTCACAATTCACAGATAATTCCGTCTTTGACGCATGTAAACGAAATGCAATCGTACTCAAAGGTACAGTTCATTCCGCGACTTCAAAGGAATCTAAAATGACTTGTTTTACTTACAAGTGCAGGTTCTGCAAATTTGGAGGCTTAGATGCGTCTGAATTCTGAGCTATGAAGTTAAGTTTTAACACACTTAAGTTCAAGATTACCGAATCTAAACCAATCTAAGCCTCCAAATTTGCAGAACCTGCACTTGTGAGTATCCAGGTTTCCCAATTGCTTCGTTTCCGGCCGATTTATGTGGAGCACGTGATGCGCACAAAAAATATTGGCGGTCTAGAAGTGTCGTCTGCGCAATGATCGCGGCGGCGCCCGCGGCTTTCTTGACCGCCAAGGACGACCGCGCACGTTGTGAGACGTCATTCGTTAGACCTCAGTATATAACAAGTCATTTTAGATCCCTTTGTCTTCACGGAATGAACTGTGCCAAAAGGTGATCCTTGAAATGGGACATTCACATGCAAAATTCAGAATGCAAACAAAGCTTTGCAAATTTAATATAGTCATTTAGACTGTTTTAAGATTCTGTTTTTGACAGTTAAAAGATAACTTGTAGCATACCTATTTGATAATGCCACAACAAAGCTTGATATTTATGTGTGTCAACTGTAACCCAGGACACAGTACTATGCTTAAAGCCATATGTACTCGATGACTATACACGCTGATTGCTTTACCAACAGCTGGAGACAGACTAAATTAAGTTCCCTGCAAAATATTGTGGTCTAGGACCCCTTAAATGTTGAGATATTTGAATTTTCATTTTGATCTGGATCGTCCTATTTATAGATTTGGCAACACATGTAACGTTGATGCAAGGGAGAGAACACCGCGGCTTTGTTGACATCCTCACTTTTTCAGAGGCTAGAACAAGCTGTAATGCATGTATTATGGTCCGCGCATGGTGACGTATCGTCATTATATGGTCTTATGGTGCGTTTGACATCGATTGTGGGCAAACTACACTTTGTAAACACGGGAGTGCGTTAGTATGCCTTTAACATTTTGTTCATAAAAAGTGTTAAATGGCTCAAAATCACATTACATACATGCATTGTAAGCTAAGGATATATTGCTATTGCTCACATTGCTGAGACGGCTGGACTAAACAAATGACGTAACCACTGTGTCTTCCGTTACGATTGACACATAACAAGTCAAAATTTTCTCCTCACAAACGCAAAAATAGTTTCAGAGCAAAAGTTTAAGAAGTTATTTTGTATTTATGGCATTGTAAATGTTTTGGTATCCAAACTTAGTTGGATTTCTATTCTGATTACTAAAATACTCATATTTGTGTGTCACTCGTAACAAGACATGAAATTTTGTTTCAATGCAAATTGTAATTCAATCAAGTTGGCGTTTTAATGAAAGAGATCCTGTGATTGGTCAGAATGCCCCAACTCATTAAAAATTGCCGGTCATTAATTGTCGATAACCACTCGCTAAAAAAGTCATTAACCACCTGCTGGCGAGGCGCATTGATACAACCTTAACTAGTCTCGGTTAGCTTTGAGGGTCATTTTACAAGTACCGAGACCATAGTCGAATACGTGACGTAAGTTGATGCATGAATTCTTCCGGACTACGTCAGTCAATTCCAAAGATCGCTTTTGTGATGAAAAGAATTTGTTTTAAAAGAAGGGAAAATGTATGTGAAAGAACAGGAGCAGAGTGATAAGATAGAAATACAGAGACATATCTCTTGGGACTTGACCCTTGCAGGTAGGTGGACTGAAAGGGGATCAGCTCGTTACTCCCCCGTATCGCTACTCCCCCAGCTCGATACTCCCCCGGCTCGTTACTCCTCCGTATCGCTACTCCCCCGGCTCGTTACTCCCCCGTACACAGAAAATGACTGGATAACCCTGTGATAGTAAGTTGGCATGAAATATTGTTCCCCCCCCCCACCCACCCCCCGCCCCCTGGCCAGCTGTTTTATTTGTTTCTTTGTTTGTTTATCCAGACAATTTCTCCGGAAAAACAATATTTCATGCTAACTTACTATCACAGGGTTATCCAGTCATTTTCTGTGTACGGGGGAGTAGCGATACGGGGGAGTAACGAGCCGGGGGAGTAGCAATACGGGGGAGTAATGAGCTGACCATCTCGTTACTCCCCCGTATCTCTTCGGCTTAAAATATATACTTTTTTTTCCAAGATGTACTGTACACGAATGTACAGGCAGATCTGACAGTTGTAAGTTCTTTAAACATGCTCTCTCTCTCTCTCTCTCTCTCTCTCTCTCTCTCTCTCTCTCTCTCTCTCTCTCTCTCTCTCTCTCTCTCTCTCTCTCTCTCTCTCTCTCTCTCTCTTTCTTGAAAATTCAATTAAGTAATAACTGCATTACTTAAGTGCAATAAAAAGGCACGGGGGAGTAACGAGCCGGGGGAGTAACGAGATGCTCCCGACAAAGTAGTGTGTGAACAGGAACAGAACCAATGTTTACCATCGCAGGAAAGAGATCGTCGTCAGATTGAATTACAATAACATTAACATGCTTCCATTTGAAACTTCTCGGTCTTCATCGTGGATTGACGCCCTCCCAAAGTCTAATTGAAGCTTTGGTCGGGCGTCAATCCACGATGACGACCTCAAAGTTTCAAATGGAAGCATGTTAATGTGTAATTGTTCACTTATTAAGTTATTTGTAAAGCGCATTGAGCATATATATGATTATGCGCTATAGCAAATGTCCATTATTACACCCCCGGTATAGGGGTGTGTATAGGTTTCGCTCGATGTGTTTGTTTGGGTGTTTGTTTGTGTGTTTGTGTTCGCATATAGATCTCAATGAACGGACCGATCGTCACCAAACTTGGTGAACAGGTTCTATACATTCCTGAGACGGTCCTTAAAAAAATTGGGACCAGTCAAACACACGGTTAGGGAGTTATTGGTGGATTAAAATTATACAAGGACTTATACAGGGACATCTTCATGGTCAAAGGGAAATAACCATTCTCACTCAGTCACTGCCACCAACTGAGAAGGTTATTTCCCTTTGACGGGGGTGTTTTTCCTACCTCATAGGAATTTCTTGTTATTATTATTATTAATTTTTTTTTTAAATGTAATTTTGGACAGAATTATTAATAAGTAATTCATACTTATTGTTTGAATACAAAAATGAGCTAAGAGGAACCTACACAGGAGGAGTTTTCAATTTTTGTGTGTCAACTGTAACATGTCCCGGGGGACATTAAAAATGTCCCGAACAATGAATAACTGCTGCGACAAGACATTAAGACACCACATTGAAATCTTTCTCAATTATCATAAAGAATACCAACCACAGGAACTGTGCAAAAGTAGAAGCAAGACACATGCTGCTTTGAGTGATTTTTAGACTTTTGTGTGTCAATCGTAACAGCCTGCTGATGACACAGTATGTCAATAGTAACGGTTCTGTAAAGAGGACACAGTACAAATATTTTATTTTGTAGCCTAAAATAACTACATATATGCCCTTCAACTAAGTTTTGTTCAGGCAGATGTGAATAAAAGCTATCATTTTAAACTGTAATTCAAAAGAGAGGAAACAGAATTGTGAATTTTATAAGGAAATGGTCAATCGTAACGAAAAGACACAGTAATTATAAAATATTTGAAATTTCAAAAATAAGAGTGTGGATATGACATCTGAGTTTTTCTTTTGTCATGAGGCTTCAATGTAAAGGCTTTTTTCTTGATGTTAATGTACTGACAGCTCTCAAATATATAATTAACTAAGAAAATTGCAGTCTTAAATTTGAGAAATTTAGGACATGATCCGTTACAGTTGACATGCCACTTTTAAAACTCAAATTGTTCATAAAAATTCAAACATATTTTTGGTGCAAACTCATTTGAGCAAATCCTCATTATACACTCATAGAAATACAATCAAGAAATTTAATTTCCAATGAGCATGCATGCTCTTTCAAAACAATTTGTTTGTTTGTTTGCTTAACGCCCAGCCGACCACGAAGAGCCATATCAGGGCGGTGCTGCTTTGACATTTAACGTGCGCCACACACAAGACAGAAGTCGCAGCACAGGCTTCATGTCTCACCCAGTCACATTATTCTGACACCGGACCAACCAGTCCTACCACTAACCCCATAATGCCAGACGCCAGGCGGAGCAGCCACTAGATTGCCAATTTTAAAGTCTTAGGTATGACCCGGCCGGGGTTCGAACCCACAACCTCCTGATCACGGGGCGGACGCCTTACCACTAGGCCAACCGTGCCGGTATTTACAAAACAATGAAGTAGCTATAAGTCAAATGTCCCACTTTGAAAGTGTCGGATTTTGCCATTTTGGGGCATTCTAGACCTTTTCAAGACCTTCCAATTGATAAAAACTGATGAAATTGTCTGTACTATCTCTCTGAAGGGTTTACTTTAAGAAGGAGTGGTGCTATTAGTAACTTGCTGCTTTTATAAAGAGAAATTATTCTTGAAAGGTAGGTATCTTCTTGCTGACCACGTTTTGGCACAGGCTCAGAGGTTACAACACAGGTGTTTTTTTTATATGGCTTGTATTTCAGTCAAGACCCAGCGGATGAATATCAAGGGACTCACGAGCCTCTGGCGCACCGCACGGAGGAAGGGAGATAATCGCGGCTGAAAATACTGGAGAAGATAAGGAAGAGTTACTGGTAGTGGATCCAGACAAAAAAAACAAAATCGGACAAAAAAAACAAAATCGGTTCAGCGCTGCGCGCTGAGAGCACGTGTTGAAATATCTCATCGATGAGGTTGTGTCCGGGGTGTAGCTGAATACGGTGTCCAAATTTGAAAAAGATCCACCGAGAACTTTGGCCGTGCATCGCGGACAGACAGACAGACAGACACTACTCGTATATATATATATGATATGAGGAGAGTCTGATTTCCCCAATAGGGCTGTCTGTAGGGACACATTTTTTTCTCTCTCTCTTTTGCTCTGCTAAGAGATTTTAACAAATCTCAGTAGAAAGTCTCTGCTGACTTTCAATTGTTTCTTTCACAACTTCTGATATTTTATATGTATACATATGTACCGGTATTAGTTTTGGGTCCCGCAGTGGGGCACTGCGGTTATGAAATTAAAAGCCCCTCCTGTTTTTAGAACTGCAGGAGCTTTCTAGTTTGCTGTTAGGTAGATTTTTAGTTCCTCTTTCCTGTCATGCTCTCTTTTTCTTCATGAATTCTTTTCTTTTTTCTGCCTTCTTGTTCATTCACCTGTATTTTTTCCAAAAATCTCTTCTCTTGCCGCTTGTCTCGCGATTCATGTATAGTTTAATCTGTTAGTGTTCTGATGTAAGTCCAGCAGTAGATAGGTTAAGCCTATTTTAACATACTGGAAACTGGTAATCTTCCAGTAGGTATTAATTTAGTTTTACTAAAGCCTGCTGGGACACAAGTAATGGGTTAGTGCATTTGTAAACAGGAATCGCTTGACAAGTGGCCCCCTTCATCCCCCCCCTTCCTCGTCCTGATATGGCTCTGCGTAGTCGGCTGGACGTTAAGCAACAAATAAACAAACAAACAAACAAACAAACAAATTAGTTTTGGTACTTTGGTTCTGCAACTTTATATTAATATTATGTGCAATGATTTGCAGTTCTCAAAACTCTGCCATGGAATTGGAACTACAAGTTTTGAAGGCAAATGTGAGGTTGGTCCTCCTGTCGAAACACAATGGCATCTACCTGGACAATCTATGTGAAGAATTTCAATGCCTTGTGGAAAGACCCTTGAACTATCAAAAGTTAGGGTTTTTCTCCTTGGAAGATTTCCTGCGCACCATTCCAGATGCAGCCAGGCAAGTACAGAAGTATTTTCTAATGAGTGGCTGAGAATGGATGAGCTGGTTATGGAGGCTCCAGGACAGACAGTTATGAGTTAGCTCTTCAAAAATAGACTTTCCGTTATAACAAATGTACATGCCCGTGCCACCATCTTTTTTTCAATCTTTTAAATTATGTAATTCCTGTAGACTGCATAGGAATTTAGGGGGGTGGATATTTAGACATTCAGCTGTGTTCGGTCGTGTTGGGTTTAATGCATAATTTGCCATTATTTATTTATAATTTACACACCATATTTTGCTGATTGTAATTTGTATGTAAAATGTTTTTGTTGTTTTTTGTGAACCTTGCTGGCCCAATCTCACATGTCAGTGAATGAAAATGAGATCTTATTCAGTTATTGTATAGTAAGTGTATACATTGTATAAGATTATTAGATTATAATCTTATATAGTTGAAGTACACTCGGGCCACGGAACCCATACGATTTCGTCGTATTTTATACGCATGATTGTCTAGAATACAAGCAGTACGATCAGTTGAAAAAAAAATACGGCAAGAAAAATTCAAAGACTATTTTTCTTCACAAGCGCATCCCAAAGCCGATCCAGTGTTTGGACACATGATTACAGTTTTGTCAGTAAACCCTGGACTTAATTAACTGATCGACGGACGCATGTGAAACATGTTTGAATCATGGATGTTCAAATGCTGTGTGGATTGAGCTAATTTTTCTGAAAATACACCCAGTTTGCTTGAGAAACTCTAAACAGGGGTTCCCAGGTCTTAACTGTCCAAAATTGATGGTAATTATATATTTTGCTTGGCCTATGGCCCTATAGAGAATTGTCAATTTGGTACAAGTCAATGAGTTTGCGGAAACTCAGTCATTGTCAAAGTTTGTATTGTCAGTGTCACTAACTTGACCAGGTGTCCCTTTTTTGTTTATTTTAATACAGGCTAGACTACTCAGCCAAAGACGGGACCATTAAGGTTTTTGGAGTGGTCCCTGCAAAATCACCCAGATCTGGCGCTGCTCCCACGGTGGAAGTCAAACAAGAAATGATAGATCTTGAACTTGGTGAGGTCTATTTTGGCTAAATCCTTGAAAATGGTATTAGTAAGAATTAGATAACATTTAACAATTTGGTATGATGCTGGAGAATATCTGTTGCATTTAGAAATTAAATTGTAAGTATTTTGTGATGTATATATTAACTTGGCCAAAAAATGATTGCAAGAAATTTCAAACCCAAATTTAAGCATTAATCCCTGTGTCATTTCATTAAAACTTTATATGCCAGAGAAGGCCGTTCACTTAACCTTCAGGATCACCATTTGGATTAAATATTTCTTTTACAGGGATCACATGACCGCCGCTCAAGTAAGGGTACCCTCAAAACGGAAGAGCCGAATGAAAAATCGACAAAAAATCACAATAGGCAAAACTTTGCAACTTTGACATACGAGAAGGAAGTCAAACCGATTATCTCCCCTGAACAGATTATTTTGTTTTGCTACCTTACGTATTTCGCGCGCTGTGCTATTCCTACTGATGCAGGTGTCGATCGCAAGAGCGGTCAAAAACGGGACTTTTTGCGTCATTTTTTAGGGGTATCATGACAAAAAAGTCTGCACTTTAGCAATGACTTGGTGGATTGCTTTGAAACTTTCAGAATATTTTACCAACATACTAGAGATACTTCGAGTGAAATGATGGATTGTTACAGGTGTTTGTTAAAATGTTATGCAATTTTTGGAAAGAAGTTTTTAATCTCGTCATAGGATTGTTCGCTTGGGTCCAAAAAATGTATGACTTTGCATGTCTTTAGAAAAATGATTGATACACACACTGCTAAAGTTTTATGTGCGTGTAAGTACTGACGCAAATTTGCTGGACCAGTAAACACGCTACATATTTAAGCGATGATTCTGGTGCCACAGCGATGCCCAGCCAAGCGTGACCGTAGCATGTTTTAAGAGGCACGCAGCAATAACAGCTGTAAGCGCGAAACAGTGTGAACGTTCCATGTTTGTCCCCATGTGTTTGCATGACTAGCAAATTAACGCCAGCAGGTACACGCAAATAAAACTTAGACAGAATCTGTTTCAATCATTTATCTGTAGATATGCAAAGTCATGAATTTTTTGGACACAAGTGAACAATCCTATGACAAGTTCAACATTTTCCGAAACATTGCGTCACATCTGGATAAATAACCATAACGATCCAAACTTTCCCACGAAGTATCTCTAGTATGTTGGCAAAATATTCTGAAAATTTCAAAGCAATCCACCATGTCATTGCTAAAATGTAGCGCTTTTTGACATGATACCCATACAAATTGACGTAAAACGTTCCGTTTTTGACCGCTCTTGCGATCGACACCTGCATCAGTAGGAATAGCATAGCACGCGAAATACACAAGGTAGCAAAACAAAAATAATCTGTTCAGGGTAGATAATTGGTTTGAATTTCTTCTCGTATGTGATATATTGTGTAAAAAATTCCATCTCACACGGCATTAATAGGTAACATGCGCCTTGAGTCGCCTTGTGTGGTGAGATACGTGCGCGATATAAATCCTCGTAAATAAAAATAAATAAAATAAATAAAATGTCAAAGTGGCAAAGTTTGGCCTTTTGTGATTTTTTGTTGATTTTTCATTCGGCTCTTCCGTTTTTGTCTGGTCGATTTTGAGGGTACCCTTACTTGAGCGGCGGTCACGTGGTCCCTGTAAAAGAAATATTGAATCCAAAAGGTGATCCTGAAGGTTAAGTGAACGGCCTTTGGCAATACAGTTTCAATTAAAATTAACAAGTGGCTGTATCCCATCTCCCCCCTTTCCCCGTCGCGATATAACCTTGAACGGTTGAAAACGACGTTAAACACCAAAATAAATAAAGAAAGAAAGTTTTAATTAAATGACACAGGAATTAATGCTTTAATTTGGGTTTGAAATTTGTTGCAATAATTTGTTGGCCAACTTTATATGAAGTACACAAGTACTTTGTGATGTGATAATTTATACATTACTTGAACTGAAATACAAAGCATTGTCATGAAACTGAAAAAGAGTATAATTACTATACATTTTGATCAAAGCCATAAACTTGTTCTACCCCCCGCGGATTAGGGGGAAGACTTTACCCGATGCTCCCCAGCATGTCGTAAGAGGCGACTAACGGATTCTGTTTCTCTTTTTTACCCTTGTTAAGTGTTTCTTGTATAGAATATAGTCAATTTTTGTAAAGATTTTAGTCAAGCAGTATGTAAGAAATGTTAAGTCCTTTGTACTGGAAACTTGCATTCTCCCAGTAAGGTAATACATTGTACTACGTTGCAAGCCCCTGGAGCAAATTTTTCATTAGTGCTTTTGTGAACAAGAAACAATTGACAAGTGGCTCTATCCCATCTCCCCCCTTTCCCCGTCGCGATATAACCTTCGTGGTTGAAAACGACGTTAAACGCCAAATAAAGAAAGATAAACTTGTTCTGGTCCGAATTCAGGGGGTTGTTTAATGTGCTGTTGTTACCATTTTCAGGGTGAGATCAGTGTTTTCTTTCTTTGACCATGAGTTTATCTCTTCATTCTCTGGGCTACAGAACACAGAGCAGAGGAAAGCAGAAACCATGACATCACTATGAACACAAGCCCTATCGTTAACCCTAGACTTGGAACCGGTGACAGCAGAGGCCTTGCTGTTAACTCGAGGAACGGACCTGGTGCCACTAGCAGTCCTGCAGTTACCAACAATATTGGGATGGGTGTCCGCAGAGACCTTGCTGTTAACTCCAGGAACAGACCTGGTACCACCAGCAGTCCTGCAGTTACTGACAATATTGGGACGGGTGTCCGCAGAGACCTTGCTGTTAACTCTAGGAACAGACCTGGTGCCACTAGCAGTCCTGCAGTTACTGACAATATTGGGACGGGTGTCCGCAGAGACCTTGCTGTTAACTCTAGGAACAGACCTGGTGCCACTAGCAGTCCTGCAGTTACTGACAATATTGGGACGGGTGTCCGCAGAGACCTTGCTGTTAACTCTAGGAACAGACCTGGTACCACTAGCAGCCCGGCAGTTACCGACAATATTGGGACTGGTGTCCGCAGAGACCTTGCTGTTAGCCCCACTGTTGGAGCTGTCGGTTCTACTAAAAGATGCCTGGGTGCTAATACTGCTGTCCCCTCAGATTCTCTCACAGGTGCAGGCGCTGACATGGCCGCTGGTGAAAGTTCCCGCATTGGCACAGATGGAGAACCTGTGTTTACACCTGACCACAAGGGGCTTTATTCATTGTGCTTCCCTCCCAGACACAAACCTGATATGGTTGGGGTATGTTCAGGTGTTATTTTTATTTATTTATTTATTTATTTTATTTTTTTTGGGGGGGGGAGGGGGGGGTGTTCTGTTCACACAAGTTTACTTTGCTTGTAAGATGTAAGATGTAAGCACATTCAGGAACAGACGAATTGGGGCTTTTTGAAATTAATTGTTCTAAAGTAAATTTTTAAGAATTTACTTAAATAAAAACAATCACAGAAGAAGTATACTGAAAGCTAATACAAATTTGAAAAGGCTACACTAACACATTAAGCAGCATTGTTAATCAGTGACACACAGAAGCAACTGTTTTAATTCATTAGAAAAGGTTTAACACTTTCACATTCTGTTTATATACTGTCGCATCGTTAAGTGGTCTGATTGCATCTAACAGCAGAGAGGTCAGCGAGCTAAAAACAGTCTTCTTTTGCAGACTTTGGCAGACTTGTTCAGCATGGCTGGTGAGGTGGCGGAAGTCAGAGAATCTCCAAAGTAAGAATTATAGCATTTATGCAATGCATGAAATAGGACTTATTTTTACAAGCTGGTGTTCTGATTCATGATTTGAAGATTTTATTTTTCTTGGTTTGTGTGCAAAGACTTGATTTGAGAGTGCTTTGATAGATTTGTTTTAAGCTGTATGTAATTGTATCTGAAATATTGCACTAAGTTATTTCAAAGTGAAGTATATTTTATGTATTTTATTTTTAATTTGATCCTCTGCAGCCCATATCACTTGAAATCTGTTTTAGCTCAAAGGTTGTTAACTGACCAAATGTGCCAGTGTATAAATTTGTATATTAATATATATTAAATTACATATCTTATCCCAATTCACATATAGCTATTTACTTCAGTTTAGTGCTAGAACGCTGAACTACGCTTCACCCTGGTAAGGGGGGAAGTAACCCTAAAGATAGAACGGCCTTGACGGTCACATGACAACGCCAGGTCAAGGCTACCTCCCACCATGCACTGCGCACGCATGCTCTCGCCGCCATCTTTTATTCATTCTACTTTTCAGCGAGAGCATCTAAGGACGTGTTTTTGGGTTACGCTCGGGCTATTGTTAGCCCACTGCTTCTTGGCAGTACTTACCCTGGTTTCACGTCTGTATCTTAGCTTTCTAGCTGAGTTTGGGTGAGAGTTTTCCAATTTCTCTTGTATTATTTGCTTTCGTTTGCCACGAGTTAGTCTTTGTTTACTTTCATCTGCAAGACTAACGCCAGTATGGCGGACAGTGGGAAGAAGAAACCCAGCTCTAGACAGGTAGCAAATACAGAGCTCCGTCTAAGAAAGTGGCTAAGAAGCCCAAGGGTTCTAAACGTACAGTTACTGTTTTCGAGCCAATTTCTCGGAATACTTTCACGGTAGAAATTGAAAATCCTAAGACATAGCTGCCAACCCTCCCTAGAAAACCGGGAAATTTCCGATTTTATGTCCAGTCCCGGATTTTCCCGAATAGTGCAAAAGTTTCCTGATTAAACATTTTTCGAGTATATAATGACTGGAGTGTATTTTCAAGCGCCTGTACTCGGCGTAGTTTCACTTCTGAACTCTCGTTCAGCGCGAGGCTTCGTCACACAAACGCTGTGATCAAAATCGAAACTAAACGAGAATAGGCGAGATTTGTGCTAGCGCATGCGCTTCAGTCGAATGTGGATGAGAAGCAGAAGAAGAAGCAGCAGCAGACCAAGTTCTTGTAAAATTTCAAAAGAGTTACAAACAAGAGTATGACTTCATCTCCGAATCGACAAGACGCGGCATACATTTCGCGTTTTGCACCAAGTGCCGCGAAGATATCAGCATTGGACATGGAGGCCGGGGGGATATTGAAGCTCATTCAAGAACAGCAAAACATGAACGGAACCGGGGGACAGCCGTCGAGAAGACGAGAAAGATTACCCAACTGTTCGCTTCAGACGTCGATGTTCGAACTATGAACGCTGATCCGTGCCAGTTATGCTGTTGTGAACTGTGATGGCAACAGCAATCTCCTTCATACCCCTGGAAGGTGTAGTGTGTTGTGACTTTTGGATTGTGAAATAAACTCAAGGAAGTAACTAACATGAACTATGATTTTGGTGCTGTTGTGAACTGTGATAGCAAAAGATATCTTCCCCGGCCCCACACAATTGGAAGATGTGAGTGTCAAGAAGTATGAAATACTGTAGAAGGAAGCTTGACGTGCATTGGTAAGTCACTACATCTACTCTCTCTCGAGGTCATTCTTCCTTTTTTTGTGACAAAATTTGCTGCCAGAAACTGGCAATTATAATCCTCAGAATGCACCAGATTGCACCATTTTGCATCCTTTTTTTCAAAAAAATTTCGCTTCACGCCGTCGGCTTGGCGCTTTGCGCCGAGATGCTTATTCCTCCCTATTTTTATCTGGGAAAAGTTGGCAGCTATGTTAAGAGCCGATAATGCCAGCGCTGAAGCAAGAATGCAAGACAGCGCCGGTTAAGGCTAGCATAACAGCAGAGAAGGAAGATTTGTCAGTAATGTTTGCAGCATTAGCGATCAAATGAGATGCATGTTTTTGTCAGAATTGCGCTCGGCGAGCGAACATTTGCTCTCCCTTCAGGCGGGAGCGGAAGACACTCGCTCTCGGTCGAGGGTTAAGGCAGCGCCGTCAGCCACTGTTACGTCGGCCGATGTTCACGGCGAACAACCTTCCGGTGAAGACGGAATGAGTTTCTCTCACCATGCATCCACTTCCGGAATCAACAGCTACAATAAAGGTACTGTGACTGTCCCACAGGGAGATACGCACGGGCGTTCCCTACTTCCGCCCAGCGTCGGGCAGGAAGCCGTGATAAGACAGGAGGCTTGCTCGCATCACGACTTGCAGGGGCCTGTACTTAGATCGGGAGACACGCAAGTGCCGGTTTGCTATACGGAAGCAACATCGGTACAGCGGTCCACACTTCCGCCACGGGTGCAGGAAGCCGTTAAACACGTCACTGCCAATCCGGCCTCTCCCATCATGCAACAGAAAAAGGGGCGGGGCTTAGCAAAAATAGCACAACGCGTGGCACGCGATGTAAACACGAACAGGGCAGATGGAAGGAGAAAGTGGCTTTCTGTCTGTGCGAGCAGCAATTTTCTTCTTTAAACAGCTTCTTCAGAGTTTTTCACATTTCGTTTCTGAACATTTGTGATATCTTGCATATTGATTGCGTATCTTGTTTATATTTACAATACAATTGAACTTTCACACAGAGAACCTTTGTGTCAAAGAAATCAGTCACACAGAGAAAAACAGAATAACAATGTCAAGGCTGTAGATGTCAGGCTAGTCAAACGGACAAAATGAAACTTAGTCTTGGTTGCTGTAACTCAGTCACCGCTTATGGTACTTTCGCTGATATTGCAGAAAAACAACACAGAATCAGCCAAAACCGCTAACAATAAACAAGTTTAGTACGTCACAACGTCAATGAACAGAATTCTCGAGTCAACTTTTGCATCAGACTCTGACTAAGTGAGTGGGGCAAGCGTCAAACACCACTAAAATGAGGAGGGAAATCTTGGCGCATTTTTTTGGCGGAATACTTGAACCAACCAATCATTTTCAAACTGACCAAGGACAAAAACAGACTTGTGAACCGAATGGTGAGGGGGGAGGGTACCTCGAAATGTGTGGGTGATGATTTCACAGCACCAGTCCATTGCTGCAGTCTTAGTATAGTAGCTCCACCGACCACTGTCCCCTCCCCCCTCCCGTTCGTTCCCCCTTTCAACCCCCTACCACCTTGGAATAAACTGCAGAAGACCATTTGCTTATCCTGGATTCTTCCATTTGTGTTGCCAGGGGCGACCCAAGATCCGAGTCCCGTTCTTTCACATGTCCACTAAGAACAAACCGAGTTTAGATTTCCCCTTCCTGTTTTCAAAGTAAACTTGGCCATCCTGTGAGGCACTGTCAGGGACAGTAATTATAGTTTGCGGGACCATGTAGACGAAGTCAACGGTGATGATCTGCGTAGTGTATACGCATACTTTGGGACAAGGTCTGTTATTCCACCCAGCGAGAGCCTCTAACACAATCAGTGTTGTCGACAGATGCAGGTGGGAAGACCTCAGTGTTTCACATTCCAACATCCGACGGTGAGGGCTAGGCTGCGGTCAGTAAGCTGTATTGCACTGACATCTCTTTCTGTCTATGGAAATAGATGGCGAAATTTGATTCAATAACATATTCTTACCTCAACTCACATAAATAGCATTAACTTCAGTTCATTGCCTAGATATTGAAGTAGTACTCGACCCTGGTAAAGGGGGAAGTAGCTCCCAAAGAAAAACAAAGTCCGTAGTGAAGGACAGGAGTCACCTCCCCTACCGGTAACCCGCGCATGCGCGGGCCCTACTACCGGCCGTCATTCCACCCACTTCAACACTCGAGCACAGACGTGTTGTGGTACTCCGGCATCTTTTTTGCCTTGGCCTTTAGTGGAAGGCCATTTGACCCTGATCTTTGCTTTGTTTACCTTTGGTAAGATCGTTTCACTTCTTTTCGCTACGCGTTGCATTTGTTTAAGCAATTTTTCGCTTGTAATTTGTCTCCACGTGCGCGTGTCTGAACTTGCAAATGGCGGACAAAAGCTCTAAATGCAAGGGCAAGCTTGTTTCTCTGCTCTCTTCTCCAGGGAAAGAGAAAGATAAGGACAAGTCTAAGACTAAATCGAAGACTCGTGCCTCTGTAACTTCGTCACAGGCTAAGTCTTCAGTTCTGGTTACTGACCCGGCGACTAAAAAGTCAGAAGGAGTTTCGATTGACTCCACATCACCGTCACCAGTTTTTCCTACGCAGGAACGCACTAGTTCACCTCCCTCGCGCTCGCAGGCGCCTCGGCCTAGCGATTCCGTGTCTCGGGAGGAAATCTTGGCAATGTTTGCTACTTTGAAGCATGATTTGGTTGCTTTGCATTCTGCGGAAAGGCCGGTCGCTCCCCTCCCGCCTGGCATGGGGGGGGGTGGCTTCACTTTCTAGGCTGCGTCCTTCAGCTACGATCACTTCGGTTGATATTGGTTGGGACGAGAAAGAATTTACCCGATGCTAACCAGCATGTCGTAAGAGGCGACTAACAGGTTCTGTTTCTCCTTTTACCCTTGTTAAGTGTTTCTTGTATAGAATATAGTCAATGTTTGTAAAGATTTTAGTCAAGCAGTATGTAAGAAATGTTACGTCCTTTGTACTGGAAACTTGCATTCTCCCAGTAAGGTCATATATTGTACTACGTTGCAAGCCCCTGGAGCAATTTTTTGATTAGTGCTTTTGTGAACAAGAAACAATTAACAAGTGGATCTATCCCATCTCCCCCCTTTCCCCTATCCCATCTCCCCCCTTCCCCCGTCGCGATATAACCTTGAATGGTTGAAAACGACGTTAAACACCAAATAAAGAAAGAAAGTTAGATCACTATGCTCCTTCCTGTCTCATACAAGGAGTTAAAGTTCACAAACAAAAGCTACTCTTATCGTCTTTGAACACAAAGAGAGATAAGGACATAGCTAAGTTGGTGCTAAAATCAGGAAGATTATCTGAAGTCCTAGACTCCACCTACTGGAGATCGGAGGATGTCTTTATCAACTATTACCTGCGCGGCAGGACGGTACCAAGGTGCTACCAGCGATGGTAGCAGCAGGGCAATTGTTGCCTAGCTCATAGGTGAGCACCCCACCACCTTAATTAGCAATCTGCTATATGTGAATTGGGATAAGATATGTAATTTAATCGAAAATTTTAATAATAAATTTTCATTTGATTAATATACTTACCCAATTCACATAGTAAAGTCCCTCCCGCCTACCCCGCTTTAGATCCCCTAAAAATAAGAGGGCGCTTCAAGCGAATGAATAAAAGATGGCGGCGAGAGCATGCGTGCGCAGTGCATGTTGGGAGGTAGCCTTGACCTGGCGTTGTCATGTGACCGTCAAGGCCGTTCTATTTTTAGGGTTACTTCCCTTACCAGGGTGAAGCGTAGTTCAGCATTCTAGCACTTAACTGAAGTAAATTGCTATATGTGAATTGGGTAAGTATATTAATCAAATGAAAATTTATTATTAAAATTTTCGATTTCATACAAGTAACTGGTTTTACCATTGTATGATTCCAGCAACATTTTTGTTCGCTACCACGATGTCAAGTCTGCGTCCCGGGCATACAAAATGTTCCAACATCTCGGCATAAGGCCAGTTGGCCCTCGCCCTTTCACGTCTGCGCCGGCAGCTTCCATATCGCCTCAGAGGGCACAGAAACAGGACAAGAGAAACATGACTGGCAGCATCTCTGACACAGCAGAATTTCAACAGCACCATCATGGCAAGAAAAGGAAGGGTAAGTGGACATAAAAGGTAGTTGTCTTTATTTGTTTGGTTGATTGGAACTGAACAGCCCTGTCTAGAAAATTCAATTCCACCATTGGTTTGTGACACATCCGAATTTTGTCGGCATCAAAACTGACCTACATGAAGTTTGTTGTTCGTGATTTGTCCTGTTTCTAAGAGTGTAACTGTCCTGCGCGTCAGGATTTTAGCATTACCATAATAGACAGAAAAGAAGGAGCAAGTGGACATGAAATTATTTGTGTGTGTGTGATTTTGGCTCACCTGGGTAATCAGGTGAATTAAACTGGTCTGTCTGTTGAAAAAAAGCAATTAGAGATTTGGTTTGTGACATGTCACAATTTTGACAGAAGCATACTGTGAAAAAAAAGAAAATGAAATGGACATTAAATTACATATTCTTACTCCGAATCACATAAATGCATTGACCTAGTCTGAGATGCTTATCGTCTGAAAAATTCGCTTGCCGTCAAATTAAGGGAAGCAACCCTTTTAGAAAAACACTGACTCAGTGAGTTAGTCAGTTGGTTAGTCTACGTGGGTTGTCCCCCTTGCCGTAGGTGGCGCTATCGCCAACATCCCGCGTGATCACACGTGGACATATCATACGACTTTTTCAGCTCTGCGGATCAGGTCGTCGGATTTTTCGCTCCGGTGATTTTTTGCCTTTTGCCTTTGAGCTTGAGGTTTACCGGTCACCAGCCGTCTTCTTATTTCACCTGTTGCGTGAGATCTTTCTTGTTTGGTTTTGATTTTGATTTTGACTTTGGTTTTCGACCACATTTTACGTTCCTGCTGGTATTAATATTACTTAGCAGCACGTGTTGACTTTTTTCATTCAGCAATGGCTGACACTGATAAGGGCGACCGGTCGAGGCTCAAGGTCATGAGCACTCCTAGCAAAGGTTCTTCTAAAGCAAAGAATAGAAGCCGGCGGAGACACTTGTTCATCTTTCTGATAATGATAACAATACCATTTTCTCTGGTTGTATTTCTCCTCCGCGAGATTGTAGTGTTGTGTTAGCAACTCAGTCTCATTCTCAGGCCATTTTGAATTCGGCCTTTTTTGCAACAGGCCATTTTGCAACCGGCCATTGTGCCACCAGATCATTCTTCTCTGGTGGCATCGTTACTTGCATCTTTGCTTCCAGAAATTCGTTCCATGGTGGCTTCAGAGAAGAATTCTTCTCCACCCAGCGTCTCCCGCCTTTCCCCTTCTGTGGGGGACAGAACTTCAATGGCGTCTCTGACCTTTCCTTCTGCTACGGTCGGCAATGGTGCTGCTTCCGCCTCGTCCACCGGCGCTTCCGGTCTTGGCTCGGCGATGATGTCACATTCTTCTGGTTCAGACCTGCCTTACTGTGTGCATGTTCCGGGCAGTGCCGGAACTCACACGACTTGGCACTCTCCCTTCGGGGAAGGGTCTCTTCTTGACCGGCCTCTACCGTTCCAACCTCTTAAAGGTGGTCGTCTACATTTTTGCTTTTTTTTCAATAATCTTATGGTTAGATTTCGCTAAAAAGTTATGTCAGATGATGAATGAACCATAGGGAAAAAAGTTATAGAAAAAAAAATATGTAAAAAAAGATTTTATTTTTGGGTAGCGTGACTCACGCTTCCAATATTTTGTTTTCTGTTTGCTGAGAACATGTGCTTTGCCTAAAAATACTGACCAATCAAATTCATGTCACTATGCTTATAGCCACGCCCAAACAAGTGCAGCAACAGTTTGACACTGGAGCGCTGTCCACACTTTTTTTTTAAACGCACGAAATGCATGGGATTTGAGAGCAGTTTTGCGCTTGGCATTTTCCAAATAAGGATATCCTACTATGAGTACTACGCTGGAATACTACAATGAATTTTCAAACGGCTACACTGGCTTCGTCTTTCCTGATCGAAAGGGGGTGTATTGTTGATATTTGTAGATAATAGACTCTGCATTTTAATGGTCAAATGGCGATTTCGGTATAAAAATGTAGACAAGGACCTTTAACAGACGTGGTTCGGATATGCATGTCCCTTCGGGGACTCGGTCAATGCATGGTCACTCCATGCAAGGTATGTGTGTTCCTACTTCATCAGTCGTTTGCGTGCGCTTCGCAGATGGGCAGGAACACGGACTGGCCCTCGGCCATGGTTTCCGACCACAGTCCAAGCAGCTATTGTCACGTCCGGCTTCGGCCATAGTGACTTCCGCAATTCCGGTTGATGACACACAACCAGAAGTCGCTGCATCTTTGTGCCACTCCTCCCTGCTACGGCAAGGTCTGGTACAAGATAACATGCAGTCAGTACAGCCTACCATTTTGGGTACGCCAACTGCACTGCTGTGTCGGGGAACGCTAACTACAGACATGCTATGCCCTGTCAAGCTTCCTCTGGGCCGCCTTCTTTGGGACTTAGTGACTCTGCTTCCGTGTTGCAGTCAAATACAAATGAGACCATACGTACCGCCTTTCCGTCCAAGCTTCGAGAGGCTATCGAGCTTGCGGCGGAAGTCACATCGCGGTATTTCCCTGAAGGCGCGTCATTATCGACACCCTCTGCCTTCGTCCCGCCTTCGGCAGCCGATGATTTTCAAGCAGCAAAGGATGATTCTCAATACTTCCGGTGGAACCATTAGGCTTGGTGGAACTCCTCTGAGAGAGGATGAAGAAGCGACGTACCTTGGTGTCACCTTTGATAGACGGCAGACCTGGAAACCACACATTGCACAGGCAGAAACGAAGGCCCGGCGCAAGCTAGCCATACTCAGGAAGCTGGCAGGTACCACCTGGGGAGCGAACGAGAGGATACTGAAGACAGTATACCAGGGAACAATCAGACCCCACCTCGAGTACTGCTCCACAGCGTGGTCAACCTCAGCCAAGACAAACCTGCAGATCCTCGACCGTGTGCAAAACCAGGCCCTCCGACTCATCACTGGTGCAATGAAATCCACGCCCATCAAGGAAATGGAGAAGCTTACCACCATCCAACCCCTCTGTCAGAGAAGAGAAGCCAAGACTTTGGTACAGGCCGAGAAGCTCAAGTGCCTACCCGACCACCCCATGAAGCACAGACTGAGCAACCTCACCAAGAACCGGCTCAAACGGAGCAGTTTTGTACACGAGAGCAAGAGACTTCCTCGACAGTACAGGGAAGTCCTCCCACAGAACACTCTACCTCTGAATCAAGAAGAAGAGGAAACCCCCAAGGCAACAGAGAAACCAGGCATCCAGATCTGCACCAGTGTTCCACATGTAACCTCAGGAGAAGATCTGAATGACACAGCTCGACAGACACTCACCTTAGCCCTGATCGACGAACAGTACCCAAAAGAGGCGTGGATCCGTGTATACACCGATGGATCAGCAACTAACGCCGTGCTCAATGGAGGTGCTGGCATTCTGATCCAGTTCCCTGGGGGACATACAGCTACATCCAGCGTTGCCACTGGCAAACACTGCACAAACTATAAAGCAGAAGCAGCTCTCATGCAGGCCGCCTCCTTGGTTCAGGACTCCGCAGACCCTTGCTACCAAGTTGTCTTCCTCTCGGACGCCCTTTCAGTCCTTCAGGCCCTAGAGAATGACAAACTCCCACAGCTGGCCAAAGCATTACAGATGGTCAGACAAACCAGCATTACAGATGGTCAGACAAACCAGTAGAGTTGTCCTCCAGTGGATACCAGCACACTGTGGGATACCAGGAAATGAAAGGGCAGATGAGCTGGCGAAAGAAGGAGCCGTGGAAGACCAACCTGAAAACAGTGTCAGCTTTAGTGAGCAGAAGACAATCATCAAGGCATTGATGAGGCCAAGGACAGAGATGACTACCACACAATGTCCAGAGAGCAGCAAGTCAACCTCATCAGGCTGCGTACTGGCCACAACAGGCTCAATGCTCACATGAACCGAAAGTTCAAGCTGGCGCCATCACCAACCTGTGCCTGCGGTCAAGAAGACCAAACAGCGGAACACATCTTACAGCGATGTCCCTTACTAGATGAGGAACGAAAAGAAGTGTGGCCGTCACCAACTCCCTTGCAGACCAAACTATATGGCAGTCGACAGGAGTTGGAGAAAACGACAACATTTATCACCAGTGCTGGACTGATCGTGTAACCTCTGCGAACGCCAAGAAGAAGAAGAATACTTCCAGTTTAAAGAATCTCCTTTGGTGGCTTTTCACTTCCGGTTGATGACACACAACAGGAAGTCGCTGCTTCTTCGTACCTTCCCTCTCTGCTTATGCACGGGCTTGTACATGAAAACATTCGGTCAGTTGAGTCTACCGTTTCCGGTACGCCGACTGCACTGCTGTGTCTGGAAACACTGATTGCGGACATTCTATGCCCTGTCAAGCTCCCTTTGGGCTGCCTTCTCTGGGGATTAGTGACTCTGCTTCTGTTCTTGACTTGCAGTCAACAATAGATGAGTCCGCACGTACCACTTTTCCGTTCAAGCTTCGAGGCGCCATCGAACTTGCGGCAGAAATCACATCGTGGTTCTTTCCTGAAGGCTCGTCATCATCTACACCCTCTGCCTTTGGCCCGCCTTTGGCGGCCGATGATTTTCAGGCAGCAAAGGATTATTCTCAATACTTCCGGTTTGAAGAATATCCTTTGGTGGTTTTTCACAGGGCTCAACTGGTGGCTAAACCCTCCCTGCGGGCAGTGGTATAGCACAGTTGCCTGTTCCTCTGCTGTTGGCTCACGCTCAAGCTCTGCCGTCGGCGGAGCCGTGGTTAGAGTCACAACAGCAGGCGGTGTCGTTCACGCCTACGATCTATAAGAAGCTGACTTTGCCTCGGCATTCTCGCACGTTATAGCATCGTTCGCACTTCCCAGGCACCACTTCCGGTCCTTTCGGAACTTGCTTCTCTTTTTACCAAGCCGGTGGGCAAGAATTCGGGCGTTCTCTTACAACGATGCTACCCTTTCCTCTCTGAAGGAATCGGGTCGTTTATCGTTAGAGCTGGCTTCAGTGTCCGAGACAATCATGCATGCACTGTCTCGCACACTAACGAATTCCCTTGTTCCTTTTACTCTCAGTAAGGAACAAGATCCTGAGGACATTACTACTCTACTCTCGACATTGGCTTTGGTCAATGCGGAGCAGATGAAGATCGGGGCACAGCTGTACGCACTTTCTGTACTTAGCAGACGTGACTTGCTTGTGGCTAATTCTCAGTTCTCTGACGAAGCTACGCTGTCAGCTCTCAGGTCGTCACCATTCGTTATAGGGTCTCTTCTTGGTCATCTTGCCTTAGATGCTCGTAAGAAAGAGATTCAAGAGAACAGAGATAGGGAGTTTACGAACTTCTCACTTCAGGGTGCGAAGCCGAAACTTCAACAGCAGAAGACTTACCATGTTTCAGGCCTCCCTTCAGCCAGGAAGCGAAATCTGTACTTCAGACGGAAATCGCAGCCTTGCTTCGCAAGGCAGCGGTGGAGGTGTTGTCTCTTGTCCACACGTGAAGATGTTGTTCGAACAGCGTTGAGACGCTCTGGTGCCACGGACTTGACGCTTGACTTGGTGCAGAAGGCTCACAGAGCATCCACCTCTTCTGTGTATGCTTCTCATTGGAAGGCATGGTCCAAATGGTGTCTGGAGGAAGGCTTGAACGCGGTCTCTCTGGCTTTCCTTTCTTCACAAGGCAGTTCTGCTGCCTCTCTCAAGGTGAGACGTTCTGCAATCTCTTCTACTTTGAAGCAGATTGGTCGCTCCATCAATGGTGGAGTTATTTCGGGTGTCATCAAGGGCGCTGCTCTGAATGAAGCCCCTGGGACAGGCTGATCTTTCTTAACCCAGTGTGGGATTTTCAGTGGGGCGACCACCCCCAACCCAGCGCGTCCCCGGGTGGCGGATTGGGGAACGGTCTTCAGATATGGAGATCAGCCGCTTGCGGCCGCGGACCAAACTGGCGGTGTTTCCTACCAGGGCGGAGTGGGGTAGCAGGTGGCACTGCTACCCCCTTTGAAATGCTCCATCGTCCATTGACGGGACTCATCTAATGCGATTAATGGCGCATTAAAACCCTAGCTCCGGGTGGGATCCCGGCAAATCCTCCCCCCTGTGCTCTCAGGGTAGGACGTACGCGCCATGAGCTAAGGGTGACGTAACCCCGACAGAAAACCCCGAATGCTGAAGACGGAGGACCCGGGCCGCACGGCGCATTCTAACAAACCACGGGTATACGCGCTTACGCAAATGATGACACAATCAACCAGCACAGATGGAAATGGCGCTCGCCCATTGAGGACCCCCCAGGGTGGAGCAGCGTCGGGTCCCATGTCTCAAAGGGACCCAGCCCCAACTACTGGAGGTCTTGTCACGCCAGGGGACGCGGGAGGAGAGTGACTGGCACCACCACAACCAGAAAGAAAAAAGAAGTGTGGCCGTCACCAACTCCCTTGCAGACCAAACTATATGGCAGTCGACAGGAGTTGGAGAAAACGACAACATTTATCACCAGTGCTGGACTGATCGTGTAACCTCTGCGAACGCCAAGAAGAAGAAGAAGAATGAAGCCCGAGACCACACTCCAGTCCCTTAATGGGACCTGTTCTTGGTCCTTGAATTTTTGCGTTCTCCCGACTTTGGGCCGTTGCAAACAGCAAGTCTGACCAATTTGACTAGGAAAGCGCTCCTTCTCCTGTTGCTTGCTACTGCACGTAGAGGCAGCGAGGTTCATGCCATTTCCGGTCGCCCGGAAGATATCACTCATGAGGCTGATGGCTCTATTTCTCTCAGGTTTCGCCCAGGCTTCCTTTGCCAAAAAAACAGAGACCAGATCAGCCTTCACCGGTCCTGTCTATCAGACCGCTTAGCCAGATCCTAACAGCAGATGACCCTGATATGGTTAACTGCCCGGTTAGAGCTCTTGACCTTTACCTTCGGCGTACACAGCCCATTAAAGCTAAGAATCAAAAGCTACTGTTCATATCAGTGAACACCAAAAGAGGAAAAGATATTTCCAAACTTACTCTGACTCAGTGGATCTCTTCGCTCATCAGCCAGGCATATGAGTGGTCTCTCATCTAGATAAAAGGGGGGGGGGGGGGGCACTCTGTTCTCCCTCTGACCAAGGCTCGGGTGCACGAGTCTAGAGCTTGGGCTTCCTCCTTAGCTGTTCTTCGCTCCCGAAGATTGGAGGAAGTGCTTCACACTGCCTATTGGAAGTCTGATGATGTTTTCATCAACTTTTATTTGCGAGACATCGCCGGCATGTGCCAAGATGGGTCCCGTTCTCTTCCTGCACTGGTAGCAGCGGGACAGGTTCTAGCCAGAGCTTAAACTAGGGGCCTAAGGTATGCTATAGGTTCCCTCCACCAGGTTTTTGCTATCTGCATATATGTGATTCGGAGTAAGAATATGTAATTTAATCGAAAATTTTAATAATAAATTTTCATTTGATTTATATACTTACCCGAATCACATAGGTAATTCCCTCCCTACCATCCCCGCACTATAGTTTCTATGTATATTTTCAAGTCGTATAATATGTCCACGTGTGATCACGCGGGATGTTGGCGATAGCGCCACCTACGGCAAGGGGGACAACCCACATAGACTAACCAACTAACTCACTGAGGCAGTGTTTTTCTAAAAGGGTTGCTTCCCTTAGTTTGACGGCAAGCGATTTTTTCAGACGATAAGCATCTCAGACTAGGTCAATGCATATATGTGATTCGGGTAAGTATATCAATCAAATGAAAATTTATTATTAAAATTTTCGATTAAATTAAGTTTCTTTTTGTTATTTTGGTTGGTTGATTGCTTGTTCTTTTCTAAGAATTTAACTGCCCTGTTCATGGAAACACTAATAACAGAGTTTATTAGTTTGTGATATGTTATTATAATTTTTAATCATTTTTCAGACATGATACATTCAAATGCAACATGTGTAATGTTCTATTGTGTTGATATGATTTCAGTGTTCAATGATGACGGGCCTTCCTACAGACTTTATGTTGGTAACCTGGACCCTACCACGATATACACATTTGTAAGTGGCCTTGGCTTCCAATCTCTATGCTCTCATTAATTGTTTAATAAGGCACACACACACAAAAAAATAGGTGTGCTTAAGGTAACATAGCCCCCAAAAATAGGGTAGGAAGGTAGGCAATCACTTCTTTTTTTTTTAAACTTTTTTTTCTAATGTATACAAATTAAACTTACTTGACAGGGAAATAAGTGTGCGACTCTAGCGTTTTCGCTTTCATTGCGTTTTCTGCACTCGTTTTCTTTGTTGTTGTTGTTGTTGTTGTTGTTGTTGTTGTTGTTGTTGTTGTTGTTGTTGTTGTTGTTGTTGTTGTTGTTGTGTTGCACTTGTTTTCTTTGTTGTTGTTGTTGTTGTTGTTGTTGTTGTTGTTGTTGACAAATGTAATAAAAAGTTATAGGGTTGGCCCCTAAAAATAGGGTAGGTCGGGTTACCGTAACCACACCTATTTTTTTTTAGGCCTAACACTTAAGAAAAAGTGTCCAAATGAGGACATTCTGGTTTCAGAAAACAAGTACAGTAAAGGGACACAGCACAAACTTTGCAAGGCACAACTAATCAGTGTTTGGCAAGCATGAAGAATGTTCCTCTGTCTTCCATTTTTATGTGTAACGGGTCTGCCCCAATGCTCTACTTACTTTCAGCAGTGGATGTTATCTCCTTTGGCTATAAGTCATCATTTTCTTTATTTATATTAACTTTTTTTCTGTCTGCTATCTGCTATTCAACGTTAGTGTCATGTTTATGGTTTTTGTAAATCTAACAAGAATTTAATTGACTTTTTTGGAAATACAGTAAAACCTGCGAGCAAAGGACACCCTTGGGGAACCTTGCCACTGTCCTTTGTACAAAGGTGTCCTTTCTTTTGAATATGAATGCGCAGACATTTTTTGGGAAGAAAAAACACAGCCAAATAGTTTTATTCTAAACTGTGCATTACATGTAGTCATACGGAAAGTGACAAAGAAAACAAGTTCAACATGCAACATGTATGTACAAAACCAGAATCAGTTTGGCTTGGTTCAGACGCACATCTTCAGAATGCTACTCAAGTTCATGACAGCTGTCAGCATTTCAGGGTGAACGGAGAACGAGCGAGAGAGAGAACGAGCGAGAGGGAGAGAGAGAGAGAGAGAGAGAGAGAGAGAGAGAGAGAGAGAGAGAGAGAGAGAGAGAGAGAACGACTGAGCGAGAGAGAGAGAGAGAGAGAACGGAGAACGAGCGATAGCGAGAACGAGCAAGAGAGAGAGAGAGAACGACTAAGCGAGAGAGAGAGAGAGAGAACGACTGAGCGAGAGAGAGAGAGGACGAGCGAGAGAGAGAACAAGACAAGACAAGACAAGACAAAATCTTTATTATCGAGGGTAATAGATAAGCAAGAGAACGAGCGAGAGAGAGAACGAGCGAGATGTTTGTTTGTTTATTTGTTGCTTAACGTCCAGCCGACTACGCAGAGCCATATCAGGACGAGGAAGGGGGGGATGAAGGGCGGGGCCACTTGTCAAGCGATTCCTGTTTACAAATGCACTAACCCATTCCTTGTGTCCCAGCAGGCTTTAGTAAAACTAAATTAATACCTACTGGAAGATTACCAGTTTCCAGTATGTTAAAATAGGCTTAACCTATCTACTGCTGGACTTACATCAGAACACTAACAGATTAAACTATACATGAATCGCGAGACAAGCGGCAAGAGAAGAGATTTTTGGAAAAAATACAGGTGAATGAGCAAGAAGGCAGAAAAAAGAAAAGAATTCATGAAGAAAAAGAGAGCATGGCAGGAAAGAGGAACCAAAAATCTACCTAACAGCAAACTAGAAAGCTCCTGCGGTTCCAAAAACAGGAGGGGCCTTTAATTTCATAACCGCAGTGCCCCACTGCGGGAAACGAGCGAGAGAGAGAAAGAGGTGCAATCGGTTTCTTATCTGAAGCAATGGGCCATTCACGGGAATATTCTTTGATCGAGCTCTCGAAAACCACTCGAAGAGTTCGCCGTTCAATTTCTTTTTCACATCGACTCTTTCTTCTAAAGTCAGAAATTTCCGTTTTGACATGATGAGACCGCGATCGACGAAGGATGAGACGAAGATGCATTACAGTACAGAAAGTAGAAACCCTAACTTGTTTTTGTTTGTGAGTTCAGTTTAATTCACGGCATCGACCAATGAGCGTGCACCATACAAAAAATCAATCTTTCAAGTGCTGTCGTTGGCTTACAAAATAAGCTTCTCGCGCGTTCACATCGCCAGCGAGAATTTGCAGAACCAAGATGGCGGACCGTTGTTGACAGGTAACGAACCAAATCGGGACCAAAAAAGAGTGTCCGCGTCCGCGCCTTTGAGGTGTCCGCTCTTTTAAGGTGTTTTTGAGTGTAAAATACATCCGTCCTCACTTGAAGTGTCCGTTATGCAAAGGTGTCCGCCGAATTAAGGGTCCGCTGGATGCAGGTTTTACTGTAACTCTGTCAGGATTATCAGCGGTCTGGAAGAGTAAGACTATGAAAAGGTTTTCACAACATCTGAAGCATGTTCCACGCTTCCAATTGGCTGACTCCTGCGATCGGGATAAACAACTAACTGATGTGTATGCTATAAAGCGTGCGCTAAATATACCTTTTTTTCCTTGAAAATATAATCATCTGAGCCCCGAATCCCCACCAATAGCTTACTTATCACTGGAAGTGTTTTCTAAGCACGTATGTTTTCCTAAACTCACGTAACCTTAAGCTAAACCCACAATACCTCGATCAAATCACGTAATACATGCCAGCGATCTTTTCCGCAACACATTCTGAATTCCGATTAACTCATGAACGCTGATTTAAAAAATAAAAGGGTATCATATTGTGCGTATGCTGGTTAACATACACGTCAGAGTTACTTGTTTGTCTCGATTACAGAATACAGCCGATGTTGTGAAAAGTTTGTCCGATGACAGTTATTTTCAAAATCCATCTATTATACTGATTTTCTGTGTTACCAATTTTCATTCTTGGATTTGTCATTACTGAAATTGCTGCTACTTGCCAATCTTCCAAAAGGATTAACTCTTAATGTCCTATACCGCGCCGTTCCGCTTGTCGCTGACGATCCTGATCCGCTTGAAACCGCGCGCGTACCTGTAGCTAAGGCTAAAGGGGAATAACCCGGAAATACAGCTCTTCACGAAGAAAACCGCGAGTGGTGCTCGTTTGTCAACAACCGCTGACAGTTGGTGATTTTTGTCTCAGTTTTTTTTTTACCCTTTCTATTTTTCCTGACCGATTTTAGTTGAGTTTTTTGCGAGAGAATGTTTGGATCAAAATGGCTGACTTGGATTGTTCATCTTCATCATCTTCATCATCTTTTCATGGATTCGATCGCGCTGACATTCGGAACTTCGGCAACCCTGCTGATGTGTTAGGCCTAGCAGATTCAGGTCAAAGTGACATTTCTGTGTCAAGTGTGCACACTGCCGATTTATCTGACTTTTCATCCGGAATTTCGGACATTCCATTGAGATTTGAGTAGCAGCGACGATGACATTGACGTCTGTGAACCCTTCAGTTGTGTTGCTTTGTCAAAAGTTAGACACAGTCAACTAGTTTTGCTCTGAGTGAACAGTGCAGCTGGCCTCAATTAGCCGGTGACACCTCTCTGGCCACAGCACCAAACAGTACATGGCTGGGGATAGAGAGAGAGAGGGGGGGGGGGGTGGGGGGTAGCTGGCTAAACTCAGTGGGGTGTCCGGTGTCACTGAAGTCAGCAGGAAGAGCATTGGAGAGAAATAGAGAGGTGTACTCTTCCAAACAATTTCCAAAGATCAGTTGTAGGGCTTAGGGTAGTCAGTGAGGGAGAGTGAGAGCGGTTTGTGAACAGTCCGACTGAAGAGTGAAAAGTCACTGTCACAAGATCGGCATGCAGTCAATAAAGCCAGACAAGAAGAATGATTATGACATGCGGCTCCATCTGCTGTTTTTTTTAAAATTTTTTTATTCAAACTGGTTTTCAACGCTTATTCTCACAAAGCATCTGCACACCTGCCTCTGCCTCTGTGCTGTGTTTGTGTGGCTGCTTTCGTATGATGTCAGTGCATGGTGAGTGCGTTCACTGCCTTGTCACCACTTCCCCACCTTTTTCAGAGTGTTTTCTTGGAGTTGGATAATTCTCCTTACTCCTCCTTACTCCTCGCCCCTCCTAACTTCAGTTCATACTTTATTGCGTGCCGACTGACCAGTCGGTGTGGCGTCCGTGTAGAGAAGAAGGGAATAAGGTTACACAATGCGCTAGTGTGAGACGCCAAGTTTCGTGTTTCGAGTTGCTGTAGTAAATATAGAGTAAACTTTGTCTTTGGGACTGACTTTCTGTTGTGTGCTATCCGTCTTTCGACTTACGTAAGAGAAATCCCATTTCGAGCTCAGGGTACTTTGTACACATAGATAAAGAGGGATAATTCCGGACCAGAATTTCTTTGTGTGCTAAGCGAATTTTTGACTTAACCGTTTGTGAGTTAGCTGGATTTGCCTGTAGCTTTGAAGGTGATGCTGATCAATGAGTGATTGTGTACATTGCGAGAGAAAGTCAATGCGAACTGTCTCACTTGAGGATATTTTTTCTCAGAAACTGTTCTCAAAAAGTTCTCCCCCATGTTTACATAAACACTGTTGTGGTTGTGTGTGTGTGTGTGTTGGTGTTTTTTTAATTTTTTATTTTTTTAATGTGACAGTTGATATTTGAAATGCTGATTTATTTTCTTATCTTTATTTTATTTCCCTTTTGTAACTGGACAAGTTGGCGGAACAAAAAAAACAAACAACTAAATAAACGTTGAGTTAAAATGTTAAACTGGTGTGGGCTACCCCGTCCTTATGTGCATTGTCCAAAGTTCTCACTCGTCTCACTCTGGTGTTGTAAAAATTCTCTCTTGTCTAACTATCTTTTGCATGAAATTTTATCTTTGTTCGTCTTCACTTTTCTAAATGTTGTGTGTAATAAACAGATTGCAAAGGAAGTTGCAACTGGCAAGCACAACAAAAACCTGGAGAATTCGCAAACTTTGGAGCATTTTCGTAATCAACATCTGACGCCCGCTTGCGCCTAAAATCCTGACAAAATTTTAAAAGCAAATAACAAAGCGTCCATGCGAAAAGGCTTACAATATATGTGACAGTTGAAAGAAGTCAGTAGAAGTGCAGGTTTACATAAACACTGTTGTGTGTGTGTGTGTGTGTGTGGTTTTTTTTTTATGAATGTGACAGTTGATATTTGACAGTTGATATTTGACAGTTAAAACAAGTCAGTAGAAGTGCAGGTTTACACATAAACACTGTTGTGTGTGTGTGTGTGTGTTTTGTTTTTTGTTTTTGTTTGTTGTTGTTGAATGTGACAGTTGATATGTGACAGTTGAAACAAGTGAGAAAAAAAAGTGCATAAACACTGTCTGTGTGTGTGTGTGTGTGTTTTTTTTTAATTTTTTTTTTTATGAATGTGACAGTTGATATTTGACAGTTGATATTTGACAGTTAAAACAAGTCAGTAGAAGTGCAGGTTTACACATAAACACTGTTGTGTGTGTGTGTGGTTTTTTTGTTTTTTGTTTTTTGTTTTTTGAATGTGACAGTTGATATGTGACAGTTGAAACAAGTGGGGAAAAAAAGTGCATAAACACTGTGTGTGTGTGGGTGTGTGGTTTTTTTTTTTTTTATTTTTTTTTTTAGGGTGACAGTTGACATGTGACAGTTGATATGTGACAGTTGAAACAAGTGAGTAAAAGTGCAGGTTTACATAAACAATGGAATGTTCTGTTTGTTTGTCATGAATACAAAGAATGAAACACCTTGGTTTGGTTTTGACTCTATTTTTAAACTGTCACCTGTAATTAATACACTTAACGGCTTTTTACAACTAAGGTTAATCTTCAAAAATGTCTAAACTTCCAATTAACATAATCAGCATTCATATTTGAACATCTAAAAAAAAATTGGATTAAAACCATTCACAAACAAAAAAGAAATGATTTATTTACTGAACCACCTCTGTTTCACACAATTTAGTCAGAAAATAACAGGATCAGGGAAGAGAAAGCTTCAAAGTCTTATAGGACACTTAGAGTTAATTGTTACAGGTGTATTCCCATAGTTTGTTTTTTTAATTGATCATTAGATGGTTCATTTTGTTAGTATTTTTTTTTCTTTCAGGCTAGCAGTTTTGAGCCCCTTTCCCCGTCGCGATATAACCTTCGTGGTTGAAAACGAAGTTAAACACCAAATAAAGAAATAAAAAAAGAAAGCAGTTTTGAGAAATAGTCTAGATTGTTGGTGATTGTGAATGTCAAATGGTATGCAATAATTTGTTCTCCTTGTTTTACAGCCCATGTTTCACGAACTGTTCAAGGGCTACAATGTTCTCTGGGTGACTATGAAGCCTTCAGTCTGTCAAGGCGTTCCTAAGCTGTAAGTACAATGAATCTTGTCTTGTTTTTATCTGTGTGATGTTCCTTTGGCTTTCCCTCCCTCCATTATTTTCAGTACAATTTCTGAGTGACTGAAGCCTATTGTCATCAAAGGCATTCTTGGACTTCCCCCCCTGGGTTAGGGGGAAGAATTTACCCGATGCTCCCCAGCATGTCGTAAGAGGCGACTAACGGATTCTGTTTCTCTTTTTACCCTTGTTAAGTGTTTCTTGTATAGAATATAGTCAATTTTTGTAAAGATTTTAGTCAAGCAGTATGTAAGAAATGTTAAGTCCTTTGTACTGGAAACTTGCATTCTCCCAGTAAGGTAATACATTGTACTACGTTGCAAGCCCCTGGAGCAAATTTTTGATTGGTGCTTTTGTGAACAAGAAACAATTGACAAGTCAGGCTCTATCCCATCTCCCCCCTTTCCCCGTCGCGATATAACCTTCGTGGTTGAAAACGACGTTAAACACCAAATAAAGAAAGAAAGAAAAAGAATTCTTGGACTGCACATACAAATAAATCCTATGTTGTCCTTGTTTATGTGTTTTCCCCTCCATTACTCTCAATATTGCTTCATATTGTAAAAATGTATAATGTGTTGCCTGTGTTTGTTTGGTTTTTGCACATTTTCAATGACATTTATCCTTGGAGTACAGAAAGAGTGGCACTTTATTAAAATGGATCATATTTGCCAGTCTGCATAAAAGTATATATTAAAGCCCACTTGGCGTGTCAGTAGTTTAGATCTACCACTGAGCTTTTGTGGAGAGGTTAGGTACAGGTCAAGTGTACCTCAAGTGCACTCTTCAGATACTGTTCTTGATTGGCCCAGGCAAGAGTGATACATTGATTCTCTTCACGTTTCCTCATTAGAGATGATGTCATCATGTGAAAGACAAGGACATTTTTGTTTGTTCCAGCTATGCGTTTGTTCTAGTGCCGAATCTTCAGCAGGCTGAAAGTATAGCTGCTGAGTACAATGGAGTGGAATGGATGGGAAGAGAGATCGTGGTCCAAGTGAAAGGTACAGCTTTCATATATCTTGTCAAATGCTTATAGTTGTGCCAAAATGTTTTCGTGTGTTGTTTTTTTGAGTGGGTTTAAAAATAAAAAATAAAAAGATTTGACATAAGATTCAACTTTTTTTTTTTTTAACATGAGTGAACTGGGAGTTTTAGCCTATGAACGAAGAAGAAGAGTGAAGAAAAAGAAAAAGAAAACAGCTTGGCTTTATTCAAAATGAAAGATGTGGATCATCACCCTTAGTGTAGAAAAACAGCTTGGCTATATATATTCAAAATGAACGATGTGGATCATCACACAAAGTGTAGAAAAACAGCTTGGCTATATTCAAAATGAAAGATGTGGATCATCACCCTTAGTGTAGAAAAACAGCTTGGCTATATTCAAAATGAAAGATGTGGATCATCACACAAAGTGTAGAAAACGGGCTAAATAAAATACTATTTGCTTAGTTTTGAGCTGCCTGTATGTGGAATAATAAAAATTGTGCTTACGCTGCTTTTAGTTTTATGATGATGTGTGACTCTTTTTTTCACCAGCAAAACAAAAAGACAAGCTGAACAGCCCTGAATTCCACAACGCTAATGATGTAAGGAACAGAACCTTAAATCCCTTCCTGGATCTTTAGTTTCCCTCATCTGATACCTTCTCTCTCTCTCTCTCTCTCTCTCTCTCTCTCTCTCTCTCTCTCTCTCTCTCTCTCTCTCTCTCTCTCTCTCTCTCTCTCTCTCTCTCTCTCTCTCTCTCTCTCTCTCTCTCTCTCTCACACATTATCTCTGTCATCACGTTTCGTTTGCTCACTCATGCTTGAGTTTATTATTTTATCGTTAGTTTACTCTCATTCTTCGTTAGACATACCAAGGCGCATGTGTGTGTGTGTATGTACCATTAAACCTTTGTTTGAAGACACCAGCATAAAACTCCCTCTATAATACGATCAATTTTTTCAGGCGTTTATCTTCATAGATTCACTAAATTTACCTCCAGTGGAAGCCCCCTTTTAAGACCTCCAAATATTAGAGAAAAACGGGTCTTAACAAGTCGCGTGAAGCGATATAACAACACTTAGTCAAGCTGTCGGCATCAAAGTAACAGTCTTTAACACCAACAAACAGTTGTCGCCGAGACTATATTTCAGACAGTCTCGACTAACCACACCCACAGACTCGGACGGGTCACGCGCGCTCGTCTCTGCGTAGCATGCAAACGTAGTACTTAGGCCTACTTAATCTATTTTCTGTAATTCTGAGCACATTTTTAGAGTAAACATGACATATGTATATATTTATGAATTCAGGAGAAATTGAAGAACACGATGCAATCATTTTTAAATCTGTCAGTGAATATTTATTTTTAATGACAACTTTAATGAGCAAACTAGTTAACTAAAGTTTAAGCCTCCAAGCTGAAATGCAATACCAGAGTCCGGGCTTCGTTGAAGATTGCGTGACCAAAATTTCAACCAATTTGGTTGAAAAATGAGGGCATGACAGTGCTACCTCAACTTTCACAAAAAGCCGGATATGACGTCGTCAAAGACATTTATCGAAAAAATGAAAAAAACGTCTGGGGATATTATACTCAGGAACTCTCATGTGAAATTTCATAAAGATCGGTCCAGTAGTTTACTCTGAATCACTCTACACACGCACACGCACACACACGCACACACATAGACACACATACACCACGACCGTCGTCTCGATTTCCCCTCTATGTTAAAACATTTAGTCAAAACTTGACTAAATGTAACAAGAGGCGAAGCCTTCAAGGCTCACTTAAGAAATCGACAAACAGTAACACAAACTCAATCACTCCGTCACACATACACACACACACACACACACACACACACATACACACATACACACACACACACACACACACACAGTAAGCATAGGTGAAACTGTGCAAGAAAGCGAGACCCTGGATCTGCCAAGTAGTCTCGGCCCGCTCACAATAACAATGACCGAGACTTTCAGTAATTCCTTTGCGTGACGTCTAACCCTCTTACGTCATAATGTGACGTCTTCAAATAGTTTCTATCACACACGTCAAACACTTTTGACCGAGACTGACGTAATCCATAGACTCGGAAATGTTAAAGTTTCTATCACACACACACACACACACACACACACACACACACACACACACACGCACAGACAGACAAAGTTTATCATCGCATAGGCTACACTTACGTGAGCCAAAAAGGGGGGAGGTCTTTATTAGGGGGGGTTCCACTGTGGTTGTTTTCTAGTTTTTCCTTTGTGGAAAGAAACAAACTGTCAACCTGCATTCCTCTTGATAGCTACCAACACCCCACAAAAAACAAACAAAATCTTACTTTGGGGGCCTAAGCTCAGTTGGTAGAGCACTGGACTTGTGATCCCAGGGTTGCAGGTTCGAATCTGGGCCGGGATGGACACGGGTCAACTTTATGTGCAGACTCAGAGACAGTATCCATGTTCCACCCCTGTGTCACCACTGTGGCATGTAAAAGACCTCAGTCTTTCTGCCATAAGAGCAGGTGGCTGATTACACCTAAAAACGCATACATCTTGGAAGCGCGACTTTGTTGCTGCTAGCTTTTTATTGGGAGGCAGCGCCCCGAATTTCCCAGCAATGGGACAATGAAGTAATGAAAATTAAAAACTCACTGTTGATTTTTGCAGTCCTTTCTCCCTGACCTCTTGGACACTAGTGACATGCCTGGACTTGAACCCTTGGTTCCACGACTGGAACGTGGCATCCCTGGGTTGGAGCCAGGAATGCCCGGGCTGGAACCAGATATGCCTGGCTTAGAACCAAGCATGCCTGGCTTGGAACCAAGCATGCCCGGCTTGGAACCAAGCATGCCTGGGCTAGAACCCTTGCCTGGCCTGCCTAATTTCCGTGTTTGGCGGAGCACAGACAGCTCACCCCCTGGTGATATTCCCACCATTCTTGTGACCAACTTCTTGGATAGTGTAACTGAGGTGAGTGGGCATGTGAAGAGTGGAGTATGAATTAATATTGTCACAGTCGAACCTGTCTGTACCTACCATCCTAGGGACAGACTGAAAGTGGTAAGGCGTCCGCCCCGTGATCGGGAGGTCGTGGGTTCGAACCCCGGCCGGGTCATACCTAAGACTTTAAAATTGGAAATCTAGTGGCTGCTCCGCCTGGCGTCTGGCATTATGGGGTTAGTGGTAGGACTGGTTGGTCCGGTGTCAGAATAATGTGACTGGGTGAGACATGAAGCCTGTGCTGCGACTTCTGTCTTGTGTGTGGCGCACGTTCTATGTCAAAGCAGCACCGCCCTGATATGGCCCTTCGTGGTCGGCTGGGCGTTAAGCAAACAAACAAACAAACAAACAGACTGACTGAAAGTGGTCACTAGAGACAGGCAGTCTGTTTTGGAAAGGTGAATTGTAAAGAAAGACACTCGTCGGGGATCCTTCAGGGTGGTTGTTATGGGCAGGTGCTCTTGTTCGTGAGGTGGTCGTCAGGGCAGGTTCGACTGAACTATTTTTCATTTTTACCTTGATTGTACAGCACTTTCATAAGGGTCACCCTGGATTTTGTAGCTCTATAGAAATGCTATGCTATTTTTGACTCACATGCGAAGCAAAAGTGAGTCTATGTACTCACCCGAGTCGTCCGTCCGTCCGTCCGGAAAACTTTAACGTTGGATATTTCTTGGACACTATTCAGTCTATCAGTACCAAATTTGGCAAGATGGTGTATGATGACAAGGCCCCAAAAAACATACATAGCATCTTGACCTTGCGTCAAGGTCGCAGGGGCCATAAATGTTGTCTAAAAAACAGCTATTTTTCCCATTTTCTCTGAAGCTTTTGAGATTGAATACCTCACCTATATATGATATATAGGGCAAAGTAAGCCCCATCTTTTGATACCAGTTTGGTTTACCTTGCTTCAAGGTCAAGGTCACAGGAGCTCTTCAAAGTTGGATTGTATACATATTTTGAAGTGACCTTGACCCTGAACTATGGAAGATAACTGTTTCAAACTTAAAAATTATGTGGGGCACATGTTATGCTTTCATCATGAGACACATTTGGTCACATATGGTCAAGGTCACTTTGACCCTTATGAAATGTGACCAAAATAAGGTAGTGAACCACTAAAAGTGACCATATCTCATGGTAGAAAGAGCCAATCAGCACCATTGTACTTCCTATGTCTTGAATTAACAGCTTTGTGTTGCATGACCTTGGATGACCTTGACCTGGTCAAGGTCACATGTATTTTGGTAGGAAAAATGTGTAAAGCAGTTCTTAGTGTATGATGTCATTGCTAGGTTTAGTTATTTGACCTTGACCCTGGAGGTCAAGGTCATGTAAAGGTCAAGGTCAAGCATGTGAGTCGTATGGGCTTTGCCCTTCTTGTTAAGAGCAGGGTGTTGTCATACTTGTGTGTGAGGATTTACTCAGACATACGAGCCTTCGCATATACAAAAACACTGACATGCAAGCATAGACAAAGCATTAGCAACACACACATAGAGATGTGAGGAAAGTCCCCATGATGAGATCATCCTTGCGCACAGAGAACGGCTGTCATGTGATGGCTGTGTGCAGACACACTTGGGCCCTGAATCGTTCCGTGAACGAAGCAGGGACTGAGGGACTTGTTTACCTACCACTAGTTTCAAATACCTAACGTTTCAAAGAGACGCTATTGCTAACTGATGTAGTAGAAAATAGAACTTCCGTTTTTGCCCTGTTACAAAGAAAACTGGGGGCAGTTTTCTGTTACGTTTTTTGCTCGGTTTTGGCTTTGTTACATTCGCACTGTGTACTATAGATTTCTTTTTTGCAAGTTAATATTTGTGAAGGAGCTAGTTCATGTTTGTTTGTGTGCTGATTTTTGTCATCCTTTTTTCCAGGAAGATCTGTTCAGCCTCTTCAAACCATATGGTGCAACATCTTTGAATGTGCTTCCAACACAACAGGGCCGGTACGTTTAGTGTAAACAGGAACGTCTACAGTTGAACACCCCTATTGGGATTCCCCCCCTCCCCCCCACCTTCAGGTTTCCACCCTGATAAGTTCTTGCTTTTTCAGCTTTTCTGTTCATAAGGTCTGTAAAATTAACTTCCATTTTGAGACCACCTCCCTTTAACCCCTTCACTGCCCAGCACGTACTAGGTACGTGGTCATGTTTGGTTTGTCATACGCCCATACACGTACTAGGTACGTGGCATTTACAATCAGCACTTTTCAGGACATTTGTGAAAACTAAATGGGAGGTAACCACTGTCCAACTTCTTGTAGGGGTTTAAACACAGTTCTTTCCCATTGACCGTTCAGATAAGTTAGTACCACGTGGTGAAAACTTTTTTAGAAGTTTTTTCCTATCTATAAGATTCAAAATGGTGGCCGAAATTCGGACATCAACTCGTAGACCTGTTTTCACATTATACAGTGTTCTGGAAGCTCTACAAGAAGGGATTTATGGATTACCACACAGAAGAATACTGCATGGGTGAAAGTAGCCCGTCAATTGACTGAAATCCGTCAATCTGAAAATAAGTCTGACGGAAATTTTTTTTAATTTTTTTTTTAACCGAAACTACTTGCGGAACGCGTTTTCGAACTGCTATAGTGAACCGGTTGCAGTTTGCCCGGGTTGGAGTTCATGAAACTAAAACTGTGTGTGATAAGTTTGGTGCTTGAAACTCAAGTGCTTTTCCTTGAGAACTTTGCACTATAAGAGATGCTACTGCTTAGTTGCTACTTTGTGCAGTGCTACACCATGCTGTTTGCATGTGTGACATTCTGTTTCATCATTTATTTCATTGCCTGTCTGGCAATGTTTGCTTCTTATAATTAAATATTTCGAACTTTTATTTCAGTTGTTCAGTTGTTCACTTTCTATTTCATGTAGTATGGCTGTTGTCAATGTTAATTGTTATCAATTGTGTCGTTGTGTTGGAAGATGCAAGTGTGAAAGGATACAAAAGAAAAATGATTACTTCTGTGAATTGTTTTGATTTTGTTTACCCTTTTTACCATATCATTAGAATCTGAAGGTATTTTTTTGACCTGCATGATAGTGTATTTTTTTGCCAGGAAAGGCCACAAAATCACAATGAATAATGCAAAAATTCGTTTTCGGCCGGGGGGCCCTGCCCTGCCCCGTACCCCGCCTGAGGGCCTGGGCGGCCCCTGGACCCCTGCCTCAAAAAAATTTTCAGTCAATTTGATTTTCCTAGGTTTCACCCATGATACTGTTATGGGCTGTAATGTCAGTACCTGATGTTTGACACCAGTTTTAGCTGTGTTTTCTGCGGTTTTATGTGCTGCAGTGTGTGTGTGTGAAAGTTTGGAAACTGTAATTTTTGACAAAAATGGTCATATCGATTTTTACTATTACAATCACAAAGTCCAATGATCATGTTATCACATAATAGCCAAGGGTGTAAGCAAACCACATGCCAAAGATCTAAGAGATATCTCAATAAATGATTGAGCAGTGAACAGATTAGTGAACCTACCGAAGAAAGCGAAATTTGCCCTGGCGCACAGCAATACCAAAATGCTGTTATACTGTGGCAGTGAAGGGGTTAATGACATGATTTTCTTTGCTTTTCAGCTTTTCTGTTCATAAGGTCTGTAAATTAAACTCCATTTGTAAAATCCCGAAAATGTCCAGTTAACATGTTCCCTAAATAGAGAAGTTTTGAACTTGAAACTTGTCAGTTAGCACTTGCTGTGGTTCAGCAGTGCATTTTGATTTAACAGGTCATACTTGGTTTATACGTTCAGGGAGCATTGTAGACAACATGAAACATTCACTTGAACTTCAACTTAAGATGAAGGTTACGTCAACTGATACCTACGAAAGTCACAGTTTTCAATTGCTTCGTGCGTCTTTGTTTCTTGACCAGTACTCTTGATTTTGGTACCGTTCGAAAAAAAACAAATTACTTTATTCATTAGCGATTATCACGTGTTTGATCCAGCTATACACAGTGAGCCTTATATCAAAGGAAAGTGCAGAGTCTTAGGAACACAACGGCAAGCAGCCTCCATGATTCATGACTCGGAAAGCGAATACCCCCAAGTTGTTTTTCCTCTCTGATGCACTGTCTGCCTTGGAAGCCCTTGCAGGAAACAAACTTCCTCGTCTGATGGAGAAACTCCAGGAGCTTGCCAAGACTCGACGAGTAGTCCTGCAATGGGTTCCAGCACACTGCGGAATTCCAGGCAATGAAACAGCTGATGAGCTCGCCAAACTCGGAGCCAGGGAGGAACAACCAGACAACCCGGTCAGTTTCGCTGAAAAGAAAACCCTCGTGAAGGCAGCAATGCGACCACAATCCACGAGAGACGCATATCATCTCCTAGAACGATGGCAGCAAGTAGTGATCATGCGACTACGAACTGGTCACTGTCGCCTCAACGCCCACATGTTCAGGAAGCTGAAGCTGACCCCATCACCAACCTGTCCCTGTGGTCTGGAAGACCAGACTCCAGAACATGTCTTAATGACATGCCCCCAACTCAAACCAATCAGAGACAAAGTGTGGCCAGCATCAGTCCCTCTCCGCACCAAACTCTATGGGAGCAGACAAGACCTGGAAGCCACGACGTCATTCGTCTCGCAGACTAAACTGATGGTGTGACGGCGAACGCAAGAAGAAGAGAAGAAGAAGAAGGAACACAACGGTACCAAAATCAAGATTACTGGTCAAGAAACAAAGATGCATGAAGCCATTGAAAACTGACTTTCGTAGGTATTAGTTTACTTAACCTTCCCCTTAACAGTGTTTCTTCTTCTTCTTCTTCTTCTGCGTTCGTGGGCTGAAACTCCCACGTACACTCGTGTTTTTGCACGAGTGGAATTTTACGTGTATGACCGTTTTTACCCCGCCATTTAGGCAGCCATACGCCGCTTTCGGAGGAATAACAGTGTTTCAAGTAGACGGAAAATAATACAAAACATTGAAATAATAATGACTCGTATTTTTGTCCCTTGTCTGTGGCAGGAAGAAGGCGTACATCATACTTGGCAGCATTGATGATGTGAAGAGAGCTATTAAGGAAAGGAACCAGGTTTCATTCAAACAGGGGCTGAAGATGAAAGTGGATGTCCCCTTCAACATGCCCAGGCTGCGAGAAGCTGTGTTTGGGCCTGAAGATGCACAGCCACCAGCACCAGTACCTTCTACTGGTAAATATCTTCTACATGGGTGTTACTCTAAGCCGGATTTCCGGTTTTTGAAAAAATCTGAAGCCGGAAATTCCGGTTTTCCGGGTTTTCAACAAAAAAAAAGAAAAGAAAAAGCTTCGTTTCGCTAAGTTGAAATAACGAGCAGCGGTTCCGATCCGACTTTTGACACCGGTTCGCGTGCTTTCTCGGTTCACTCCCTTGGATTTGCCGCCATCTTGCTTATTATGATTTGGTTTCGTCGGTGTCCAGAAACTTTCTTTCAAACTTGAGCATTTTGGACCCCTGCCTTTCAGGGTTTTTTTATTTTTCCCAGTAACACCCATGCTTCTAATGTCTTCTGCAGGGCAGAAAAATTAAAACTTCTGTTGACTGGTGAATTTAAATGAAACTTTGCCAGCCTGTTGCGCTAGTGGATATTTTGTAACATCTGCATCCCTGGATAAGCAATCTAATGTTGACGATAACATGTGGCACAGGTGCGCTGACAGTGTCCCAAATCCTGAAGGTACGCGGCAACTGCCTGCAGATTCTTCAGACACCGCCACTCGCCTTGAATCTTGGTGACCAGCTCAAAGTCCTCATCACCACCGTCATCTCCGACAGATTCTTCTGGGGGCAGATTGAAGACATGGTCAGAAATGTTGTTTGATTTTACGTGTGTTTGGGGGTGCATGTGGTTATACCACAAGGTGGAATTCTGGCTTTTTGATCAGCATTAAATGACATATCTTATCCCAACTCACTAATAGCATTAACTTCAGTTTAAGTGCTAAGACGCTGAACTACGCTTCACCCCGGCAGGAGGAAGTAACCCTAAAAAAGAACGGCCTTGACCTAGCAAGAGACAGGGTCACAGGTCAAGGCCACCTCCTTACGTGCACTGGCTTTTTGATCAGCATTCCAGCAGGTACAGTGGTACCCCTTGTTTAAGACCTACAAAAAATCCTTAAAAATCAGGACAAAAGGATGTAACTGTAAGCACTCTAAATATGGACTTGACTACAAGAGTATGTGACAGTTATGCTGAACCAATACACGGCCAGCTGAGAGAATAACAAGCATTGAAATTAACAAGCAACTTTCTTCCTCACCATTTTATTTTCAACCATTTTCCTATGTTTCACAAACCAAACTCACATACAAATGTTGGTTTTCATCTCAGCACTCAATGGAGCAACTGCAGAGAATCTCTGAGCGCCTCAACGTGCCGAGAGAGCACAGGGAGATGGCCACAGGTCCTGGGCGCTGTGCAGCCCTGTTCCAGGGTGATGGCAATTGGTACAGGTAGGTCGGAAAACGGCGCTGATACTTTTCAAAGGATGTGCCACATGCTGCCAGCCTAAAATCCCAAATGCATGTGAGAAGCTTACATTCTAAACAGGTTTTTCATGTAGACTTTCACAATTTTCCAGGCAGAACAGGATCCTGGGCTGAACATGAAAGTTGCCAGCCGGGTGGGAATCGGCATCAGATTGATTCAAATCACAAACAGATCTCTATTTCAAACAATCTGTCCCAGCTGTTGGTTCCCATCCGCTTGGGCACTTTTTCATGCACATCAGCCCAGACCCCTTTGTTCCTTGCACAACTATATGTTGCAGGGGCTCACATCCACGTCGGACATCGGGACATACACGGATATTTTTTCCAAATGTCCTATACATTTTTTCATGCAAGAGGACATATGTCCTATTTGTTTTTGTCACAAAGTGGTCATTGTCCGATTATGCTTTCATTTGATCCAGACATTGTCAGTACTTTTCAATTTACAGTAGTTTGATTTGCTATTGTATCGATGTTTTGCGAAGCGATGTGTCTCTCCAAGCAGACGAAACTTGGGGAGACTCGATGTGCTTTTTATAGAGAAAAGCTTCAAAGGGTCACAACTCTGTATGCTTCAAACCGATTGACAGTTGCCTCCCGTCGCGTTTTTTTCTCTCAGAAAAAGCAACATTATTGTATTTGTTCTGTTACCTTTGTGACAAGAAACTAGTCAAGTTTAATCAAATTTACGTTTTGTTGCGAAAAAAAATGTCCTACAGTAAAACCTGTCAAATAAGGACACCCTTGGGACCAGACAAAAGTGTCCTTATTCTGCAGGTGTCCTTATTAGACAGGTGCAAGTAAACGTGACAAAGTCAAGTTGAGAGAGAGAGAGAGAGAGAGTACTGCACATGTACATGTACATTTATAAGAAAAACAGAAGCTGTTTAGATTAAATAGAGAAACATTTAATATTGACTGTTGTAAAACAAGTTTCAGGCATGGTACTCTCAAAAACGAAAATCCGAAGAAAAAAAAGAGAAAAAAAATCTGCTGATTGACTTGAGATTATTATTTTTTCTTACTCAAGCCTTGTTATCTTTCACTTATATCCCTCTCAGCTTCAAGGAGAGGGCACTAAACACATTTGAATTAGTAAAAAGTCGCCTGAGCGGCCCCCTGGACCCCCGGCTTTATTTCAGCTGAAACTGCCATTCCTTCAGTACCATGCCTGAGTTTAAAAACTTGTGATAATGCATGTTTCAGCACAGATTTCCACTCTGTTAAACTCGGTCACTGACCGGTCACTGACCCCCATGCAGGAAGTGTTTCCTCTCTCAGATATGACAGGGGAACCACCTCTCATGGCAAAAACTGGGTCATTGACCCCTGGGAAGAAGGTCGTGTCTTTTAACAAGGCCACCCAGCTATCACAATGCCTTTGATCTGGCCGCACACACTTATTATGGACCCAAAATACGTGTCCGCGTCCGTAATGCCGAGGTGGCCGTAACGTACAGGTGTTTTACAGTGTAAATCAGTCCGTGCCGAGACTGACTGTCCGTATTCTGCGAGTGTCCGCTAAGTCCAGTGACCGTATTTGACAGTTTTCACTGTATTGATTTATTTTTGTTCAGGACAAATGTCCTATCACTTTTGCATTGTCCAGGACATTTGTCCTGTGCCACCTCTCATGGACGTGAGCCCCTGATATTGCTGGTATGTGTAGGTACAGTAAAGCAAGTAATTTTATCTAGAGTTCTCTTTCATTGTTTTGTCACACTTGTGAAACAGTGGCAGAGGTGCGCATGTGCAATGCTTAGAGGAATGATTAAACCTCAAATGCAGTTGCCAATGTCCGCTTCTACTTCGCAAGTGGTATTTTTGAGTCTCTCGAGGGGAATTAATATGCCTACAGGACAAGTGGTATTTGTGCATTTTTCTGGGGCAACATTTAATATTAATTGCATTTGTACACTACAGAGCCTGGGCAATACAAGGTGGAGCAGAACACAGCAATGTGCGTGTGTTTTACTTGGATTACGGCAACACAGATGTCATTCCATGGGACCACACTGCCAAGAACTCTGAGCGACAAGTCTGGGATCTTCAGCCCATGGCTGTTCCTTTCACTCTTGCTGGTATGTAGATTGTGGACTATGGTGTTGAACAAACTAGTTTGTATGTATTTGGGTCATTCTATAAAGCTGTGTACCATATGTGTCACATCCATCATGAAAAATGAAATAGTCTGAATAGGTTTTATGGTTAATGGGATATATATATATATACATAAGCCAATGTGCCATGCGAAAGAAAAGGTATGTTACAGACTTTAAGCTTGTGTAAGGAATTTGATATCAGACACAACAAACATTTTCTACTCAGTCAAGATGCTTGTCTTCCGGATACATTAGCTATATCACCAGGGAAGGGAATACTTCTTTTTGTCCACACTACCAAAAAAAATCAGCTTTACAAACACAAAAGAAAAACGAAATTTGTTGCATTACTAAGTGACAAATCATCATTTTTACAATACGGCGTAACGAGAAAAAAACAAACAACTGAATGGCCATTGGCAAAAGGCAAAAACACATTCAAATCAGATCAATGTGACACAGCATATGTTCATAACACATCTGTATTTACTGATAATACACGAGCATTATAGGTATGTTCGTGTAGTTTACAATTGGTTTCAGAAACAAAATGTAACGCACCGTAATTTTTGATCGATCCAAATGCACACTTTAAAACATTTGTTGGGGCAAACAGCTGAGTGCATATGTAAAACTAGTACAAAACACAACCAATGTAAATGTCAGGGGTTTCTTGGTCGTATTTCATTGGCGGCCACACGGTTACAACAAAACAAGTTGTTAGAATGTCACATTTTGAGTGCCACTTTTTACACCATTTTCTGAATTTTCTTTCGTCAAAGACACTAACCAACCGGACAATCTCTCTGATTTTGTTATTATTATTATCTCTTTTGGTCTATTTGCAGTTGGCTGATGTCCTCAAAACAGTTGAGAAGAACGAGTAACAGACCACAATTAACTTGAAAAAAGTCATGACCCCTAGGGGTACACAGCTTTGTGTAATGATTCATTTACAAACAACAAAGCAAAACTTACCTCTTTGAGTGAAGTGTGTTTTGGGTTTTAACAAATTTATTGTAGACCAGAAAGGAGTGAACTTGAGAACCTACCTTATCCCTGCTGTCAGTTCAAGAAATGTGTTAGAATTGCTTTTTTCTGAGATCTTTAAAAAACAAATGAGAAAAGTAAAATGAAGGGTACATCAAGAGTTATGCCTGTGTGGAACATTTGAATATGCCTCTAACCTGAAATGACGCGTTCTGTACGCCTAGTATTGTATTTCTTTTAACGTCTCAGGATTTTAATCTTCATTATGTGTGTGAGCGTGTAATTGTATATGCATATGCATTCATGTATAGATGAGTGACTGCTGCATTGCCAAGCTATATTCCTTGTGTTTTACCACACTGGGGGGAATAAAATGTTGTGAATGTGATGCAGGGAACGTTTATTATTTTATGAACGTTGCAGAGCCAGTGACAAACCTGAATTCCAGAGAGCTGACCCAGCTGATGGTGGAAGTCAATGCAATTGGCGGCCTGGAAGAGGTATGTTACATTCCTAGATTACTCTGACATGTGCCAGGCAATCAACATAAGGCAGTTCACTCTCTTTCTTCGTCAATTACTCAGTCACTGCTACAGCTAGACTATCTTTTCACAAACTCTCCTGATAGATCAGACTTCCTATAACCGTCAAACAAACACCTTTAATGCCACTTTGAAAATATCACCCTCTTGTCCCCTTTTCAGAATCACCTTTTGAGACAGGCTCATATAAAATTCACACTGATTGATTTTAAAACAGTGACAAGTAGAGAAAACTTATTGTATTTGGTTTCACCTTTCACAAAAATAGCAAATGCAGAAGTCAAAAGGTTCACATGTCTTTTCTCATTCCTTTGGAGCATTGAGTGTGGTAAATTTACTGTAAGGTATGGTACAGTAAGGTCATATAGTCCCGTGAGGTAACCCTCATGTGGGGTGTTTTATCCTTGGGGAAAGCGAGCTGCTATACAGTGCAGTGCTCGCCCGTTTTTCTGTTCATTTGCGTTTGTGTTCATCAAGCTGTTGTTGTTTTGTGAAGGAAGTAAAGTGGGCTTTGTGACTGTTTCAGGGCAACATGGTGGTGGTGAGGGCTACATCGCTCATACCAGACCTCAAAGACTCCATGTCCTGCGTCGGTCGCACAGTCATCATGTAGATTCTATTCAAGAAAACAATCATGAAAGCATATGGGCAACTCCCAAAAGGTGCCCAAGAGGACACTGAATTTTCATTTTGGGTTTCTCAATGTCTTTTGTATTTTTGTTATGTTAAATGATTGAACTTTTCATTTGAAAGACTGCAGGTTGTCGACATAATGAGAAATTAGTGTTTGATGTGTTGCTTATAAAACTTTCTCGTGACGCACAACATTTTCAGTGCTAGAATTTAGTTCATTTAAATTAAAACCAAAATTAAAAAACATTTTTTTATATAAGCATTTGATGGACTCGTTCACTTTGCATTCATAGCCAAATTAAGTGCTCACAGATCATGTTCCTTGAAAATTCTCATCATGTATGTCACGTCACGAGAAACAGTTGTGTTTAACTTCTTGATCAGAAACATGTTAGATCAAAAGAAGCAGCAAATTAGATAAAGTAATGGATTTACAAGGATGTGCTGTTTCTTGTGACATGTAATTTTGGTGTGACGCGATCACTACATTGAACTTAACGCCTGGCTGCCATTTCGCTCGTTTTCCCGGATGTCGTTTTTCGGCACAGACTACAATGCGGTTGATGTAAATGTCCTTCTCGCCGTTAGAAAACAAAAGTAATATATATAGTAACAGCAGTGCTGGTTCTCGTGACATTTGTGACAAGAATTTTGCGACACACAAAAAATAGTAATACATTAGTATTTGCTACAAACTTTTGATATCATTACATTCAAACATTTCAGATTACAATGAAAGCAGATTTATTGGTATTTTCTCACAAATAATCTATGTGTGGATATTTTAAAAATGTCATCTGACAGGGAGCACCTTTTGGGAGTTGCCCATTTACAGAAGTTCCAAGTTGGCTTTGACACAGTCTTTTATACTTCACATACAAAAATGTCTACGTCTTTAGACTGCTGAAAAATTGGGCAGCATTCCTTGGCCTAGAAACTTTTCTCGTGCAGATTCCAGGATTCCGTGATTAATACAGGCGCATCTGATACAAGGCAGACACCTTTATGGAACCATTTCATCTCGCACAAAATCCAACATGGAATCCCCCTTTCATTTAGGATTTCTCCCATGATAAGACTTTGTTTTCCCAGATATTCTGTTCATAGCCTGGGATAAATATCTCCATTTTGATACCCCCTTCTTGTTAATACCTAAATTACTCAACATTTGGAAGTTCTGAAAAGGGAGGTATGACATAGCACATTTGGGCAAAAATGATACTGAAAGTGGAAGCAGGGCGATGATCTTTCGGCTTGTACAGTTCATCTTGGCATTTGAAAACTATATTCCTTCAGGTTGGAACTTGGGGCTGCCAGATGCAAGCTTTCATTCTGTGAGAAACAGTATCTTATAGCTCTAAAGCTGGTTTTCGTATTACAATGTGTATCGCTCATGCAGTCTGCACAATGACAAAAGGATTGAAAAATACCTATTGCTTCATTCACTCATCTAAGTAGGAGCCACCTCTCTGACAATATTTTTGTTGGTGCTACATGACAAAAGTTAAAAAAATAAAGCCATTATCATTAAATGTATATATTTTTGCTTCAGTTTCATTTTGCATTTAATATTTTTGTACATGTGAGACATTGTACATGTTTGCTATACTCAGGCTAGCGTTCAAAGGAAAAGTGGCAGTTTGTTTTATTTGAAAAGGTGTTTTAGCATGACTTTCTACGCATGTGACTTTGTTAGGTGTTCCAAACCCTGTGCGTTCTGAATACCTTGTTTGATTGGTTATTTTTTTGTTCACAGAGTTTGTGGTTGCCTGATCTTTGTTGATTGTCATTTGTATCCAGGCATTTCTGTCTATTCTTTATTTTTTTGGTCCTGTTTATATTTTACTTCATTTTAAACCTTTTTTTTGTTTTGCTGCAGTAAGATGAGCAGTTTTAGACTCTTTCTTTGAGACTTTTCTTACTTTTCTTTGTTTAATTAACGACTGATGTTCTTCCTGGAGCCTGTAATTTAATCTTCATTTGGAGTCGCCTTTTATCCTATTTATGGTTTGTTTCTTAAAGGCACAGTAAGCCTCCCGTAAACCATCACAGAGCTCCCCGAGCGTCTACATATAGTACAAGCATACTTCCATTTGAACGCTCACCGAACGGGAACATCCTGGCTGCTTTCTGTCGAGCGTGAGAAATTTTCAAAGAATTTATTTTCGTGGACTTGGTCCTCAACAGCAATGGCGCCTCGTTTTGGTGCTGGACGGCTGTTATGAATACCGGAATTCACGCCCGGACAGTAAGCCTCCCGTAAACCATCACAGATACTGTCAGGCTTTTACACACAGTACAAACACCCTTCCATTTGAACGCTCACCAAACGGGAACATCCTAGGTGCCCTACGTAAAGAGCGAGCAATTTTTAAAGAATTAATTTTGCAGATTGTCTCGAACACTTTTTGGACCCATCCTGAACTCAGGTCAAACATGAGTTACTTCCCTTCGGGTCTCATTCTATCGATGTAAACTGGCGATAGCCGTGAATGGATGATTATCAAAATGTTTTTGGACCGTGGTGCGTTTTTGCGCTAGACCTAACTTTTAAAATCTAAATAATAAATTGACAGCTTGTTACACAAACATTCTTTAATCATAAAAGAATTTTTTTTTTCATCAAGACAAGATCAGTACAATTCGAAGTTGTGAAAGTTTGAAAAAAGAAAAGCCCGGAAGCAGGGTCACGCAAGGGTCGTAGCAGACGACGGTTTATCAGTGCATATCGCCGTTCCTCTCAACAGTCAAAAGCCATCGCTAGAGTTCTTGTGAACCACAGCCGTTTGTTTCGTGCATAAAAACGTGCTATTGTAAATAAGCTCACATCGAATCGCATTCAAATGACTAACTGACGACTACATTGTGAAAAAGGGAAACTGGATCACACGGGTTCACGATGGCTCAGGGGTAAGATAAACCACGCAAAAATAAATTCTTTGAAAATTGTTCGCTCTTTACGGAGGGCACCTAGGATGTTCTCAATCGGTGAGTGTTTAAATGAAAGGGTGTTTGTACTGTGTGTAAAAGCCTGACCGTATCTGTGATGGTTTACGGGAGGCTTACTGTGCCTTTAAGTGGTCTTCCCTACCCGTTGTGGTTTGAGTCAGTTCAAACCTCTCAAAATATTCTGCAATGTATTAAAATGAATAATACAAAATAATCGAAAATTTTAAAAGTAAATTTTCATTTAATAAATATACTTGCTCAACTCACATATATAGCAATAAACTTCCGTTTGTTGATTAGACATTGAAACAGTACTGAACCTATATAACCTAATAACAGGGAAGGTAACCCACCAAACAAAAACAAATGCCCAAGGGCATAGTCTGTGGCTAGTTACCTCCCCTACCGGTACCTCAGCCAATCACAGGCTTGTACCGATGACCTTCATTCTTCCTTGAAACACATAACCCTTAGAAACATAAAAGTTTGCGGGGACGGCTGGGAGGGTATTTGGTATGTGAGTTGAGTAAGTATATTTATCAATCGGTGAGTGTATAAATGAAAGGGTGTTTGTACGTACAGTGTGTAAAAGCCTGACCGTATCTGTGATGGTTTACGGGAGGCTTACTGTGCCTTTAACCCCTTCCCTGCCCTGCCACGAACGGCGTTCGAGGTGTTTTTTGGCATCCTGTCTGCCCCGCCACGAACGTCGTTCGAGGTGTACGCATCAGAGTCCTGTATCCACCCAAGAAGGGGGGTAACTGCAAAAACTGTTGGCAGAGCAGTTAGACATCTTGAACCAACGGTTCCTTCCCTTTGACCGTTATGAATAGCAAATATTGATGTTTGGGAGAATTTTGAAACTTCGGGAGTTATCTGTGTTAAGTCGTCAACAAAGATGTCGGATGGTGGACGGCGTGGGGGTACCACGAGGTCTGTTTTCAAGCGCTATTCAGCACTTGAAGTGCTTCAAGAGTGCCTAAATGACCAAGACAGTGATGATGAAGACCTTAGAGATGGAAGTGACAGCGAATCAGACGAGGAAGAAACTGATTTCAACCAGCACCACCCTCTTTTGTCCGAGGTAGGCATTGATGATGACAATGATATCAGCTACGAACCAAGTGTATCTGCCACTGACAGTGATCAGTCGGAGACTGATGGCAGTGATGCCGAAGCAGAACCAATGCCTGGCCCATCAACTTCATGTCCTGTGGTCAGAGGTCGCGGCAGGGGTCGAGGAAGCAGTGTGGGAAGAGGACAACGAGGGAGAGGTAATGCGAGGGGGCGTGGCCGCGGCCGTGCCCGACAAATTCCAAGACAACGTCAGGAAGATAAGATAAGAAATTGGACAGATGCTGATGCAACTGCGCCAAACCAAGACATCCAATTTCAAGGCAATCCAGGCATGCAGTGCAATGTTGACAATTTTGAACCAGTAGACTGGATGCAGCTGTTTTTTGATGACGACCTCATCAACCACCTTGTCTTCCAAACAAACCTTTATGCTGACCAGTACCTTGAGAGCAGCCTTGTGCTTTCCTCAGTGTTTTGTGGATTATCACACAAAATTCATATACTGGAAGTAGTGTGTGGACTTTGCCTGCTCTGTGGATTGTGACTTTGTTGCTTCTGAGTCTCAGCTGTGGAGTATGACGTGCGATTCCGGACTTACCTTACCATGAACAGCTAACCCTTATAACTTTGGATGCTTATAGCAGTGAAGTTGATTACCAAGAAGTTTTGTGAGTACCTGATGTTTTTCCCTTTGTTACACCAGTTTTTTGTTGTGTTTTGTCATGCATTTTTGTGATCAAGTGTGTTGTTATGTTCCGAAAATGCTTGATCACGGGGAAAAAAAAAAGAATAAATAATTACTTAAAAATTTCTGTCCTGCCAAATGAAACTAATTTCACTTGTAATTGGGGCCAGGGATGTTTGAAAAAAACATGCCAAATATCTAAGAGATATCTCTTCAAATGCCTGAATTATTCACGTTTTAGTGAACACACCCTCAAAAGTCAAATTTTGCTCCGGCACACAGGAATACAAATGCGCTTTTTCACGCTGGCAGGGAAGGGGTTAAATGAAAATTTACTTTTTAAATTTTTGATTAAATTACATATTCTTACGTCAACTCACATATATAGCAGATTGCTTATTAAGGAGGTGGGATACTCACTCTAAGAACGAGCCAGTATTTGACCAGCAGCCACCATGGCTGGAAGGGCTCGGCTGCTGTCCAGACGGACTGCCTCAATGTCCCTCAGGTAAAAATGTAAAAAGACATCTTCAGACGCCCAGTAGGCTGCACGCAGGACTTCTGAGATCCTGCCAGAGCGCAGGACCGCCATAGAAGCCTCCCAGGCGCGCGCCTTGTGAGTCTTTGCCGAAGCTAAGGGAAGGGCTGACTGCCCCCCCCCCCCCCCCCCCCCTTTCTCTCTCCCACCACTGGTACGCTTGTGTGATCAGCGTGGAAGACCAATGAGCCAACGTCGAACAAGCAATATCTTTACTTCTTGTGGTGTTAACAGAAATGAAAAGTAATTTTTGTTCCGGAGTTCGAATGCGAGCTGTGCGCGCAAGATAAGCGCGGAGAACTCGAACCGGACAATTGGCAAAATCGGGGTCTCCGGGGGCCAAGATTTGACTCGGTGACAAAATATGTATAATCGGAGACGGCTGATCAGGTTTCTGATTCTTTGCTAAGAAACTCAGCGCGAACCGTAGAGAGACGGAATCATCCTGTTCGAACGAAATATCTCTAGATAACCCGGAGAGCGCATGCACTTCACTACCGCGTCTGTCTGTGCTATATATGTGAGTTGACGTAAGAATATGTAATTTAATAGTATTTATGACAATTGGAGCCAAATGTGTCAAACTTGGGTGGTTGAATAAAAAGTGTTCTCCCACCAATGTTTGCACAAAAGTGCTGTATTAAACATGTTAATAAAGATAGGATAAAACAGGGAGCTTGCATACTCATTATCCGACTTATATTTTATGATTATGCAGTAAAAATACTATTGCTTGTTTCTCTCTTGACCTTTTGCAAGGTATTTAGCAATATCACAGTAGTCACTGAAAATAAGATGATGAAGGAAGTTCTTCAACCTATTGGTGTACAATCAGTACAAATCAATAACTATAGTCTTGCTACTGTTCATTTTCTTACAATCAAAAGATTGGATATTTCTTACAAACAACATATTTGAAATGATGCTGAATCTTGTTTCAGGAATCCTTTGTCAGGCCCCCCGCGGGTTAGGGGGAGTCCCATGTTGGTTGGGACGAGAAAGAATTTACCCGATGCTCCCCAGCATGTCGTAAGAGGCGACTAACGGATTCTGTTTCTCCTTTTACCCTTGTTAAGTGTTTCTTGTATAGAATATAGTCAATGTTTGTGAAGATTTTAGTCAAGCAGTATGTAAGAAATGTTAAGTCCTTTGTACTGGAAACTTGCATTCTCCCAGTAAGGTAATATATTGTACTACGTTGCAAGCCCCTGGAGCAAATTTTTGTTTAGTGCTTTTGTGAACAAGAAACAATTGACAAGTGGCTCTATTCCATCACCCCCCTTCCCTCCGTCGCGATATAACTTTGAACGGTTGAAAACGACGTTAAACACCAAATAAAGAAAAAGATCCTTTGTCAGTAAGATAAATACACTGTACATAGTCTGAGCTACTGATTGGTGCTAGGTTGCACTTCTTCAATGCAAGACCATGTGGGGAAAAAAACCAATGTGAGGGTTAAATAATGCTAGCATTCTCTTCCATGCAAAACAATCCATAGATTTGTACAAAATGCATGATAGACATACACATGGATGGACAATTTTGAAGGTTTCCATTGGTATATATGCATCCGGTCAGTTGTCTTTGTTACCTACTTCTGTGTCCAGTGTGGTGGATTCTTTCATAAAAATAAGAATTAAAAAAACAGAAAGCTTAAGTTAATGGAACATTTAAATTATAATTATACACAAAACAAACATTCATGAGCACTTTGATTCATTGGTCTTTAAAGTGGCCGAACAAGATGCACAACAGACAAGAAGTAATGGTAAATGCATAGGTGGGATTCTTCCAGTATA
>NC_090245.1:86453947-86626447 GCF_037325665.1 Littorina saxatilis
ACATGCTGGGGAGCATCGGGTAAATTCTTCCCCCTAACCCGCGGGGGGCATTTTATACACTCTCAGATAAACAGTTTTCTTGCCCTGAACATCTGATAACCCGTAAGCTCAAGTGGTGACATGCCCGCAGTAATCATAATCTGAAAAAAAGATTAGGTACATACATTTACAGTCTGCTTCTCCTGCAACTGGTATTTTTCTTATGTGAAATATGTTTGGATAATATATATAATATATATATAAGCAAAGAAGACTTTTCTTGGACAACCACAGCAGTGACAAGTTTATTTGACGCATCAAACTCTGATTCAAAGGTGAATTTCTCATCAAAACACACACATTTGTTTAAAATCTATCCTGCTTTATTTTCACACAGTCACTGATTCCTCGAAGATTTGTCAAGTGAAAAATCAAAACCACCAGATGTTTGTTGTTGTAATTTACTAACATTCACAATCAAATGTTAGATTTGTAAAAGATATATGCAAGCACATGTACACCTACATACGTAATCGATAACCTAGGCAGAAACTGTGACGAGTGCCTTGTCAAACCCTTCTGGACTGTTGGGGAAGAAAGAAAGGAGACTAGTTGATCAAATACATGCGACCGTCCACGATACTTAGAAACCGCTGGGAAAATGAACCCTGGCGCGAGACAAGAGCAAGAGTGTCTAAATCTTACAATAGAACAACATTTAGTCTCGAGTTCTCTAATGTTACCCCTGTTTCCCAGTATTATGGACTGTCACATATGGACTTTGAAAAATGCAGATTAAGAGTCCAGTGTTTGAAGAATGGATGCATAATTCTAACGCTCCAAAAACCTTTCTAGTTAAGCTTGAGGTTCTGTTTGTCTTTAGTTTGAATTCAGACACACATTAGCTGTGATTTTGTTTCTTTCCTTTCCCTTTCTATGAAATTGAAAGCCATACCTCTTTTTCGTGCAACATAGACTGCCCTCTCTCTCTCTCTCTCTCTCTCTCTCTCTCTCTCTCTCTCTCTCTCTCTCTCTCTCTCTCTCTCTCTCTCTCTCTCTCTCTCTCTCTCTCTCTCTCTCTCTCTCTCTCTCTCTCTCTCTCTCTCTCTCTCTCTCTCTCTCTCTCTCTCTCTCTCTCTCTCTCTCTCTCTCTCTCTCTCTCTCTCTCTCTCTCTCTCTCTCTCTCTCTCTCTCTCTCTCTCTCTCAGGAAACAAAAATGTATTCCATACTAATTTCTACACCTGAAGGAAGGGGCTTAGAAAGAAACAAACCAAATCATAAAATGCCAAAATGCTATGGACTTTGTTTTTCACTCACCTATTTTTTTTCATCTTCCCTTTTTGTTTATTTTGTGACTAATCAACAAACAAACAAAAAGTAACATATCGGTTATCACACAGTCAGTCGAAAGGTTTGCAAGAAAAAGATTCTGAAATCAAATCAAATAGGCAGGGGTAGAACAAATAATAGAAAAAAATAAACATGGAGTAAAAACTAGAAAATTCATCTTGACAAAGCACTTTTTCTCATTTATAGTTGGTCCTCAAATAAATAAGACTCTCGCCTTCTCTCTCACCCATGTTTCTCTACCACTCAGTCATACAAATAACAACATCCTCATTTCATTTTTCAGTCCAAGAACTACAAAAACAATGTGTATGATATTTACAATGCAAAAGAAGAGCACAAGGTCATAGATTTCATACTGATTTTACATTACAAAGGCAGAAACAAATCTTGCTGTATATATATATGCAAGTGCAACTTACAAATTCACTGATCAAAAAAACATGCTAAATCAAATAAATTTCACAACTTTACTGGAAATATGAACAATCCGGTTAATGTAACTGGCCTGCTCTTTAGAATAAGATTTAATTGATAAAATGAAAAATTAAATAAAACAGCAGAGATTTGGAGAAAGACCAAGAAAATTGCCAGAACTTTGCCTCAACCCTTAAAATAAAATAGAATTCAGAATAAAAGCATTTTTTTTCTCCTTAAAATGACACAACCTCCAATGTAAACATTCTACTCAAAAAGGAGTCTAGATTCTATGCCCTAATTCCTATTAACCCCTTCACTGCCACAGTATAACAGCATTTTCAACACGTGGTACATGTAGCAACTTTAGCAACTTATCCGAACAGTCTATGGGAAAGAACTGTGTTTAGAACCCCTACAAGTTGTTGGACAGTGGTTACCTCCCATTTAGTTTTCAGAAATGTCCTGAAATGTTGTTGACACAAATCCCACGTATGATTATGGGCGTACGACAAACTGAAAATGACCACGTATTACATACGGGGTGGGCAGTGAAGGGGTTAAAGGATTACAACCTATAAAGCCCTCACTGGTATTACTTCAATGTATAACTTCAATACAGAATCTGAATATTCATTTACTGTGCATCACCGTATTCTCTGCAACACAGAATACTGTCTCTTTCTATTGCAGAACATATTATGTACACGCAGAAAAAAAAGGTTTCAAAGGCAGAGGTAATGCCGTACTGTAGGGCATTCTTCTTGACTAAAACAATTAGCAAACCATTGAAAACAACCACCTGCCACAATATAAATCAAAAACTTTGTATACAATCATAGATGTACTAAGATACTCCCCCCTCCCCCTAACCCCAACAAGTGACCTGGTTAAAAAAAAGCAAATACTATTACCACTGTACTAGAAACTACATGAATTTAAAACACTGTAAGTCGTACACTAAAAGTTTGTCAAAAACCTGAAGATGTCTGAAACTATAAACTCTGTAAAGTCTACATAAACACTAAAACAGGACAGAATTGTCTCACAACTAGAAAGTATCCATTTCATATGCTTTATTCGTGTTCCTCTATTCCATTCCATAATTATAAGTGGCTCTGTTTGGTTTGTTTGTTTACATGCATTGTTAACAGGATAATTCAGTTTGGACTGAATGTTAACTCTGATCTATCTTGGTGAAATATAAATCTACATTATTGCAAATGAACTATGATCCATTTAGATGAAATTCAACGCCACATTATTTCCAGTTAAAACTGATCCATTTTGATCAAAATTTAAATCCACATTATTTCAAAGTATTTGTAAATGATGATAACCAGCAGCACACACTTTGCAAACAAATTTATACATAACTGTTGAACCTTATTTGCCAAGACTAAAGACAGAATTTTCAACTTTGTATTCTGAACTTTGACAAATATAATAATGTTTACTTTGACAACAACAACAAAAAGCTGTTCTACTATTAGCGACAGACAGAACTTTCAGCGATTTGATATTCAGCTCATCACTAACTGTAGTTAAAGTCTCACTAGAAATTCAAGAGGAAAATGTGTTGTCAATGGCCAACATAACTGAGACACCAAAGAGGCTTGCTTACTGCTGCACTGAGTAAAGCATGATTGAAACGGCTCGTAGAGAGTTCGAAAGAAGGAAATTTGTTTTAAGACACACCCAACATCGGGGCAAGACAAGCATTTTGTGACACCGGTTCTTTAGTTCTCTGAAGCACAAAAATGCATTTATATTATAAATGTACGAATACACATTCTCTCTCTCTCTCTCTCACACACTCTCTCTTTCTCTCTCCCTAACAGCTGAAAATTACAAATCAACATGCTTTCTCATTTGTCCCACTTTAAAATGCTTTTAAGTGCAAACAAAGCACATGCTGATGACAACACGATTCACATTTTCAAAACTTCGCACATCTGAAATGGGAAAAAAATTCACAAGAAACAGAATTCGAGCAAACTTTTCAGAAAAGGTGGTATGACAGTTAACACCACCACTGACAGTCACACAGACAAAGTCCATTAATTAAGGTAAACGACAATGATCATTAATTAGCATGTCTGATTTTCACACTGTCCGCCTGCAGCACATGTATGTATCCTGACAGTACACTGTATTGTAATTTGTATGACTTGGTAACAAGTTCACAATGAATCATGAAACTCGTCCCTTCCAGTTCCATCCACTCCCCTCAACCCCCCTCCCCACCCTCACCTCATCCCCCATCCTAATGCCCCCCCCCCCCCCCCCCACCCACCCAACCCCGATCTCTGAAGCCACTTCACTCGAACACTTTGAGCCTATGGGGACCAGGATCATGATGCACAAAAAAAAAAGAGAAGAAAAAAAACAAGTCGCGTAAGGCGAAAATACAATATTTAGTCAAGTAGCTGTCGAACTCACAGAATGAAACTGAACGCAATGCCATTTTACTCGTAGCATCGTCAGGCCACCGCTCATGGCAAAGGCAGTGAAATTGACAAGAAGAGCGGGGTAGTAGTTGCGCTAAGAAGGATAGCACGCTTTTCTGTACCTCTCTTTGTTTTAACTTTCTGAGCGTGTTTTTAATCCAAACATATCATATCTATATGTTTTTGGAATCAGGAACCGACAAGGAATAAGATGAAAGTGTTTTTAAATTGATTTGGACAATTTAATTTTGATAATAATTTTTATATATTTAATTTTCAGAGCTTGTTTTTAATCCGAATATAACATATTTATATGTTTTTGGAATCAGCAAATGATGGAGAATATATAAACGTAAATTTGGATCGTTTTATAAATTTTTATTTTTTTTTTACAATTTTCCGATTTTTAATGACCAAAGTCATTAATCAATTTTTAAGCCACCAAGCTGAAATGCAATACCGAACCCCGGGCTTCGTCGAAGATTACTTGACCAAAATTTGAACCAATTTGGTTGAAAAATGAGGGCGTGACAGTGCCGCCTCAACTTTCACGAAAAGCCGGATATGACGTCATCAAAGACATTTATCAAAAAACTGAAAAAAACGTTCGGGGATTTCATAGCCAGGAACTCTCATGTCAAATTTCATAAAGATCGGTCCAGTAGTTTAGTCTGAATCGCTCTACACACACACACACACACACACACGCACGCACACACGCACGCACATACACCACGACCCTCGTTTCGATTCCCCCTCGATGTTAAAATATTTAGTCAAAACTTGACTAAATATAAAAAGCACAAAGTGTATTCTAAGAGACTTGATGCATTGTATGATCTCCTCACAGGCACTTCAAATTCCACACTGCTTTCCTGAAGTGGGGAACCTGTTTCAGTTTCTAGAAAAGGGTTTCAGTAACCAGAGCCACCAGTTCCTCAAAACAGATTCCCAGGTTCCACTCTGAGGAAGCCACACAGGAGGTTTTTTTTCACATCCTTAAAACTGCTAAGTCTTAGTTCCCTGAATGTGAAGAGCAACTGGTTTCAGCTCAAAAAGGGGCATCAGTCTCAATTCTTTGAAACCACAGGAGTTTGTATTTTCAAATCCAATCTCTGAACTTTTAAATTTTCAAAGCCAGGAAACTGGCTTTTACTTTGTTACAACACATCAACAGCGTCTCTTGTGGGAATTTCAAGATCAGAAGTGTCTGGTTCTTTTTTCCCCCACTTTCTACAGCTCGTGTAGTTGGTTCCCAGGCACTATGCAGTGCTATATTCCAAAAAGTTCATGTTATTTTTCAATGAGTTCTTCTTCTTCTTGTCGTTCGCTGTTAGATCGTCAGTCCGGACTGCAGGGCAAAACGTGCTGTCCTCTCCAAGTCCTCTCTGGGGCCGTATAGCTTCTTTTGTAGCGCTGTCTCCTCTGGCCAGGTGGTGTCCCTCAGAGCACTCATGCTGCAATCTTTTCACTTTTTAGTCATCAGATTCCTGGTCGGATTCTGTGTGATGCTTGTGGGTTTTGACATGCATTTCTATACATCCAAGGCATCCATGACTTCCAATTTCACACTCTTCTGATGGAGCATAATGTGTTGCCATTGCACACATTTCCAGTTGCTGACAGGTACACAAGCAACCCTTTCAACTTTCAACAGTATTCATGCCCAAGCAAACACGGACTGACGCACATCCACATATGCACAGTCATCAACTCAGTCACACAACACTCCCTCTACCAGACACCTGGTGTTATACATCACGCACAACTACACACTAGAAAATTCCCACTCAGTTATCACTTCTGTCCAGCAGCAAGTTTCTCACGGACATCACATTTACAGCCTCGGCAATGACTAAACACATGCTACTTTATTGAAAGTGAAATGTGTGTCTTTTCCCATATAATTTTTTTGGCGAAAAATTCCAGGTGGCTGGTTTATACCAGTGTATAGCCGCATCCACAGAGCAGTTCAGAATCAGGAGGCTTGGAGTCCATTCACAATTTAGCCAAACCTCACCTGCCGCACTCTCAAACTTTGACTGCATGAAATCAAATAGCCCCGAACTTCAGAAGTACCTCTGTTCATGCTTTGAACATTGAGGGGGGCTTTCATTTCACTTTCAGAGCAATGCAAAGGTTTTATCTTTGTGATGAGCAGAAACACAATAGGCCCAGATCAGATACGGATCGTCACACTGCACTAGCACAGTGGGCCAGATAAACTGCACAACACTTGATGGGAAAATGGGAAGTCTTTGTGGGTACTACTCCACTCCAACCGGTTTTGGGTCACAGTGAAATGTGGTCTGTTTGAAGAACAAGGTACCTCCTCACAGCTGTTATGACTAAACACTCACAACGCTCAGTGCGTCCATCCACCTCCATGAAAATCTCACTCCATCGCCAGCCCCAGTCCCTTGAAAATATGTTTCAGGGCTGCCTCCACAGAATATACCGGAAATTTACTCTCAAGCATGTCAGGAAGCATGGGCCTTGCACTTTCCCCTCAGGCATGTGCAGATGTAAAAGCCTCTCCTTCATAACGAGCAGCTTCCACACTTGCAGAAACTTCCCCTGGGGAGTTTTCCTCTTAAAGGTGTGATAAAGTATCAGCCCTTCCTGCACAATGCATCTCCCGCCCAGGCATGTGAAGAAGTAAAGGCCTTGCTTTATGAAGAACAACTGCCAACACTTGCACAAAGTTCACCCCAGAAGTGCAATCCTGCTAGACTGCAAGTGCGAGTAGCCAACACTGCTTTTCCTAACGGATCCCATGCAAGATTCAGAACCGACTTCATCATTTCTCTCACAGAAGTTGAGGCCTTTCTTGCATCATAAGAATGCGATACACACAGCATCCTCACACGCCCAGCTCAGGAGAGGGGAGAGGAGGCAGACGGTATAGGATGGGTAGTGATGGAGGAGGGATGTAGTGGGAGGGAGTGGGGGGGGGGGGGGGGGGGGGGGTAGTAGGGGGCGGGTATGCTTGCTCCATGAAGTGAGGTTAGCACGGTTTCGTCCTCTGGGAGTAAGGGTTGTATATATGGCCGTTGGCCACACCGTTCATGTGAGAGTAACTGCCCGAGCTTTTGCTGCTCCCCTTGCTGTCGTCGCTGGGAGCGTTGGCGGAGGTGGGGGAAGAACAGGTGGAGAAGCGATGACCGTTGGGCAGCTCTTCCATCATCATGCACTCCACGGGCGACCCAGACCCAGACCCCGCTCCGGCCCCCACCAGCCCGCTCGGACCCCGGCTAGCCCCCGCTCCCCTCACCCACGAAGAAGATGAAGACGCTCCTCGGTTTCCGTGGGAGGGGGAGTGGTGTCCGCAGGCTGCTTGACCGCCCGGGGGTGGTGGAGGGGGGAGGTGGGGGTTGTTGTGTCCCCCGTGCGAATGGTCCTCGGCCGACATGAAAGGAATGCGCGACTCCTCGTGCGAGTTCATGCCCGCGAAGACCACATCGTCTATATCGTCCTCCAGCTCCCCGTCGTAATACTCCTCATCCTCCTCCTCCTCCTCATCCTCCTCATCGTCCAGGCCCGCGTTGTGCGCGCTGAGGGCGTTCATGCGAGCCTCCACCCCCACTTCCCCCCCACCACCGTCCCCGTGGCTCTCCTCGCTAAAGAAGTAGGACACGTTCTGGAAGTTGGGCTCCAGGTCTGGCACCAGCTCCTCTATGATGGTCATGAAGGTGGGCCGGTGCTTGGCGCGGTACTGCCAGCACTTCTGCATCAAGCTCCACCTGTGAAGCAAACACACACACATGGGTCACGGTTAGAAAATAGACACAAAGACGGGAATTCTGAGGACTAAATGTACATTTTATTCTTCTTCATTCATGGGCCGAAGCTCCCACCTACACTCGTGTGTTTATACGTGTATGACCGTTCTTACCCCGCCATTTAACGTACATTATAATATGCTCCACCTGAAGCACACGCACACATGGGTCATGGTTAGAACATACATACACAAAGACGCGAATTTTGAGGACTGAATGTACATTTTAATATGCTCCATCTGAAGCAAATGCACGTACATGGGTCCCGGTTAGAAAGTACACACAAGGACAACCATGTAGGTGTGGGGAGATAGCTCAGTCCGTAGCGGCGCTGGCTTTTAAAACCAGTTGTCGCTATCGGCGTGGGTTCGATTCCCTGGTTCAGCGAGGGATTTATTTCATTGAGATAATTTTGTGCAGACTTTCCTCAGTGTCTGAACACCACCGTGTGCATGCATGCGCATGATAAAGAACCCAAGTTCACAGCCCAAGTCTCAGGGCTTGGAAACATGAATACATGCATGCAGTCAGATAAATGCAACACTGAATTCAGCACTCTGAACTGGAGTAAAATAGAAAGCGAACGGTCAAGTGATGACTTGACGTAACACTGAATTCAACACTCTGAACTTGAGTAAAATAGAAAGCGAACGGTCAAGTGATGACTTGACGACACTGAATTCAACACTCTGAACTTGAGTAAAATAGAAAGCGAACGGTCAAGTGATGACTTGACGACACTGAATTCAACACTCTGAACTTGAGTAAAATAGAAAGCGAACAGTCAAGTGATGACTTACACTTTGGGTGGACAGCCAGGTGGTTGCTCCATGAGGCGGCCTTCGCTGACAAATTTGACCACCTCCTCATTAGACAGGCCTTGGTACGGCTGAGCTGCCAGCGTGGCCATCTCCCACATCACGATTCCATATGACCTGCAGCACAGGGCACAAATGTTGAATGTCAAATGTAACACAATATTTTGTTGTTGCCCGATTTCGTTTTCTGCATATATTATACGTTATTAGCATTTTGGACCAAAATATGACATTTGACACAGATCTTGACAGTCATTGCTAGCACCGTCTTGTAGAACAATGGCTGTATCGATGACAACCAAAATTACAAATTAAATTAATGTCTCGAACCAGCCTAGTTAAAATTATTTTTTACAATTGAACGCAGGTTTGTAGGCTCGGCCAGCTGACTAATAATGAGGTTTAGTGGGCCTCTGACTTCACATGGCTCAAAGAAGAAATGTTCAATTGATACATTACGTTTTATTTACCCAAAGAGCTGGTTGTAAGACAATTCACTGAAACCTTTTCAAATAAAACACGTCGCGTAAGGCGAAATTATTACATTTAGTCAAGCTGTGGAACTCACAGAATGAAACTGAACGTAGTCCGCCGCTAGTGCAAAAGGCAGTGAAAGTGACGAGCCTGTTTGGCGCGGTAGCGGTTGCGCTGTGCTTCATAGCACGCTTTACTGTACCTCTCTTCGTTTTAACTTTCTGAGCGTGTTTTTAATCCAAACATATCATATCTATATGTTTTTGGAATCAGGAACCGACAAGGAATAAGATGAAAGTGTTTCTAAATTGATTTCGAAAATTTAATTTTGATCATAATTTTTATATTTTTAATTTTCAGAGCTTGTTTTTAATCCAAATATAACATATCTATATGTTTTTGGAATCAGGAAATGATGAAGAATAAGATGAACGTAAACTTGGATCGTTTTATAAAACAATTTATTTTTTTACAATTTTCAGATTTTTAATGACCAAAGTCATTAATTAATTTTTAAGCCACCAAGCTGAAATGCAATACCGAAGTCCGGCCTTCGTCGAAGATTGCTTGGCCAAAATTTCAATCAATTTGATTGAAAAATGAGGGTGTGACAGTGCCGCCTCAACTTTTACAAAAAGCCGGATATGACGTCATCAAAGACATTTATCGAAAAAATGAAAAAAAAGTCCGGGGATATCATTCCCAGGAACTCTCATGTCAAATTTCATAAAGATCGGTCCATTAGTTTGGTCAGAATCGCTCTACACACACACACGCACAGACAGACACACACACACACACATACCCTCGTCTCGATTCCCCCTCTACGTTAAAACATTTAGTCAAAACTTGACTAAACGTAAAAACCAAGAATGGTAGGTAATTGGAACGTTGATTATTGACAAAACAAAACGTTACATTTACCAGTACGTCGACCCAAAGGTCTTTGAAGCAGACAGACAGACAGACACTTATGAAACATATAAAGAACTTATCTCAAGATCGTGTGGCTACTCGCTTGCAAAATGCCGGCGAAGTAATCATCAATTGGAACATTGGCAGTCTAGCTGTTTTTGGATCTTTTTAAAACAAAAATTAGGCAGTCAATCCCTCAAAGCACAAAGGTGAAAAAGACAAAAGTGTCTTACCAGACATCAGACATTGTGGTGAAGACACCATCTTTCAGCGACTCTGGCGCCATCCACCGTACAGGCAGCAGGCCTTTGTTGCCTTTTCTGTAGTAGTCCGTTTCATAAATATCACGTGTCATACCAAAATCTGAAAAAAGCACAAACAGGTGTTAAGAAACTGTAATGAAATGGAGAAGTACAGGCTTCTGTTTCATAAATGTCATGTGTCATACCAAAATCTGAAACAAGCACAAAACAGGTGTCAAGAAACTGTAAGGAAATCCAGAAGTACAGGCTTGTTTTGAGCAGAGAACATCTTTCATTAGGGTAAAGAACAATGCAGGCTTCAAGCACAATTATAGGTCTCTCAGCCTCAAGACAAAGCCTGACAAAAGGCTTCAATCATGATGGGAACAAAGAATAAAACACTATGTTTTTGTAAGAAGAAATAAATGAAAAATGACACACTCAGTGAATTAGTGCCTCAACCTTATAAGACTCGTTCTATTCATTCTGGTTCAGAAAAGATGGCCTTTGATGGAATGCTGCCGTCATGAACTCATTTTAGAAAACAACTGTCAAGTTTATAAACACAGCAGCCATACACGCCTTATTTCATACAGAATCAATGGAAGACAAATGCATACATATCCTCTTTACCTGAACTAGAAGAAAAGTCATGAAATGACTCCACTTGCAACTGTTCTAGCTACCAACTCAAGTAGACAACACATGAGTACACCCATGAATCGATTCACTTGTGCATGTGCATCATCAGTAGCTAGACCACACATCAAGCTCTCAACCCTCCCTTCCTCCCCTCAAAGCCTTCTCGGACTAAAAAAAAAACCCGCCCCACATTCACCTCCAATTTTGACGATTTTTTTCTCTGACACCATACAGTTTCTAGCTGCCAAGTCTCGATGTACAAATTTTTTGGCCGAAAGATATGCCATGCCATCAGCTATCTCGCCAGCCATCTGTAGAATTTCCTTCACGGTGGGTGGGTCTCCGATGCAGTCCTGCAACACAGAAATAACACGTTACTGACCCACACATCTGTAACCACGAGTGCTGTGGCAAAAAGGTCAGGGTACTTACTCCTAGGAGCTGAAGCGATCACAAGATAAGCACTGTTCCACAAGCTTAACTGCTGAAGCTCTGAATATAGTAAAAGGCAACAAAAATCAAAATATGCAAGATTCGAGAAAGACCAGAGACAGCTTATTGACAGCATATTACATGCTGACAACAAAGTTCCTGCATTTTCATCAAGCTTCAAGGCCGATGTCTTACGGAGCTGCCAACCCTTGTGAAGCCTCAAGTATAGCAATTTAGAATTGTTTTTGGAGTTTTCAGCGTAGCGAATGGTATTTAAGCGTAACATTGTTTAAAATGTATTTGCACATTCGCATTTATGCAATTTCATGCATTTTAAGCCTGGCGTACCAGCATAGCAATTTGTCTTAAAATGTAGCTTGCTACGCTGAAAGCATAGCAGTTGGCAGCTCTGGTCTTAACCACTGGGCTATTATATTACACCTCTCTATCAATCCAGCACTGACCTCTTCATCTGGTCGGTGCATCCGTAGGTAGTTTTTGAGATCGCCGTTAGCCATGAGCTCCATGATGACCAGTGCGGGCTGTCCTCTGGACACCACTCCAATCAGCTTGACCACATGGTAGCAGTCAAATGTCCTGAAAATGACACTCAGTTAATATTTACATGTATATAAAACGAGAGAAGCTGCATAATACAATTTAATACTGCTATTTTGGAGCTTGCATTTGAAGGATTCCAAAGAGCCCATGGGTGCCATGTACCGACATGGTGTAAACAAATAAGGGAAACATGCTTTGAAAGAGTAAAATGTTAGAGAATTGTTCAAAAGGACATGCACTTTCTATCTCAAAACTGATTATCGTTAGTCCCTTAGCAGGCTACCTGTTTCGGATTTCTTATGCTTGATTTAGAACGTTGGCTGTCTTACCTATACCCTGCGGACTAGTTGTACAACATGCGGGAAACGAACAACAACATCAAAAGCAAAAACAACTTACTTCATGGTCGTCGCTTCTTTCAGGAAGTTCATTCTCTCTTGGAAACCAGCATTGTCATTCACCGTCTGTCAAAATCACCAACACACTGATTATTGATACATACAATGAAATCCCCAGAGAAATAACAGTTGTGTCAAACATCTTTATGATATACAGTGCAGTTACTCTTTCAAGACCCACTCCCCCAATTTCAGACTGTCCCCTTTTTCTTTCTTTCTTTATTTGGTGTTTAACGTCGTTTTCAACCGTTCAAGGTTATATCGCGACGGGGAAAGGGGGGAGATGGGATAGAGCCACTTGTTAATTGTTTCTTGTTCACAAAAGCACTAATAAAAAAATTGCTCCAGGGGCTTGCAACGTAGTACAATATATTACCTTACTGGGAGAATGCAAGTTTCCAGTACAAAGGACTTAACATTTCTTACATGTCCCCTTTTTAAGACCCTGTTTTCTGTATCTGAGACTAACCAGAGAGAACAGAGAAATAAGCAAAAAAGTATGTGTAAATATTGTTTATCCTTCATCTGCCCATAAAGTTCTTTTATAACAATGATGTTGTTTTGGCTTACTCCAGATATGTCCCCATGGAAGTGACATCACATGCTAAAAGGCGGGGATATAGCGGGGATATAGCTCAGTTGGTAGCGCGCTGGATTTGTTTTCAGTTGGCCGCTGTCAGCGTGAGTTCGATCCCAGGTTCGGCGGAAATTTATTTCACAGAGTCAACTTTGTGTGCAGACTCTCTTCGGTGTCCGAACCTCCCCCCGTGTACACTACATTGGGTGTGCACGTTAAAGATCCCACGATTGACAAAAGGGTCTTTCCTGGCAAAATTGCTTAGGCACAATTAATAATTGTCTACCTATACCTGTGTGACTTGGAATAATAGGCCGTGAAAGGTAAATATGCGCCGAAATGGCTGCAATCTACTGGCCGTATAAAATTTCATCTCACACGGCATCACTGCAGAGCGCCTAGAACTGTACCCACGGAATATGCGCGATATAAGACTCATTGATTGATTGATTGATTGAAAAGAAGAGTGAACATTTTCACATTAATTCAGTGCAACGACAAAGCTCATTGGGGGCTAAATCTGGATACTGCCGTTGTTTTTACAGTGGCAGTCGCGACTTACCTTGATAGCGACCTTGTATTCGTGATAACCAGGCACAAGGTCATGGGCCTTGCCCTCATAAACCATGCCGAATGACCCTTGACCCAGTTCCTTGAGCAACTCAATCTTGTCACGCGGGACTTCCCATTCATCTGGGATGTAGACTGAAAAACATATACAGCGCGACTTTATTTCTTGATGTCCTTAATAAGGCTTTCATCTGTGTGTTTAAAATTGTTACATATTCAATACGTAAGTCCAGTTGAAAAGACGTAAGATTCTTATTTTGCTATTTTTAAAAAACAAATTCCGTGGCATCATGAGCTGGAAATGAGGGTAATATAGCTGTGAAAACTATCCATTAGAACTACTTAGTTAAATAAGCATTGCGCATACTTACGGTCGTCTGAAGGCATATACCCTGGGTTTGGTGATATGACTGTCATGTCCTGATTTGTAAACCTGTAAAACAAATCACCGATACTGTAACATTAGCCACAGTTACTGAAACACACAAAGAACTGGTGCCACCATATTTTGTATCTGATTCATTGGACTAATCTGACTGCATAAAAGCTAAATTGACACAACCAAAAACATCAAAATGAATTCATGCATAAATGAAAAATGCAAATTTGGCATGTAAACAATCAACAAAGAGAAAACAGAAAAAAAATATGCATATAGCAATGGACATTTCATTTGCTGTTGCAGAAAGTGTAGCAGCTCAGACAGGTGATTTTGATATCTCCATTTTTGCTGAAATTACTAAAAGTGAACAAAGCCTTTTAGTGCTGATTTTGACCAACAAAAACACACAAACCCTTCAGCTGGGGCTGTAAATGTACCTAAAAACCTCATGTCTGAGCTTAACCATGCATGAAGCATGCTGCAGGTTGCACTTACCTGCTCTTTGCGATGAACCAGACGACAACGATGATGATGATGATGACAAGCAGAACGACGATGACGGACACAGCAATTATGGTCTCATTGAGAGGCGTCTCGATTGCTAAACAGAGTAATGCAGACACCTCTTGCAGTTTAGACATTCAATTTTCAAAGCAGTACATTAAATTGTCAAAGCCGCAATCACTATTTACTCCAATAACCTACTTGGTCAGATACAAGTTTTCTAATCACTGTAATCAGTGATCAGCCTTCAATATATCTTGGTTTTATTAACATAATATATATAGAGGTTACAACACGAGTGGTTTTTTATATGGCTTGTATTTCAGTCAAGACCCAGCGGATGAATATCAAGGGACTCACGAGCCTCTGGCGAGTGAGTCCCTTTGATATTCCCGCTGGGTCTTGACTGAAATACAAGCCATATAACAAATCACGAGTGTTGTAACCTGTATATCCCATAAAGATCTAAAAGACAAAGTGTGACGAAAACATCAAGCTTTAGTTGTCTGTTCAGATGAGACACCTCTGCACATACCTTATTCTAAAGGCACGTCTGTTGATCTATGTCAAGTCGGTGCATAATATAAAATTTTTAAAGTAAATTTTCATTTGATTAATATACTTACCCCAATCACATAAAGCATTTGACACAGTCTGAGATGCTAGGTACTGAAAACGCTTACCCGTCTAACACATCAAAGGGAAGCAACCCCATCACCAAAAAGGCAAACGTAGCCATGGTAACGGGCCGGTACACGGGAGTTACCTCCCATCTAGTGGATACTACGTCACTTCCTATACCAACACGAGGTCATATTCATACGGCTTTAAAGAAATTAAAAAACCATAAGCGGGGCAGGCGGGCAGGCCTTCACTATGTGATTGGGGTAAGTATATTAATCAAATGAAAATTTACTTTAGAAATTGTATATTAAATTACATATGCTTACTCCCAATCACATAAAGCAGATAACATCAACAAGGCGGTGGGAAAGAAAAATCTAACTCACTCTAAAAACCTTGCCAGAAACTGGCCCGCTGCCAAAAAAGGCATGAAGGGCCCGGTGGGAAAGAAAATTCTAACTCACTCTAACACCCTTGCCAACAAGTCGGGAAGGGGCCATAGAAAATCCTGATAGACAGCCAGGATGTCGCTCAGACCAAACTTGCTAAAGACAACTTCAGAAAGCCAGAAAGCTGTGCCCAACACTTCCCCCCAGACCGTAAAGAAAACGGCCCAGGAAGGAAGAAAAACCCTGGATTACATGAACCCGAGCCGAGAGGAGGGGAAAGACAATCTGACCCCCACCCCCCCCTTTTTATTGGAAGGCAATGCCAAAGCCCGACAACACCTGAGAGATATAGGTCAGCTCCAGAGAAGAGTGACCAATCTCCACGCAAAAAGAAAGAGAGAGACCTGAGTACGAAGTACCAGCGTCCAACCCGATGATAAAAACTCAAAAAGAGCATAAGCGTTCCTAAAGTTCCAAGAACGTGAAGAAACGCTCACCCCCCCTAAGCACACTGTCTGCTACTCTGCGTTAGAGTACAAACTAACCAAGAAACGATCAAGGTACTCTTAGGAAGTGACATAAGAAAACATCAGGAAAAAACCCTGACTGCGATCTTTTGACATCGTCACCCATAAAGCATGCTAAAGAAAGGTGCCGTAAAGAGCCGACCTGCTGCTCTCAAAAGAGATGGTAACCAGAAATCCTCTACCCGTTCGTGCAAAAGCAAAAAGAGAAAGTACGAGGAAGTAGCTACATACAACAAGCATAAGCACCCGAAAGTGCGGAAGTCACAGAGGACAAAGTCTAGAGTGACCGGTAACCATGAACAAAATGGCTCAAAGCCATAGAGTCCGCAGTTCAGTCTGCTTGTAGGTAATTGAAACCGAATCAAGAACCCAAAGCCGAAAACACGACTGGTAGGCATACTGGAAAAAACGTGAAGCCGACCAGCCAAAAGACTCCCGAGACAAAGAGTTCTCAGGAAAAAGCTGGAAATTATATTCAAGACCAAATCAAGAGCCCTCCTGAGTTTGGGCGAAAAACCAGCAAGCGTATGTCCACGTCTGAAAGACTGAGGGACAAACACTGAGACCAACAGGCCAACGCCATAGTCATAGTAGCCTGTGATAGAAGGGTGACTGTAACAAGAAACCCGACCGAACGGAAGTCGTACTGACTCACCTCAGAAAGAGGATGAAGAAAGCCTAGAAATCCGCCAACACAGGAACCGGAAATTCCATAGCTACCTGCGAAATGCAGGAGACAATCGCACAGGCCAAGGCTAAAAGCCATGATGCCCGTAGGACAGCCATAATTCCGAAGTACCCGCCGTACACAGGTAAACGAAAGAAATAGGAACATTAGCCAGCTCCCCCCTTCCAGAAGGAGAGGACTGGCCAAAACTGAGAGAGAAGGTAAGCCACAAAGGATGACTCCTCAGACCTACATTGCCAAAGACAATGCCCCCCCAGAAAATCTGAATGTAACCTCCGAGGCCAACTCAAGAACATCTTAAGTTAGGACGAAACACCAGAACAAATCTGATCGCCAGAGAAAGACAGAGTCGGACCCAGCGACAGACAACAATGACCACAAAGGTCAATCGTTGTTTCTAAAACCCTGACGTAACTAAGACGCCGGTAAGAGAAACAGCCTCTCCGGCAAGCCGGAAGTGCGACAGAAGCAGCAGCCCGTGGCTGAAACAACTGTTCACCGACTGAGGCCGGGCACCCGTAAACCCGAAGGGCAGAGAAGTGAGGATCAAGCACCTGATCTTCGCTCACACCTGCTACAGAAAACCCCCAAAAATGTCTCTTCACTAGCCACAGACTGAAGTCAGAGTGGCCAAGCGAAAGACAATGCCGAAGTCACATCCACCAGAGGCAGAAACAATACACGGGATAACCGGAAAACCGCGTACCAGAAACATCATCCCGACTGATACCCTGACTGAAAGCGAGTCAGAAACAGCCAAATGACATCCAAGACAACGGAACTGAATGGACAGAAGCCCCCCCACAGGAAAGGTGACGAGACAACTACCCCGGCCGAGGCCAGAACGCCCGAAAGCGACCGCTGTTCCTTTCTCCCAGAAAACAACCGGAAAGAAGAGGAACAGTATATCCGGACGCAGCCAGAAATGCAACCGACGAAGTCGCACCATGCGAAAACGAAGGCTGCTTAGACTGAGGCCGGAAGCCGAAAAGCCCGGAAGCCAGTCTCCGGTCAACCCCAGCACAGACACAGAGTGACCATGTGGTGAGAGACCTATGATTCCTAAAAGGAAAGTACCGGGAAGTAACCTCCGCCGCAGCCGCAAGAATAGCCTTGAGCCTTGACGGAAATCCCGACCATGTCCCTTCGCTGACCACCGACTGAACCTCAGAGTGGACCATTGAAGGACAAAGACCAAAGTCATAAATCCAGCGGTGGGAGAAAGCACGGAATAACCGAAAACCGGAAAACCGTAACACCGGAAAAACGACCCCACTCATCCCTTGACCGTGAGGAAAAGGGTAAGTAGACCAACCATCCGACCACCGGCCTGGATAAGCGGACGTCACAACACCCTCCGGGTGAAGCAACGACTGCCCCGACTGAAGCACAGAGTGCTGAAAGCCGACTGCTATTGTTCCCTCTCTGACAGTCAAAACTGAACAAACGCAGCCGCCGAAACCGCCACAGCGGAAACGAAGACTGCACAGACTGAGGCCGAAAGCCATAAAGCCCGGAGGCCAGTCTGCGGTCCCTCCACACACTAGCGCCAAAGCGAACGTGTGTAGGTGGACCTATGCTTTCAGTCAAAACCGAAAACGTTTATCCCGGCCGAAACCGGGAACGGCCGCCGCTGCCAGTCAACAAAGTCCGAATCTGCAACAGGCGTTCTTGTCAACTGGCCGCAAGCCACCCGAAAACGCAGCCGCCGAACCCGCCACAGCGGAAACGAAGACTGCACAGACTGAGGCCGGAAGCCAAAAAGCCCGGAGGCCAGTCTGCGGTCCCTCCGTACACCGCAGCTTCAGCGTACGTGTGTAGGTGGACCTATGCTTCCGGCCGAAACCGGAAACGCAGCCGCCGAAAACGCCACAGCGGAAACGAAGACTGCATAGACTGAGGCCGGAAGCCATAAAGCCCGAAGGCCAGTCTGCGGTCCCTCCGTACACCGCCGCTTCAGCGTACGTGTGTAGGTGGACCTATGCTTCCGGCCGAAGCCAGAAATGCAGCCGCCGAAGCCGCACAACGCGGAAACGAGGGCTGTGTAGACTGAGGCCGGAAGCCATGAAGCCCGAAGGCCAGTCTGCGGTCCCTCCGTACACCGCCGCTTCCGCGAACGTGTGTAGGTGGACCTATGCTACCGGCCGAAGCCAGAAACGGAGCCGCCGAAACCGCACAATGCGGAAACGAGGACTGTGTAGACTGAGGCCGGAAGCCATGAAGCCCGGAGGCCAGTCTTAGGTCAACCCCAGCACAGACGGCAGAGCGTTATTGTGGTGGAGGACCTATGCTTCCGGTGTGAACCGGAAACAAAGCAGCCGAAAACGACCGCCTCTTCTGTTCTGCTGCACGCGATGCCACGGCCGGGAACGGAGCAGTATGAACAGGGGAATGCAAGTAGTGACCTTGCCCCAAAGAACTGTCTCCCAAAAGGGAGTGTCCGGTAGCATGACGAGTGCTGGTGGACCAGTTCGACTTACCGGTAAAGCCCCCCGCGGAAGCCGAAACCGACAAGACCGGAAACCAACTTCCTAGACCGGAATCCAAAGGTGCGGTCACGGAAGCCAAAAACCGGACATCCCCCACGGACGGCGGAAGAGCGACGCTGCTGACCGGCGTGGAGATCTGCAACCCCTCTTAAACCATGCTCCAAATCTCTGGAACTAAGGAATACATCATAGAAAACATCAGAGCGCGCTGCTCCGATGCCAACAAAAAGGGAGGCAAAAAACAAGTGTCCGGCTGCGCCAAACAAAAGAGCTAGGCGCAGAAAAAAGCAACATAAACAAAGTATTGCGAGCATCTTCCGAAACAACAAATAAACAAGAAGAGCAAACGCTCGATCGAGTCACTTTCGCAGTTCTGAATATTATATGAGGCATCAGATGGACAGGAAGAAATTGCTATTCACAACACAATGAGTCACGTTCACATAAAATTTGAGCCCGGTCACTTTTATAGTTTCCGAGAAAAGCCCAACGTTAAGTTGTGTGTTGCCGAACAGAAAAGGCTAGTTATCTCCCTTGTTTTTCTGATAACGTTCGTAAAAGGCTACAGATGTAAATACTTTGATGTAAAGAATAATCCTACAAAGTTTCAATCACATCCGATGAACTTTGTCAAAGATATAAAATGTCTAATTTTTCCTTTGACGCTGACCTGTGACCTTGAAAAAGGTCAAAGGTCAACGAAACCATCGTTAAAGTGTAGAGGTCATTGGAGGTCACGACTAAACAAAATATGAGCCCGATCGCTTTGATAGTTTCCGAGAAAAGATATAAAATGTCTAATTTTTCCTTTGACGCTGACCTGTGACCTTGAAAAAGGTCAAAGGTCAACGAAACCATCGTTAAAGTGTAGAGGTCATTGGAGGTCACGACTAAACAAAATATGAGCCCGATCGCTTTGATAGTTTCCGAGAAAAGTCCAACGTTAAGGGCCGGCCGGCCGGACAGACTAACACTGACCGATTACATAGAGTCACTTTTTCTCAAGTGACTCAAAAATGGTTTGGAAGGAAAGGAAGCGACTAGACTAAAACTAGCTCTAAACGTCGGCTTCTCCCCGCCTCTTAACCGAGTCAGTCATACTGACTGATATACAAAAAGGCGTCCAAGGCAAAACATTTTACTGAACACGCAAGCCCAAAAGGACAAAGAAATCAGTACAAAACAACAGTTATCGTCAGAAACGACGACATAACCAAGCTCGCCAACCACAAAAGCCGGCAAGCAAAGGCTTAACACCACTTAAAAGTAAGTCAGACAAACTGACCAACAACAAAAATGGCGACAACACAAACAACACTGAAACAAACACGTCCGAATGGACAGAAATTCAGCAAAGAAACGAAAATAAACCAAGCTCGCCAACCACAAAGGCTGGCAAGCAACGGCTTAAAAACATTTTGATCTACGTCAGCCAAATTGGCAACAACAAAAATGGCGACAAAACAAAAAAAGCTACTGAAAACACAAGTCCCAAAATGGACAGAATTCAGTAACTACAACAAAAATTCCAGTCAACGAAAGACAAAGGAACGAGCTCACCGACTACAGGAACCAGCAAGCGGGAAGACAGGTAAAGTGGCCGGCAGGTGTCAACAAACACCAGAGTAAGCCACAGGAGCGCAAAAAACAGACGTCCTACTCTCAAGGACTGAAAAAGACGTATGAATATGACCTCGTGTTGGTATAGGAAGTGACGTAGTATCCACTAGATGGGAGGCAACTCCCGGGGTACCGGCCCGTTACCATGGCGACGTTTGCCTTTTTGGCGATGGGGTTGCTTCCCTTTGATGTGTTAGACGGGTAAGCGTTTTCAGTACCTAGCATCTCAGACTGTGTCAAATGCTTTATGTGATTGGGAATAAGCATATGTAATTTTATGGTGGCTTGGTTGTCCCCGTCAGTTGAAAGCCTCTTACACGGATTTGACTGAATACCTAATGGTTACACACGCATCTCCTGAGATCTTGGACACCTTCATCGTCTATAGGGCCTACTGCAACGCAGAAGAGCTAGAAATAATCGCAAAATGCATTAAACTGCTTGTCCAGAGAACACTCGTAGTCGATGATGTACCGATAAGGGCGTATGTACCGGGCACGCTGTAACTTCACATGAGCATAGTCTGAACATAGCAGTGCTGGTCGGACGGATTGGGTTTTTAACGATTGCTAGTTTGACTTTTGTTTTAGTTGAGAGCACGAGCACACACACTCAAACACATACGGCTGGTCATGTTGTTCTTTCTTTCTTTATTTGGTGTTTAACGTCGTTTTCAACCACGAAGGTTATATCGCGACGGCTTGTCATGTTGATCACAAGAGAGAAATAGAACAGCGAATAGAAGGAAACATAACAGATTACGTCCCCTTAATATGACGCGATGGACGACAGACATCATGAAATCTATGACGCTACGATGATAGTCTCGGCAAGTCGAGACTAAAACTCAGCTACAGCACTGAACGACTCTCGCGCAAGTTCTCAAAAGCGTGGTTACCCCTTGCACATCCGGTCTATAGGTACATGTGCATTTTGGAATGTCAAGGACGACAGAAAGTAGAGCCAGCTATGATGTATTTCGTGCACCCTTATTTATCCTCTATTTGGACTGGGTGGCCAAGTGGTAACGCACTTGCGCTCGGAAGCGAGAGGTTGCGAGTTCGACCCTGGGTCAGGGCGTTAGCAATTTTCTCCCCCCTTTCCTAACCTAGGTGGTGGGTTCAAGTGCTAGTCTTTCGGATGAGACGAAAAATCGAGGTCCCTTCGTGTACACTACATTGGGGTGTGCACGTTAAAAATCCCACGATTGACAAAAGGGTCTTTCCTGGCAAAATTGTATAGGCATAGATAAAAATGTCCACCAAAATACCCATGTGACTTGGAATAATAGGCCGTGAAAAGTAGGATATGAGCCGAAATGGCTGCGATCTGCTGGCCGATGTGAATGCGTGATGTATTGTGTAAACAAGTTCCATCTCATACGACATCAATAAATCCCTGCGCCTTGAATATGTGCGCAATATAAATTGCATTAAAAAAAAAAATTAAAAATCCCTGCGCTCAGAACTGTACCCACGGAATACGCGTGATATAAGCCTCATATTGATTGATTGATTGATTGATTGTATGTGTTATAAGAGTGCAATAGTTACATCATAGATGAACATTGGAAATACAAGAAATATACCTGGAGTACATTTACAGAGACAAAGAAGGGAGGTCATGGGATATACTGTATATCTATCTACTAGATGATAACCCGCTTCGCCGGGAAGAAGTAGAGCCGAATACCTGGCTGCGCCTGGGACCCGGCTTTGCGCAAAACACTGGAGACCTTCTAAAAATAGTAACGTGCAGTGACCTTCTAAAAATAGTAACCTAGTAAAGGGAATATGGATTGACGCCACACGGAGGAAGGGAGATAATCGCGGCTGAAAACACTGGAGAAGATGAGGAAGAGTTACTGGTAGTGGATCCCGACAACAACAACAACAACAACAACAACAAAATCGGTTCAGCGCGCACAGCTGAGAGCACGTGTTGAAATATCTCATCGATGAGGTTGTGTCCGGGGTGTAGCTGAATACGGTGTCCAAATTTGAAAAAGATCCACTGAGAACTTTGGCCGTGCATCGCGAACAGACAGACAGACAGACAGACAGACAGACAGACACTAGTCGTATATATATATAGATATACGACTTGTGTCTGTCTGTGTGGGTGTGGGTGTGGGTGTGTGTGTGTGTGTGTGTGTGTGTGTGTGTGTGTGTGTGTGTGTGTCCGCGATGCACGGCCAAAGTTCTCGATGGATCTCTTTCAAATTTGGTGACCATATTCAGGTACACCCCGGACACAACCTGGTCGATGAGATATTTCAACACGTGCTCTCAGCGCGCAGCGCTGAACCGATTTTAGTTTTTCTCTGGGTCCATTCCCAGTAACTCTTCCTTATCTTCTCCAGTGTTTTCAGCGTTTATCTCCCTTCCTTCGTGTGGCGTCAATCCATATTCCCGTTTCTATTTTTAGAAGGTCACTGTCGACAACGCTCAATCCATATTCCCGTTATACTATTTTTAGAAGGTCACTGTCCTGGCGAAGCCGGGTATTACTCTTCTCCAGTGTTTTGCGCGTTTATCTCCCTTCCTTCGTGCGGTGCGCCAGCTAAAAGCCGGGTCCCCTGCGCAGCCGGGTATTCGGCTCGACTTCTTCCCGGCGAAGCGGGTATTCATCTAGTATATATATATAAAAGCATCAGAACACAAGTTTTCTTACAATAAACAGTGATCAGCCTTAAACAGATCTTGACTTTAATAACGTATATATATCAATCACTCATCAAAACAAAAGAACCGGTGCCTTGTCCTCGCCTACTCATATCTTTACAAACCTGTCTACGTCCGATTCAAGAACAAAATTGATGACTCACCTGTCTTGGGGGGTATGACAAAATAGTTGAGCGGTGTGTACGAGCCGTTGCCTGCGAGCGACACAGCGGCGATCCTATAGGTGTAATTGCCTGTGTCCACCTTGATGAGGCGATGACCGCCGTTCTTAAGGTACTTTCGTTGACTGACGCACACTGTCAGAAACTCATGCTGCAAAAAACAACAATATGCACTTGATGAATTTACTTTGTCAAAATGTTGACCTAACATTGTCTTTCAGTACTGTGTCTGTCAGTCTGTCTGTCTGTTTGTCTGTTTGTAGCTCTCTCTCTCTCTCTCTTTGTCTGAAACACACATGCACACACACAAATACACACACACATACCATTTGAAAAATTCTGTCTGGAAACCAGATGCACACATATCTAAACAAAATGTTAAAACAAGTCGCGTAAGGCGAAAATACAACATTTAGTCAAGTAGCTGTCGAACTCACAGAATGAAACTGAACGCAATGCAACGCAGCAAGACCGTATACTCGTAGCATCGTCAGTCCACCGCGCACGGCAAAGGCAGTGAAATTGACAAGAAGAGCGGGGTAGTACTTGCGCTGAGAAGGATAGCACGCTTTTCTGTACCTCTCTTCGTTTTAACTTTCTGAGCGTGTTTTTAATCCAAACATATCATATCTATATGTTTTTGGAATCAGGAACCGACAAGGAATAAGATGAAAGTGTTTTTAAATTGATTTGGACAATTTAATTTTGATAATAATTTTTATATTTTTAATTTTCAGAGCTTGTTTTTAATCAAAATATAACATATTTATATATTTTTGGAATCAGAAAATGATAAAGAATAAGATGTACGTAAATTTGGATCGTTTTATAAAAAAAAATATTTTTTTTACAATTTTCAGATTTTTAATGACCAAACTCACTCATTAGTTTTTAAGCCACCAAGCTGAAATGCAATACCAAACCCAGGCATTCGTCGAAGATTACTTGACCAAAATTTCAACCAATTTGGTTGAAAAAGGAGAGCGTGACAGTGCCGCCTCAACTTTCACGAAAAGCCGGATATGACGTCATCAAAGACATTTATCAAAAAAATGAAAAAAACGTATGGGGATTTCATACCCAGGAACTCTCATGTCAAATTTCATAAAGATCGGTCCAGTAGTTTAGTCTGAATCGCTCTACACACACACACAGACAGACAGACAGACAGACAGACACACACACACACATACACCACGACCCTCGTCTCGATTCCCCCCTCTACGTTAAAATATTTAGTCAAAACTTGACTAAATATAAAAACACATCCACATATACACACACACTAACCTTTTAAAGCTTCAAGAACGTATTGTTCAGATTCAGATTCACACACACACACACACACACACACTACATTCAACAGAAACTACAACAAAGACTTACGTCCTCTTGATTTGCACGGCGATACTGAATAATGTATTTTATGATGAGACCATTGGGCTTGGGAGGGGGATCCCATAGGATCATCACTTCCCCGGTACTGTTGGCAATCAGTTTCGCATTCACAGTAGTCGCATTGATGTTGTCTGCTTTTTCTGCAGAGGAAAAATAATGAGAAAACACGGTAAAGGTCCAAAAATAAATTAGATGAATGGCATTGCATTAAAATCTGAACTGACCAACTAATATGGCCAAGAATCTATAGGTAATTCTAGAACAAAAAGTTTGAACAAATCCGTGCGAACATCAATAATGATCTTCCCTCCTCTTCAAAAGACACAGTTCTGCCCTTGCACAAAGAAAAACTCCAAGCCTCAAGAGTATTCACATTCATGACAGCCCCAATGTTTGAACACTTTGCATACAGTAGAAGCCCCCTATTAACCCCTTCACTGCCACAGTATAACAGCATTTTCAACACGTGGTAGCAACTTTAGCAACTTATCTGAACGGTCTATGGAAAAGAACTGTGTTTAGAACCCCTACAAGTTGTTGGACAGTGGTTACCTCCCATTTAGTTTTCAGAAATGTCCTGAAATATTGTTGACACAAATCCCACGTATGATTATGGGCGTACGACAAACTGAAAATGACCACGTATTACATACGGGGTGGGCAGTGAAGGGCTTAAGTCACCCTAATTTAAGACTTCCCCCTTTTTAACACTTTCTACCCCACCTATGTTGACCAACTTTTTTTTAGCTGAGACCAGCTGTGCTGCAGCAGGTCACTCAGAACTGTAGTAGCTGTGTAGAAACTGTGTATCAACACGCTGGAATGCAGGCGTTAGATCGACGTTACAGGAAGCGACTGAAGCTAGTAGCTGTGTAGGAACTGTGTATCAACACGCTGGAATGCAGGCGTTAGATCGACGTTACAGGAAGCGACTGAAGCTAACAGTCTGAGCGAATATATCCGTACCTGGTCAGATAGAGCCAAATGAGTGGGTACTGATATATCCGTACCTGGTCAGATAGAGCCAAATGAATGGGTACGGATATATCCGTACCTGGTCAGATAGAGCCAAATGAGTGGGTACGGATATATCCGTACCTCGGAGACAATGAGTTAAGACCTTGATTTGTTAGACTTTCAGTTCATAACCTCTGTAAATTTACCTCTTTTTCTCCTTATTTCCTTATATTTCTGTAGATCTTAAAAGGGGGGTTCCACTGTACCTAGCCTTGTGCCTACTTTCATTTTTATTTTCTCATTTTCATTACTTTATTGTCCCATCGCTGGGAAATTCGGGTCGCTTCCTCCCAGTGGAAAGCTAGCAGCAACGGAGTCGCGCTACCCAGGTGTCTGCGTGTTTAGGTGTATTCAGCCACCTGCACTTATGGCAGAATGACCAAGGTCTTTTACATGCCATTGTGATGACACGGGGGTGGGACATGGCTTCCGTTTTTGGGTCTGCACATTAAGTTGACCTGTGTCCGTCCCGGCCCGAATTCGAACCAGCGACCTTTCGATCACAAGTCCAGTGCTCTACCAACCGAGCTACCGGGCCCCCAGAGCATGTTACTTACCTAGCCGCTTGGTCCTAGCTACAGTGATGGCTCGGTTACTGCACAGCTTTTCTCCTGTCGTGGTGTCCGTTTCTTGGCAGGCCAGCACCTGTGATAGTGTACAAAAGTGCTCTATGTGAAACACAAATAAAACAAGAAACGCAATGCTGATACAATTCACCTCTGTCGTAAGTTATATGACACAGACACAAATTATCTGCTAATGATTGGCTGAAATCATTCCATAAAACGTTTAAGAAAATGATAATGTCATTCTGATCGACACAAATTCAATACCATCAGGACCCTGGTAGACAATGGAAGTCTGTGAAGTTTCAAACATCCAGCATAAACAAGAAGGGCAAAGCCCATACGACTCACATGCTTGACCTTGACCTTTACATGACCTTGACCTTCAGGGTCAAGGTCAAATAACTAAACCTAGCAATGACATCATAAACTAAGAAATGCTTTACACATTTTTCCTACCAAAATACATGTGACCTTGACCCAAGGTCAAGGTCATCCAAGGTCATGCAACACAAAGCTGTTAATTCAAGACATAGGAAGTACAATGTTGCTTATTGGCTCTTTCTACCATGAGATATGGTCACTTTTAGTGGTTCACTACCTTATTTTGGTCACATTTCATAAGGGTCAAAGTGACCTTGACCTTGATCATATGTGACCAAATGTGTCTCATGATGAAAGCATAACATGTGCCCCACATAATTTTTAAGTTTGAAACAGTTATCTTCCATAGTTCAGGGTCAAGGTCACTTCAAAATATGTATACAATCCAACTTTGAAGAGCTCCTGTGACCTTGACCTTGAAGCAAGGTAAACCAAACTGGTATCAAAAGATGGGGCTTACTTTGCCCTATATATCATATATAGGTGAGGTATTCAATCTCAAAAACTTCAGAGAAAATGGGAAAAATGGGAAAAATAGCTGTTTTTTAGACAACATTTATGGTCCCTGCGACCTTGACCTTGAAGCAAGGTCAAGATGCTATGTATTTTTTGGGGGGCCTTGTCAACATACACCATCTTGCCAAATTTGGTACTGATAGACTGAATAGTGTCCAAGAAATATCCAACGTTAAAGTTTTCCGGACGGACGGACGACTCGGGTGAGTACATAGACTCACTTTTGCTTCGCATGTGAGTCAAAAAATGAAGCAAATGATACTATCTGACAGACCACTACGCTGGCTTGATTCAACTAAAAGTGACTTAATGATTGCTGCTGCCCTGACCCGAATGAAAACGACTTGACAATCAAATCTGATATGATGTGACTGTCACAAGTGTTAGTGTTAGGAATGAACTGGGTATGAATGTGCCGAGTCAGAGTACACTTGTGACGAGAGATTCGGGATGCACATGAATTAGTTTATGGTCATGGTTGAATGGTTTACATATGACATGTGTGTGAGCTGTGTATGAATCAGTGCAGGCTAGGACAGCGTACGGTATGACCGGACTGACCTCTATGCTGTACTCCTGGAAGTGGCCCAGGTTGGTGAGGGTGATCTGGGTGTCGTAGATGGTGAGGTGAAGGTAAGCGTTTTCCTGCGTCTGATTGGAGCCGTTATTGGCGGTGGTGGTGGCAGGAGCTTCCGTGGTGGAAGCCCGCATATTGGTGTTGGCGCTGTATTTGGTCAGGGGGTGCTCTGACAGGGGCGGTTCTGTGTCGGCCTGTCGCTTCCTCCTCCGCACCAGGTCGTTCAGGGTGTACCTCTCGTCCAGGTCGTCCGGTAGCGTATCCGACCTGTGATGTAATATTGGGTTAATCAGTGCAATAACAAGTAAACCAAATGCTCATATGACTCACCTTGGTCATAAGAAGTCTGAGCTAGAAAACAATTTGCTGCTTCAGCTCCATAAACCTTCAAGCCAATGATTTCATTCTGATCAACCTGAAACTTGATCTCATTTTGATCTTGAAATTTGATCCAAAATCAACTAGACTTATGTGTAAAGTTCCCTGGAAGTCTGTGATCAAAAAATAGGAAAAAAAAGTCTTAACAACAAGATGACTGTGGGTGAAAACAAAACTGAACAAGAAGGGCAAAGCCCACACGACTCACATGCTGAACAGACCTTGATCTTTCTTTCAGAATAATTTTACAATAAAACTGAGAAAAACAATATTTATTCAGTAAAGAAAATAATTACAGAAAACTAATGCCATTGTGAGTTGCACATTCAGTAATTGCATCCAAGTTATGGTGCATACTGTGTCAAAAGGTTCTCCATCCTAAAATGCTAATCGCTGGTCATTAGGGGATCGAGTCGAACAAGGAACGTCAGTTCTCCGACTTCTCTCTAGCCTGGCGCCTGTTTTCTCTTTTTTGACAAATATCAGTTTAACTCAAACTGACCTGGAATTTGAAGATATGTAACCTAATGTAAGTTATTATGAAAATATAATGTATTCCCCTCACACATATGTAGTTTTGGAAGAGTTATTTTCAATAGTTCAAGGTCAAGGTCACTTCAAAATATATACATTTCAACTTTGAAGGACCCTGTGACCTTGACCTTGAAGTGAGGTCAAGTTGCCAAACATGTTTCTGAAGATCTAATGTATTTCCCTCACACATATGTAGTTTTGGAAGAGTTATTTTCAATAGTTCAAGGTCAAGGTCACTTCAAAATATATACATTTCAACTTTGAAGGACCCTGTGACCTTGACCTTGAAGTGAGGTCAAGTTGCCAAACATGTTTCTGAAGATCTTGTAACCATACACCATCAGGCCACAATTGGTGTTGATAGACTTAATAGTGTCCAAGAAATATACAATGTTAAAGGCTTCACAGACGGACGGGGGGGGACGGACGCCCGGAAGGACAGGCGGACGATGTCGGTGAGTATATAGACTCACTTTTGTAAGTATAATGTATTTCCCTCACATATATGTAGATTTGAAAGAGTTACCTTCCATAGTTCAAGTTCAAGGTCACTTCAAACTATGTATACAATCCAACTTTAAAGGACCCTTGCGACCTTGACGCAAGGTCAACCAAACTGGTGTCCAAAGATAGGGTTTACATTGCCCTGTATAGCATACATAGCTAAGGTTGCCATTCTCGATAACTTCAGAAAAAAATGCGAAAATGTGAAAAATGGTCGTTTTTAAGACAACAATTACGGCCCCTGTGACCTTGAACTTGAAGTGAGGTCAAGTTGCCGCACATGTTTTTTGAGATCTTGTAACCATACACCATCAGGCCACATCAGGTGTTGATAGACTTAATAGTGTCCAAGAAATATCCAACGTTAAAGTTTTCCGGACGGACGGCGGGACGGACGGACGGACGACTCGGGTGAGTACATAGACTCACTTTTGCTTCGCATGTGAGTCAAAAACAAAAGAAATCGGTACTCACCAACACAAAGACAGCACAAAAACAAAAAAGTTTAAAAACTGGAAGGTACCTTTTGCAGTAGACATTATTGTGGAGGTAGTTCTCAAATTCAATTTCAATCTGCCGCTCGCGTTCCTCTTCCTTCAGTTCCTCCTTGGATTTGGGGCAGCTACAGCAGTTGGGCCCTTTGGTTGCGTTGCCTTTCTGTTCCTGCTCCTTCGGCGTTTTCTCCTCTTTTGCAAGCACGATAGCTGCAAACAAAAGTCAATTTTTGTTCTGACAAGCAGACGAAAATTTCTCTGAACACAAAAAAGGAAATGCACAAAAGACTCACCTATGTGATTTGAATCGAACACACATTACCTGCTCAAATGATCTTATTAAACCTTCAAGTGAATGATAATTTCATTCTGACTGACCCAAACTCTATCCCTTGAAGTTTGCCAAGAATCGACCAACTCAACAAAACATGCAAGTCTGTGAAGTTTCAAAGATCTATCATAAACAAGAGGCGAAGCCTTCAAGGCTCACGTAAGAAATCAACAAACAGTAACACAAACTCAATCACTTCGTCACACATACACACACACACACACAGTAAGCGGCATAGGTGACACTGTGCAAGAAAGCGAGACACTAGATCTAGATCTGAATGGCCGATTTCGAAGAAAAAACTAGTCTCGGCCCGCTCAAAATAACAATGACCCAGACTTTCAGTAATTCCTTCGCGTGACGTCTAACCCTCTTACGTCATAATGTGACGTCTTCAAATGTTGTGACGTCTTCAAATGTTAAAGTTTCTACCACAGACATACATACATACATACATACGCACGCACGCACGCACAGACAGACAAAAGTTAGCATCGCATAGGCTACACTTACGTGAGCCAAAAATGAAGAAAATATTAGTTTTTCATTTGTTGACCCAAACATGACCCCACTGTGACCTTAACATTTGTTGAGGAGGTAACACAATCAGTTACTGTTGTTTTTCTTTGATTCCTTATTAAACAGAAAGTGCTGTTAATTCATACGGTTCCTGCAGTAGTTGATTCCTTATTAAACAGAAAGTGCTGTTAATTCTTACGGTTCTTGCAGTAGTTGATTCCTTATTAAACAGAAAGTGCTGTTAATTCTTACGGTTCTTGCAGTAGTTGATTCCTTATTAAACAGAAAGTGCTGTTAATTCTTACGGTTCTTGCAGTAGTTGATTCCTTATTAAACAGAAAGTGCTGTTAATTCTTACGGTTCTTGCAGTAGTTGATTCCTTATTAAACAGAAAGTGCTGTTAATTCATACGGTTCCTGCAGTAGTTGATTCCTTATTAAACAGAAAGTGCTGTTAATTCTTACGGTTCTTGCAGTAGTTGATTCCTTATTAAACAGAAAGTGCTGTTAATTCTTACGGTTCTTGCAGTAGTTGATTCCTTATTAAACAGAAAGTGCTGTTAATTCTTACGGTTCTTGCAGTAGTCTCGCTTGTCGAAGGGCTCCGTGTTGAGGATTTGAAGCTGCCAGTAGACGAAGTAATGAGTCACATTACCGTTGGGAATCTTGGGAGGCTTCCACGTAACGTAAAGTTCACCTGGGTCATCCGGTTCGGCCTTTAGGTCCATTGGGCTGGTGGGATCTGCAGCAAGGAACTTACAGTTACATACAGCCTTTGTTACAAAAACGAACACTCCATTTCCTTCTGTAGAAGTTTCCACCAGACTCTTTTTTCAAAATCCAGAAAAATATCCAAAAACTGTTTTCAAAATTCCAGGTGGGAACTTTCATCCCTGCCCTACTGATGAACGTTGTGAAGTACATGTACTCAAAATCCAGAGTTAGTCACTGATGAAGGTTTCTCATCACTTACAGTTAGGCTGGCTCAGAGCGCTGGTGCTCCTCACTGAATGAAACTGAGTTTTCACAGGTCTAGTAAATAAAATGTGTATTGCCCCAAAAAGGCCTGCATTTTTTTTCTTACTTACAGTAATACATAGTTTCACTTAAAAAAAAATCAATCATTTCCATGCTTTCGTTATCTTGCATTGTTTTTTCAAACCTACGAAAAAACGCGATTCCGCTTGTTCTGACTTAGCCGTCATTTGCGCAGTCACACTACGCAATGCATTTTGAGAAATTTGCAATTCCAGGAACAAGAATGTCACCCATACTTTGATTCGCTCGTGTGGCTACAATTTTTAAGCTACAGCCAATCCGAAGACACGTATGAAAAGAGTATGGGCTCATGAATATTAATTTGACGTTCTGCAGTCAGCCCGTTTGAGAACGGTTTGTTTGTTTGTTTATTTGTTGCTTAACGTCCAGCCGACTACGTAGAGCCATATCAGGACGAGGAAGGGGGGGATGAAGGGGGCCACTTGTCAAGCGATTCCTGTTTACAAATGCACTAACCCATTACTTGTGTCCCAGCAGGCTTTAGTAAAACTAAATTAATACCTACTGGAAGATTACCAGTTTCCAGTATGTTAAAATAGGCTTAACCTATCTACTGCTGGGCTTACATCAGAACACTAACAGATTAAACTATACATGAATCGCGAGACAAGCGGCAAGAGAAGAGATTTTTTGGAAAAAATACAGGTGAATGAGCAAGAAGGCAGAAAAAAGAAAAGAATTCATGAAGAAAAAGAGAGCATGACAGGAAAGAGGAACCAAAAATCTACCTAACAGCAAACTAGAAAGCTCCTGCGGTTCCAAAAACAGGAGGGGCCTTTAATTTCATAACCGCAGTGCCCCACTGCGGGAGTTTGAGAACGGGCGCGGGATTGTCGCACCAAAAAGTTGTAAGGTTCGTAAAGCAAAAAGTTGCCAACATTTTTGTTGAAGAACATGGTAGCTTCGAAGATCAGTCTATTTTCTGCAATCTGACCGTGAATCAAGGAGTTCAATGCAGTTTTGGGAGCACACGGCTTCAAGGATGAATGCCACTTCATCGACAACCGACCATGCTGGAAAATCGTGTTTTCTGTGAGGCATAAACAGGGTTGGTGGAAGTAAGTGTCGGAGCTGTGTTGATCACTTTTTATTAATGAAATGTGAAATTCGCCACGTGTAGAAGACAAGGAATATTACTAATACTTGCTCATGTTATTCAAAACGTTGTAGGTGCAATAGTATGTTCAGATTCTTTGTTTCAATTTCCGATAATTAAAGAAAATCCTGCGCTGAACCTCAAAATGGGAAGTAACTCCATCAAGTTCCGGATTTGTCGACTGCCAGGAAAACTTGCACAAAGCATGCACAATCTCCCAGAAAATGCACCGATTCAATCATGAGAGGACTCAAAATTGTTCCTTTTGCAAGAATTTCACCATTGCAAAGGTATATATGTGGATTTTGATCAGCGTTTTCTCAGCATCAGCGATCTTTCACGAGCGGAAATGAACTTCCGGTTTATGAAAGCAGCCGATGGAAGTTCGTAAATTCGATTTTGAATCTCGCAAAATAAACTCTATTGCGATTTCAGAAGCATGTTGAATAGATTTACAAGATGCACCTAACAAAACAACATGCATTATTGTGTGGCAAAATAATCAGCGCTTTGTAAATGTGCCAATAGTGTGTGTGGTTCAATGTTTTTGGTAGTTACTGTGAGATTATGAATCAGTCAATGCCACAGTCAGAGAGTCACAGTGTGCCTGTGTGGGTATGTGCTTATTTATCAGGACTATTTCAAAAAGCTAACATGCAGAATATTTATTTTGTGGCATAAACTAGAGGTAGATAGATGATATTATGTGGTGCTTGATAACTTTTGACAGCCGACAGTGAATTTTGTTCTTCGTAAGGCACAATCATGTTTATGATGTACGAGTCATACTACATGTCGGGGTAATTCGTGCAAGACTCAAATGTGCTCAGCAGCTTCTCTTGTAGAATATTCACCACAACATTAATGGACATGGAAGAGCAACAGAAGAAAAAAAAAGTTCAATCAAGTTCACAAAGAAAAGACAGTCTTTATTCTGGATTTCTGTCTGTGATAGTCAGATAGAATAGCATCGGCTGTCGTTAAACCTTCATTATGGCCACTTTTCATCCATATTAATGTAAATACATATCAATCGCATTTTTAAATCAAAGCTTTCTGGTCAGTGTCTTTACTTTACTGGTGACTTTTGAAAATTTAGATGAAGATGAACTTGAAAAAAAAAGAAGCAAAATTGAGTATTTCCTCGACGCAAATGTCAATATTGCACATTTGCATAACTTCACAGAAGCTTAAAATTAGATAATGATAAGATAGGACAAATTGTGTATGCGATTTGAATGTAGCATATATGTTTCCAACTTGATAACACAGCTTGTTGGTCTGTGTGTGGTGTGGTTTTCTTATGGCAAGGGGTCCAAGATGACTCCTCGTAAGCAACAGACTAAACTGAAAAAGTAATATTTTAGCTTTTCATACCATTAACCAGACACACATTCATGTTTCAGTGCTTTTCCCAGTGGTTTTGTGTTATAACCAACATATCTGAGTAGAAATTTGGTTCCTTTTAATAAATTTTACATTTTCAAAATTTCCCATCAAAAATTTGCTAAGTCCAAAATCGCAAAATCTCACTACGGCCCGTTTCTGGAGGGTCACCATTTCCATATTTGTTCATCAAATGACTTGGAAATGTTTTTACAAAATCTTCTATATACATAGATTCAATATATAAAGAGAACATTCAGATCACATTTAAACATTCCCAGTTAGAATTTATCCAAAACCCGATTACAGGCAAATCCGGATAAGACGAAATTGAAGGGACCGAATTGTTATTGTGTCCTATCCGAAATTTCGACTTGGTCATAGTACAGTGGAACCCCTCTCTAGCGACCTTGAAAATGTTGACAAAAATCGGTCCTTATGGAGGGGGGTCCTTACAGAGAAAGTCACCTCAGATTTTCTTAAAAAAAGAAAACAGAGAAGTTTGAGTTGCTGACGACCGTTTCCTCAAGCAAACTGCTTCGATTTCATGTTTGACAATGTCGATGGTGTCCACCAGTTCTGGTGCATGTTTCAATGCAAAAAGAGTTAGTTTCTGAGCAAGCATTTCTTTACAGCAGTCCCTGCAATGATGAAGGCCCTCCGAGAAAGAGAGTGAAAAATCGGCCACCGTTCTCAGCATCGCGTATCTGTGTGTAACCTCTTTCATTGACAAGATACTCTTGTTTCCCTGCAGCCTTGACCAGTGAGTCGGTTACCTAATCTGTGAACCCTTCAGTTGTGTTGCTTTGTCAAAAGTTAGACACAGTCAACTAGTTTTGCTCTGAGTGAACAGTGCAGCTGGCCTCAATTAGCCGGTGACACCTCTCTGGCCACAGCACCAAACAGTACATGGCTGGTGGGAGAGAGAGAGAGAGAGAGAGGGGGGGGGGGGGGTAGCTGGCTAAACTCAGTGGGGTGTCCGGTGTCACTGAAGTCAGCAGGAAGAGCATTGGAGAGAAATAGAGAGGTGTACTCTTCCAAACAATTTCCAAGGATCAGTTGTCAGGGCTTAGGGTAGTCAGTGAGGGAGAGTGAGAGCGGTTTGTGAACAGTCCGACTGAAGAGTGAAAAGTCACTGCCACAAGATCGGCATGCAGTCAATAAAGCCAGACAAGAAGAATGATTATGACATGCGGCTCTATCTGCTGGTTTTTTTTTTTATTCAAACTGGTTTTCAACGCTTATTCTCACAAAGCATCTGCACACCTGCCTCTGCCTCTGTGCTGTGTTTGTGTGGCTGCTTTCGTATGATGTCAGCTGCATGGTGAGTGCGTTCACTGCCTTGTCACCACTTCCCCACCTTTTTCAGAATGTTTTCTTGGAGTTGGATAATTCTCCTTACTCCTCGCCCCCTCCTTACTCCTCGCCCCCTCCTAACTTCAGTTCATACTTTATTGCGTGCCGACTGACCAGTCGGTGTGGCGTCCGTGTAGAGAAGAAGGGAATAAGGTTACACAATGCGCTAGTGTGAGACGCCAAGTTTCGTGTTTCGAGTTGCTGTAGTAAATATAGAGTAAACTTTGTCTTTGGGACTGACTTTCTGTTGTGTGCTATCCGTCTTTCGACTTACGTAAGAGAAATCTCATTTCGAGCTCAGGGTACTTTGTACACATAGATAAAGAGGGATAATTCCGGACCAGAATTTCTTTGTGTGCTAAGCGAATTTTTGACTTAACCGTTTGTGAGTTAGCTGGATTTGCCTGTATGTCAATTTAGCTCGATTTCCGCTCTGAGCCAGCCTAACTTACACATTCGTACTTGGTCTTGCCTTTACACACGAAGGGGGATAAGGCACTAGCAATACTTCTTAAAAGTTGACCTGAGAAATATCTCCACGCTTAACCCACCAGACCCAGCCGAGATTCGAACCCTGAACCTTCCACATTAAAGGCTGGAGTCTTAACTACTAGGCTATTGTGCTCGTCACAGATGTTCTTTCAAAACAGGTCAATTTGGGCCAAAATTGATACACCAAAGGACAACAGGTGTCCTATATTAAGAGATGTCCTTATTTCAAAGGAGCCTCCTATTAGTATTACTACTACAGTGGAACCCCACTTTTAAGACCACAAAAAATCTGAGAAAATCAGGTCTTAACAAAAAGGAAGTCTTAAAGTGGACGTAAAATGACAGATGTGCTGTGCACAGGAAAACTTGGACATCAGTCTTAAAAGGGGGGAAGGAGAAAAATAGAGGGGTCAGAAGTTGATGGTGGTAGGGGGGGGGGGGGGGGGTCTTTAAAGGTGGTCGTCTACATTTTTGCTTTTTTTCAATAATCTTATTGTTAGATTTCGATACAAAATTATGTCAAATGATGAATGAACCACGGGGAAAAAAGTTATAGAAAAAAAAATATATGTTAAAAAAGATTTTATTTTTGGGTAGCGTGACTCACGCTTCCAATATTCGAAAATTTTTAATTAAATTTTCATTTGATTAATATACTTACCCGAGTCACATATTAGCATTGACGCAGTCGAGATGCTAGGTTGACTGAAAAACGCTATCCCGTCTAATAGTCTAAGGGAAGCAACCCCAGCTAAAAAAGTAGCAAGCTTGCTACCCTGGGTTGCCTCCCGTAGCGTATCACGCCACAGATCTCGTACCCAGTACGAGACACCCTCATTCGACTTCTAGAATACAAAGAAACTAAAAGCGGGGAAGGTGGGAGGGAATTACCTATGTGACTCGGGTAAGTATATTAATCAAATGAAAATTTAATTAAAAATTTTCGATTAAATTACATATTCTTACTCCGAGTCACATATTAGCAGATAACTCCAACAAGGTGGTGGGTAAGAAGAAAAAATTCAAACTCACTGTTAAGATCTGGAGAGGCATTGCCCCGCTGCCACCAGTGCAGGGAGGGTCCGTGAGCCATCACGGCAGACCGCAGCGATGTCTCTCAAGTAGAACGAAATGAAGACGTCATCCGAGCGCCAGTATGCTGTGCGCAGAACATCGTCGAGTCTTCGAGACCTCAAAACGGCCAATAAAGATGCCCATGCCCGGGACTCGTGCATTCTAGCTGAATCGAGAGGGAAGGCAGGCTGAGCCCCCCCCCCTTTGTGCCAGACTCCACACATAAGCTTGTTTTATGAGAGCTGACACCCACCTGGCCAAGGTAGTCCTCGTAATATCTTTGTCCATGGACGTATTCAAGGATATAAAAAGGAGCTTCTGCGAGCTCGACCTGATGGGCTGAGTACGAGCTAAATAGGCCTCCAGGGCCCTAACCGGGCAATTGACCATATCCGGGTCATCCTGCGCCACAATATGGGACAGAGGCCTCACAAGGACACAGGGAGAAGGCTGATCCGGTGTCTGATTCTTGGCCAGAAAGGCCTCCCGGAAATGCAAAGACAAGGAGCCGTCCCGCTCTCGGGCAATGTCCTGAGGACTGCCCGAAAGAGCGTGGATCTCGCTACCTCTGCGGGCCGAAGCCAGAAGTAGCAAGAACAGAGCCTTACGAGTAAGGTTCGCGAGGCTAGAGCCCTCCAGAGGCTCGAAATCCGCCGAGCGCAAGAACTCAAGGACAAGAAAAAGATCCCACTTGGGCAGAGAAGAGCGCTTGACGTCCTGCAAAGACGCGCCCTTAATAACCCCAGCGACAACTCCGCTAACATTGATGGTATGACCAATCTGTTTAAGAGTCGAGGCGATCGCCGACCTGCGAACCTTCAAAGAGGAGGAAGAAGCCCCCCGGGAAGACAAATCCGCTAAGTGGTTGGCGACGTGCATAGTACGAGGAGCCACCGGGTTCAGCCCATGAGCCTGACACCAGGTGACCCAGGCACGCCAATGCGACAAATACACTGAGGAGGTGGAGGCCCTATGTGAGCGCTGCACCAACTCCAAAGTGCGGTCGGAAGCTCCAGACCGCCTCAGAGCGGACCTCACAGTCTCCACACGTGAAGATTGAGAGACTGCGGGTGCCCGTGAGGAACTCCGGTGCGAGGCTGAACGAGTTCGCCTGGTACCAGAGCGAGAGGAATTGGAGGGCCGCGTGCGAGTCTCAGAAGGTCCGGAAACCAGGGCTGAGACGGCCACAGAGGGGTGACCAGAAGCAGAGACGGCCTCTCCAATTCCGCCTTCCTGAGGACTTGGCTGAGAAGCTGGAAGGGCGGGAAGGCGTAAGCCTCCAGCCCTGCCCAGGGGATGTCCAAGGCGTTGGTCCCCCACGCTTCCGGATCGGGGAAGGGGGAGACAAACACCGGAAGGCGCCTGGAGAATCTGGTGGCGAAGAGATCCACCACAGGCTTCGGGGCCACAGCCCAAAGGCGGAGAAGGGCACCATGCGTGATGGTCCATTCCGCCTGCAACACCCTGTCGGAGCGGCTGAGCGCATCCGCCAGTGTGTTGAGACTCCCTGGCAGGTAACGCGCTGAGAGAGAGATCCCCCGCTGGGAGCACCAGGTGAGGATCTCGACGTTCTGCGGGAGAGAGTGGGGGACCGCGAACCTCCCTGCTTGTTCACATAGGCAGCCACTGTCGTATTGTCTGTGAACAGACGCACACGCTTGGCCGCCAGGGAAGGGAGGAACGCAACCAGAGCAAGAAACACGGCCTCCAACTCCAGCGAGTTGATATGCCATGTGCTCTGTTCCACAGACCACAGTCCGGAGGCCGTGAGCCGGTCCGTGTGAGCCCCCCAACCCAGCAGGGACGCATCTGTGAAAAGGTCCATGTTGGGAGGGGGGGAAACAATGGGAACCCCCCTGCATACCCATCCCGAGTCCAGCCACGGGAGGGTCGCAGCCTGGAACCAATCCCCAAGGGGAACCAGAGTGTTCCAATCCACACAAGGAGAGTCCACGAACGGCTTCAGCGCGTGCTGAAGCGGGCGTTTGTGAACTCTCCCCAGTGGAACCAGAAGGGCCATGGACTCCATCTGCCCCAGGATGGAGGCCAGAGTCCGAAGTGAAGCCCGCAGGAGAAGCGAAGTAGAGCGAATGAGAGCCTGGAGCTTGTCCACCCGCTTCTGCGAAGGCTGGACAGTCCAGGTGACCGTGTTGAACGTCATCCCCAGGTAAGTGAATGACTGAGACGGCACGAGCTCTGACTTCGTCTGGTTGACCGAGAATCCCAGCAAGCTGGCCTCCCGGAGAACCAAGAGAGCAGAGAGCCTCGCTCTGGCCCGTGATGAGCCAGTCGTCGAGGTATGCTCGCAGCCGCACTCCCTGTGACCTCACCAGCGCGCAGAGCTGCCTCACCACCATGGTAAAGATCCATGGGGCAAGGGACAGCCCAAAAGGGAGTGCGCGGAACTGGTAGACTTGACTGGCCCACCGGAAACGGAGCCATTTCCGGTCGGCGGGATGCACCAGAATGTGGAAGTACGCATCCGTCAAGTCTATCGAGGTCACCCAGTCTCCTGGGCGGAGAGCGTCCCGGACCGAGGCAGGCGTCTCCATCTTGAACCGAATCGTTCTCAGAAACTTGTTGAGAAACGAAAGGTCCAAGACAGGACGCCAAGCTCCCGAAGCTTTGGGGACCGCGAAAAGCCGTCCATAAAACCCCGGGGAGCTGTGGTCCGAGACCGCTTCCACCGCGCCCTTCTCTATCAGTGAGGCAACCTCCGACTGGAGGACGGCCTTTGCCTCCTGTGAGAAGGGGGGCTGGAAGGCTGGAGGACACCTGGTAAGAGGGGCCTTGTCCCCCAGCCAAAGCAAGCGGAATCCCGACTTCACAACACCCACTAACCATCGGCTGCGTATGGCGGCCAGCCAATGTGGAAGTGCCCGAGCAAGGCCCCCCGCCATCACCAAGGTGGAGGGCGGGGGGCGGCGTGAAGCCGGGAACGCTTCATTGGGGGTGGGGCTTTCCGCTGGAAGAGCCCCTACCCCTCCCCGAAGCAGATCTCTTGCCCGACCCGCGGGAAGAGGCACTAGATCTTTTCCGGGAAGCAGGATGTGCCTGAGCAGAGGTCTTAGCCTGTTTGTGCTGAGCCTGCTTAGGAGCAGCCTGCTTAGGAGCAGCCTGCTTTTGCTGCTTCAGGGACTGAAGCGCAAAAGAAGAGAACTGCTGTTCCCTGTTGGTGTCAATCTCCTGCTTCCTGGCATCAGAGGCCAGGTTGCCGAAGAGAGCCCCATCCACCAAGGGCGACGATCTGAGAGTGTTTCTCGTCGACTCCTCAGAAAACTGGGAGTGGGCGAGAAACAAGTCCCTTCTGCACGAGACAGCATGTACGTACTGCAGAGAGGACAATCTCATCTGCTCCTCGTTCACCCATGCCAGCGTGGAGAGGAGTGTGGATACGTCCTCCGAATCTTGCTCCTTACTCAAGGTAAAGGGAGCTAAAGACTCGGTAAGAGCACGTGAAAGCGCCCGAAGGATAGTCTCCGAAATGGAACTGAGTTCCAAGAGCTGCCTTCCCACCTCCTCAGAGGACAGGAGAGACTGCTCCGAAAGAGGGAGAACGGAATCCTTCTTCTTCTTCTTCTTCGTTCATGGGCTTAGACTCCCACGTTCACTCATGTTTTTAGCACGAGTGGATTTTTACGTGTATGACCGTTTTTACCCCGCCCTTTAGGCAGCCATACGCCGCTTTCGGAGGAAGCATGCTGGGTATTTTCGTGTTTCTATAACCCACCGAACTCTGACATGGATTACAGGATCTTTTCCGTGCGCACATGGTCTTGTGCTTGCGTGTGCACACGAAGGGAGTTTTTTTTTTGTTTTTTTTTCTTTTTTTTTCTTTTTTTTCTTTTTCCTTTTTTTTTTGTTTTTCTTTTTTGAACCTCAGTTACAATATGACTCGCTACGAGTATGATACTGTGAGCGAAGCTGAACAGTTTAAACGTAAACAGAATGGGTTATAAATAATAATAATATCATTCTTTCGTTTAACATGGACAATCTTCGAAAATGTACAATATTTTCAATCAATTATAATTTAGCTATAATTCTCTCCGTCAACTGGCATTTGCACACTTTCTCTCTTTCTCTATCCTCTCTCCCCATCCTCTCTCTCCCTCCCCTCCCCTCTCTCCCTCTCTCTATCTTTAATCGTCCTCTCTTTCTCTCTCTCCCCCTCTCCCCTTCTCTGTCTCTCTCACCCTCCCTGCCACTCTCTCTCTCTCTCTCTCTCTCTGATACTGTGAGCGATGCTGAACAGTTTAAACATAAACCCTACCATTCTCTCTCTCTCTCTCTCTGATACTGTGAGCTATGCTGAACAGTTTAAACATAAACAGATAGGGTTATAAATAGCAATAATATCATTCTTTCGTTTAACATGGACAATCTTCGAAAATCTCTCTTTCTCGCTCACTCTCTCCCACCCCTCTCTCCGCTCTTTCTCTACCTCTCTCTCTCTCGCACCCTCCCCTTGCCCCCTCTCTCTCTCTCTCTTCCTCTCTCAATCTCTCTCTCTCTCCCTCTCTCTCTCTCTCCCTCTCCCTCTCTCTCTCTCCCTCCCTCACTCTCCCTCCCTCACTCTCTCTCTCTCTATTACCATGGTTGTGTTTAAATGAATTAATAATAATGATATATTTTGCTGTTCGTCATAATTGTTTTCATCATTGGTTCACCTTAGTTAATACATTGACATTTGCAACGAGTCATTTACGATAGCATGATAGTACTGGGTTTCTCAGTCAAAAAGCCGAATGGAGAGCTCTCTTTCAAATATACAATTTGGGTCGAAGCCTTCTCCGTATTTGTATATACTTATTGACATTTTTGCAACAAGCAGAATAAAGTTAATATTTCTTATAGTTTGGTCCTGTTGCTTGTTCGGTTGGAAACCAAATAAAACGTCAGTTTCTTTTAATTTTATCTGTGAACCTGTTTTTATATAAATTTGCTTTTCTACGTTCTTCCAAAAAAGTGATATTCTTGGGCATTTAAAGAAAAAATGTTCAATGAAATCAATATCTCCACACAGACTACAGCGATTGTTTTCACGTTTTTTCATTTTGTGTAGTAAGATATTAGTGGGGTAGATATTATGCAATATCTTCCAGTGAAGTAGCCTTAGTCGCTCTTCCTTGGTGCAGTTGTTTGCTATCATCCAATTATTTCTTTCTATTTTATAGTTATATTTATTCATCCAAAAATGTATTGAGCAAGGAGTATTTGCTTTTTGTTTGGTAAGTAGTGATCTAAATTTTTTGGGAGTCCAGTTTTTAAGAGATTGAGGTTCTAGAGAGACAGTCGCTTCTTGAGTTTGGTTATTGTCAGCTCGCAATGATTGCGCAATGAGCGCGGTTCGCATTGCATTATAATCAAACAGCAGAGCAGGGTAGTCCCCGATTTTTTCTGCAATACGTGCAAGTGGTAATAATCCCTCGTCTGTCCATATATCTTGGACGTAATTTATGTATGCATTTGTCCATCTCTTGAAGAACAGAGGTCTGTTTCTGTACAATATCTCTTTGCTATTCCAGAGACAGGTATATTTGAATTCAGTATTGGACAGGTATATATTTCTGAATTCAAGCCATTTAATTAGACATGATTTCCAGAATTTAGATTTGACTTTTTCAAGTCCTAAAAATGTTTTTGGATTGGCAGTAGCATTGAGGCAGCAAAGGTTTGTTCCAACTTCATTAAAGATGTAGGTTGGTATTAATTTCCATTTGGCAGATGTGTCTATTTTTAACTGAGTTATCCATGTCATCATAAAGGAGGCTTGCATATCTATTATGTTTATCATATTACAACCTCCATTCTCCCCTACGTTGCACATTACACATCTTTTTACCTTTTCAAAGGCTCGCGTATTTGTGTACTTCTTTTTCCATAAAAATCGAAATAAGATTGTATTTACTTTCTGTAGGATAGTGGTTGGAGCACTTAAAGCTTGCATTGGGTATACAAATTGTGAAATCAAGAAACTTTTTACAATACATAATTTGCCTGTGATACTAAGGTTTCTTTTAGACCATATGCTTATTATTCTTTCTATTTTTTCGATTCTTACCGACCAATTCTCATTTATGTCTGATGCAGTGACATCATTTTTAAAGATTATACCTAAAATCTTTAGTTGTTTTTTCCATTTTAAGTCACAGAGATGTTCTCTGCTGTCCTTTTGAGATCCTAGCCACATTGCTTCCGTTTTGTTTTTATTAATTTTTAGTTGTGATATTTTCGTGAAATCAGTGACAAGCTTCATTGCATTTTCCAGATCTTGTTTTCCTTGTAATAGCATGCTAATGTCGTCAGCGTACATTGCTAATTTTATCATATCAATTGAGTTGTTAGTCTCTATCTGGGAGCGAGGTAATCGAAGTCCGTGTATGCTTGGATCGTTTCTAATCTTTATTGCAAGAATTTCCAGTCCGAGAATGAAGGCCATTGGCGAAAACGGGCAGCCTTGGCGAATTCCTGTCTCAATCGGGAATGACACGAAGGGAGTTAAGTCACCAGCAGGTCTGCACATAAGTTGACCTGGGAGATCGGAAAAATCTCCACTCTTAACCCACCAGGCGGCAGCGACCGGGATTCGAACTCACGACCTCCCGATTAGGAGGCCGACGTCTTACCACCACGCCACTGCGCCCGTCGAATCCTTCTTCAAAGGCTTCGCCAAAAGAGGGAGCAATGCCGGCGTGACCGGAAGCGGTGCACGCGGCAGAGCAAAAGACGAAAGAAGGTTCCGTGAAGCCTTAGGCCAAGGCAACTTCCTTTGAGCCGCCAAGGGCACGAAGAAGTCTGCCTGTGTTGCAGCAGCCAAGTAAGGCAAAGCAAGCTCCGGAGCTGTGCCATACGGCACCAGAAGCGGAACTGCCGCTGGAGGCAACCCGCTGCCGGCAGGAGCGGGCTTGGCGAACAAACGAGAAAGCTGGAAAGCCACTGACGGTGATTCTTCGAACCGGAAGTAGCTGTCCTCCTCCTTCGCCCACCGGAAGTCTGCCATCGCCGACGGACCAGACGCCGAAGGCGTGGCCGAAGACGAAGCCCCTTCCGGGAAATAACGCGAAGTGACTTCCGCGGCAGCTTCTAGCGCCACTCTGAAGCTGGCCGGAGCCGCCGATGGCAGCTGCTTCTCGTCCACAGACCCAAGGTCCGAAACGCCACATGAAGGGGACGGCTCATAGCCCAAGGAACCCGACAAATGACGCTGCGAGGAAAGGCCGGAAGCCAAACGCCCCTCCTATTGGTCATCAACGAAACTCATACCCTGGCTGAGAGGAGGGTGAGAAACGTCAGCAACCGAAGGCAGCTGAAGGGAGGAGCTAGCAGTCACCACCGAAGTGGGTGGCTGCTGCTGACCCAACAGAGGCTGAAAGCCCGAATGCCCAGGAGAACGACCGAATTCGAAATTCACCGGCAACCCAACGGACGCAGCGGGAACCGAACCGGAAGAACCAGGAGGAGCCGGAAGTGCAGACGCAACAGCATAGCTATGCCATGGCTGTGGAGACTGCCAGCTACAACCCGGAAGCCCTAGGCCGGAACCGGAAGTGACAGAAGACTGTGAACGACCGGCTTGACCCACACTTCCCGCCCAGGCAGGAAGAGCAGCTGCCGGAAACGGCTGCTGAAGCAGGGCAGAGCTCGAACCGGAAGGGACCATGGGCTGTCCGCATACCAGTGAACCAACACTTCCGGCCTGAGCCGGAAGAGAAGCTGCCGCGAACGACTGCTTACGTAGTTCGTAGCTCGAACCGGATGGGACCATGGTCTGTCCGCTTTCCAGTGAACCACTACTTCCGGCCGGAGCCGGAAGGGAAGCTGCCGCGAACGACTGCTTACGTAATTCGTAGCTCAAACCGGAAGGGACCATGGTCTGTCCGCTATCCAGTGAACCACTACTTCCGGGAACCGGAAGTGCAGCTGCCGAGGACGGCTGCTGCGAGCACATACCTTGCGACAACCGTATCCCAAAAGGGACCTGCTCAGGTGCACTCCCGCAAGCGGAAGCCACCGAGCGCCGGCCGAGAAGAGAAACGCCTCCCTGTGCACGGACTCCAGCGCCATCACAGAAGCCAGCAGGCTGGACAGGTGGTCCGGAAACACCAGGAACAAAGGAAGCCAACGACCGAGCGTCGCACACCCCCGGGAGGGAGGCAGAGCTGGAAACAGGGTCTGTCCGCGACATCTCTGTACGAACGAGCGTCCGAATTTCTGGAATCAAAGAGGACAAAAGGCTAGCAACAAGAGCGCCAGCGTCCGGCGCAGGTACAGGGGTAGAAACGGCCGTGGTAGCGGCCACACCCGCCGCCCGCGAGCCAGACGAAGTTTCCTCCGGCGCCGAAATAGGCACAGAAAAAACGAAGTTAGTCTTCGGGTCAGAAACGTGAACCGTGGGGTTCCTAGCAGAAGAGGTGGAAGCCGAGGACTTAGGTTTACCAGGGCCTTTGCCCTTACCCTCGGCCTTAGCCGCTCGCTTTTTCTCACTATCAGACATGCTGTCACACGAGAAAAACAAACTACTGAAAATACACAAGTCTCTAGGACGTAAGACTTCAGCAGAATAAACTAGCATTAACGTACAAGCTACAAGCAGCTACCAATGCTACTGGTAAACGCTCAAAGTCCGTAGCACGGACCCAAACTAACCAGCAAAAAAAAACACCACGTGTAAGCGAAAAATGGCGGCCACAGCAACAAACTACTAAGCAAAATTCGTAAGTCCGCGGACGGAAAAATTCTCAGCAGAATGGCAATGCAAACAACAACAAAAAGGAACAATCTCACCCCTAGAAACAGCTATGAGCAGACGGGGAGCCGAGGCCGGTAGGTGTCAAGCAGACAGCAAAAACGGCCTAGGAGCGAAATCAAGCACGACCTGTCTCTCTGGCTGAAAGGAGTCGAATGAGGGTGTCTCGTACTGGGTACGAGATCTGTGGCGTGATACGCTACGGGAGGCAACCCAGGGTAGCAAGCTTGCTACTTTTTTAGCTTGGGTTGCTTCCCTTAGACTATAGACGGGATAGCGTTTTTCAGTCAACCTAGCATCTCGACTGCGTCAATGCTAATATGTGACTCGGAGTAAGAATATGTAATTTAATTTGTTTTCTGTTTGCTGAGAACATGTGCTTTGCCTAAAAATACTGACCAATCAAATTCATGTCACTATGCTTATAGCCACGCCCAAACAAGTGCAGCAACAGTTTGACACTGGAGCGCTGTCCACGCTTTTTTTTAAACGCACGAAATGCACGAGATTTGAGAGGAGTTTTGCGCTTGGCATTTTTCAAATAAGGATATCCTACTATGAGTACTACGCTGGAATACTACAATGAATTTTTAAACGGCTACACTGGCTTCGTCTTTCCTGGTCGAAAGGGGGTGTAATGTTGATATTTGTAGATAATAGACTCTGCATTTTAATGGTCAAATGGCGATTTTGGTATAAAAATGTAGACAAGGACCTTTAAACAGTGGGTTCCACTGTGTATCAGTACCATGACTTACCTAAGGTGAATGCTCGCCCTAATAGGCTTGAGGTTTGCTGGCCGATGTGAATGCGTGATATATTGTGTACAAAATTCCATCTCACACGGCATAAATAAATCCATGCGCCTTGAATCCGTGGTTGAGATTATGTGCGCGATATAAATTGCATAAAATAAAAAATAAAATAAATAAATGACTCACAATCTGCTAGGGTTTTGAAGAGGACCACGTCGGAGATGGCTTGGTTACTGGCGGTAGTCAGCATAACAGCCTGTATGTATACAGCATATTTGGTCCAAGGCTTCAAATTTGCAATGTAGAAATTCATGTCATCACCCGTTGATGATTCATCGCTTGGACCTGTCTCAAGCGTCTTCCAGCTGTATGGGGCAGAATCAAACAACGACAGTGAGCACACAGAGTGTTCAATACACTGCTGTTACCTAAAAGATTGAGAAGAATACATCCCAAAAATTGTCTGGTTAAAGGCCTACTAAAGTGCAACATTTTTATTCGCCTAAAACATGTGCAATAGTCATCTGGTAAATGTTCCGAAGACCTTTTTGTAAAATTTTGCATGGCTGATTTTTTATTAAACAAGAAGGGCAAAGCCCATACGACTCACATGCTTTACACATTTTTGCGAATGAGTTAATGTAGACACTGAATGCGTTAATGTGTAAGTGTTTGTGCAGCCCTCAAAGTCCAAAACATGGTGTACTAGTCTTTGGCTAGTGATTCTGAAAATGTACTAGCCAGAGAGCAAACTGTACTAGCCAAACCAACAATTTGTTTCAGCAACTTTACTCGCACTTGGCGAGTAGATGAACATTTGTACTCGCCAGTTACATGTTTCTACTCGCCATGGCGAGTAAAATACTCGCCACTTTCAGGCCTGCTGCATGACAAATAAATTGTGACTGTTGAATATTCTCCATCTCCCATCCAACAAAATTAAATTTGTGGTTAATGTAGACACTGAATGTGTGTATGTGTCCGCGTTTGAATGACAAATAAATTGTTACCGTTAATCATTCTCCACCTCCCCTACCCCATAGCCACCCTCTCTTTGTTTTCTTTTCCTCCATACCCATATTTCAACAATTTCCACCCCTTCCCACCCACAAGTGACGAAAGGAGATCTTAACACTATTGTGACTAGCACTGCCACGGCGTTAACGTCCTGCCTGCCCAAGCTTGCCACCAAGAAACTTCCCAATAATCAGTAACTGTAAAGAAATCTGTCTAGCAAGCTTGAATTAAGTCCAATCACCACCAAATTTTGTGTACTAATTCAAAAATGGATGCCCAGTTCAGTCGTGCTATTTATAAGTTTGTCACACGATTTGTTTTAGCAAAGGGGGGTGAAAGGGGGGTGAAAGGGGGATAATTTGTGTTTTTTAACGTTTTTTTGTGTGTGTTTTATTTTCCACTGCTTTTTTAAAAAGTTATTTTTTAACAGAAAGTATTATAAATAATGTTATAACCAAACAAGGTGTAAAACCTATGAATTAGCTGAAATATTGTTAACATTGTACACAGAAATAAGGAGACAGTACAAAGAAAAAAACAAGCAAATCACGCATTCACTCACAGCATCCTGACTCAAATGAAACAAAACTGTAACACTCACCAAATGATGTCTAGGTAATCCATATTGAATATAAGTCACATTTTCACAACAAAGTGCCAACTGTACACCTATGAACAATTCCAAAAGGATTTGAAGGCTCCAGCCATCCATTGTTATCAGTGCTGCCACGCCCCCATAGCTCCTGTACGATTCCGAGATACATGTTCGTCTAGCAGTATCACCCCCTACCACGTGTAGTTGCCGACTCGTACTAGCAACAACGGGACTGTTTCTTCCTCAATATCACTGCAATTATCGCTTTCTTGAGGCTAAAACGACACGATGTATCATGATCTACAGGATCCTCAAGATCCAACATCCGGAGAATCTCCTCCCGTGACAAGGCTCGCCTTCGATTCATTTTGTTTGTTCGAAAACACCACGCAAATCTGCACTAATTTGATCAAGCCGGAAGAGAAAACCACGTGTATCAAGGGAAACAACTCAATTTATTGCAATCTTCAAAAACCGGGAAGCAATCACGAGTCTTGTACCTTGTATGACTGGTCCTGAAAAATGCGCGTCCCGTCCATGGGCGTGTCAGCGCGGTTACTGATTTATCAGTGTCCCGTCGCGAAAGTGTTAAACACCCTTTTGCATCGGTAGTTGACATGTCAGAGATTGTATGTAATTGTAATTTTCGGTTTAATACTGCTTCAAAACTGAAAATACCACGCATGATACATCTCAAAGCCTTCACTGTAGTGATGTGTGATAAACCAAACTTACATGGTGTCTGAGCAAGCATCTCTCCCTTGATATATGTTGACTGAATCCGACATTCTGGGGAGGAAAAAGTAACAGATCATTATATTTCAGTCAAGATATCACTTGTATATATAGCCTTTAAGACACTGTCACTTTGTTACAATTGAGCAATTCATGGAAACAACACAGGTGAAAGCATGAGAAAAAATACTCTGATATATATATATTTTTCATCATTTCGCATGAGTTGTTCTTCAGTACTGGTGACAGAAAGGGGGAAAAGTGGTCAAAATTCAAATCTCTAGTTTTGTTTTTGAAATATAGCTTTTCATAAAGCAGAAATACTGTAGTATCTGTTGTACATAAGAAACAAGAAGGGCAAAGCCCATACGACTCACATGCTTTACACATTTTTCCTACCAAAATACATGTGACCTTGACCCAAGGTCAAGGTCATCCAAGGTCATGCAACATAAAGCTGTTAATTCAAGACATAGGAAGTACAATGGTGCTTATTGGCTTTCTACCATGAGATATGGTCACTTTTAGTGGTTCACTACCTTATTTTGGTCACATTTCATAAGGGTCAAAGTGACCTTGACCTTGATCATATGTGACCAAATGTGTCTCATGATGAAAGCATAACATGTGCCCCACATAATTTTTAAGTTTGAAACAGTTATCTTCCATAGTTCAGGGTCAAGGTCACTTCAAAATATGTATACAATCCAACTTTGAAGAGCTCCTGTGACCTTGACCTTGAAGCAAGGTAAACCAAACTGGTATCAAAAGATGGGGCTTACTTTGCCCCATATATCATATATAGGTGAGGTATTCAATCTCAAAAACTTCAGAGAAAATGGGAAAAATGTGAAAAATAGCTGTTTTTTAGACAACATTTATGGCCCCTGCAACCTTGACCTTGAAGCAAGGTCAAGATGCTATGTATGTTTTTTGGGGCCTTGTCATCATACACCATCTTGCCAAATTTGGTACTGATAGACTGAATAGTGTCCAAGAAATATCCAACGTTAAAGTTTTCCGGACGGACGGACGTCCGGACGGACGGACGACTCGGGTGAGTACATAGACTCACTTTTGCTTCGCATGTGAGTCAAAAATCACTGGTTCACATGGTTCTTACATAATCTAACTTTTAAAGCTAGTTCTTATGTGTCTGTGTGTATGTTTGTATGATGACGATAGGACCCGAAACGGCTGCACAGACTGAGACAGGAATTGCAGAGAATGTTCTTTGCCACTCGAGTCGTGTCATAGGGTACTTTTGGAATAGCAAATTTGAAAGGATTCTTCAAAAAACGGCGGAAAACATTATATACCCTGTGAGCTATCGAGGATCCTCCCCGTCTGGGCTGTCGAAACATGGTCTTGTTAAAAGACGTTTTCAAATGGTTAACGGGGAGATACACTCGAAGCACATTTGTGACCCTCCACCACGAAATGAGTCGCATGTCACCTCGCACGGTTCTGCGCTAGGCTTAATATAAGTCCGGGGAGTGTCTGGTAACAGTATGAGGGTCACCTTAGTCACAGGCTTATAACTCAAACAGTTTTCGCTCTTTTCTAAAACGATTTTCACCACTGGATAGAGCATAAAAAACTCTTTAGGAAAATGTAAAAATATGAAAATCATGCAAAGGTGACATGTGACTCATTCCGTGGTGGAGGGTCACATTTAGCGAAGTTATGTTGCCAAATCATCAAAGATCAACTTTTCGCTACACGGATCGATGCACACAGTCGAAATAGATGTGACTTTCACACGACCGAAGACTACTTACTAGCAGACGACAAGATCTAAATATTTAGATCAGTGAGAGCAATCCGTTGAAGAACAGTTACTCCGCTTATTCGTCTTCAGTTAAGCTTATTTCCCCTGCCATAAGTTTCCTTGCAGATCTGTAGTCGCGTAGTGAAATGAACTAGTGTCATCGGAAGAGTCTTCTCAGTCAATGATCAAAGCACAGTAAGTTCTATGCTGACAAAAGTCACTTTAGGAAAACACGACCATTGACTTCATTTATGAGCCTAAAGGTAACAATATCGACAAGTATGTACGCATTTGACATTAAATGAAACATTCATAGACAGTTTCCAACTCACAAGATCTGCCAAAGAGCCGTCATTCGTGAAAAAAACGATGATTTTAATCAGACAGGTATCGGAAACAAGTCTTGGTCACCTGCGTTATTCCTTCCGAGGCGACGTGACGGCGCCACATTTGTTTGTTTATGGCTGTTTATCGCGAAACAACACAGTTGAAATTTGTGTGTAAAATACCACAAATGTGTGGTGAATCAGTTCGTCATCTGCGTTTCGATGGTAATTCAGTCAGATTGGAGTTACTTTGAATCGAAGGCGAGGGTAACCTGCGTTATTTGTGTGACAGCGTGAACAAATTTGATTGCAATATTTTATACAGAAAGTAAATTTCAATGATTCTGGCTCAGACTTGTTGATCTGTTATGCAATGTTTTGGTAGTGTATCTGCTTTTCTGCTATGAAGCTCATTTGGAGTGATACGCTGATCGAAGTGGGGTACCCTATGTGGGACATCAGCCGTATGCAGATTACGCCTCAGAACACTCTCGCATTTCACAAAGACAACAATAATTTGCAATATTTCAAGAACTGCATCAGTTTTATTAGATACTATTTCAACAAAAACAGCACAAACACGACTATTATCAACAACACAGAACGGGAGGTAAGTCTTCAAAGACGCACCAAGTGTGCGTTCCCATTTTTGGACGCCATTTTTGCTTGCGTTTTCACAGTAAATCTTAATATTTCCATATCTATTGAATGATTGTGCCGATTCTCCTATCTCTCTGGCATGTACTGGGTGCTTTGTGACCAGTTTCTCCCCTAGACTGTATTGACAAAATGCGTCCGTGTGAGCTGACCCCCACTTGTGACCAGTAGCAAAGAACAACTCATAAACAAAGCTAAATGTATGTTCTACGTCATGTCAACAGCGTTTTTAATAACTTTATTGTGCTTTGCTAAATCACTAAAATAATGTCAGAATTACACTAGATTTGTATTGAATTTCTTTTGTATAAAACAAATCGTGCAAAAAAATGAACAGAAAGTTCATTGAAAATCTGTTGACACTATGTAAGTAAGTTCTTTATCTGCAAAAAAGGATTAACTGAACTTACACTTCTCTGTAATTGATGATGTAAGTCAAAATCTGTCGATGGTCCGCTGTTTTCACTTTGGGCCAAGTAAGGATGACCACATTGCGATATTTCATCTGGATTGTCACATTCAACTTGGTGATCGAACCTGAAGACAAACACAACACAATCATCAGGCTTGGGAAAATACAACAAATTGCCAGAACTTTGGCTACAGGCATAACAATCTTTATAAAAAAAAAAAAGGCCCACAACAAAATATCCCATCAAACTGCCAGAACTGCAGCTTAACACTTTGTACCCCACCTATGTTGACCAAGATTTTTTTAGCCGTGACCAGCTGTGCTGCAGCAGGTCACTCAGAATTGTAGTAACTGTGTAGGAACTGTGTATCAACACGATGGAATGCAGGTGTTAGATCGACGTTACAGAAAGCGACTGAAATGACTGTGTGTACGGATATTTATATGAAGTCTTATATCGCGCGCGTATCTCCAGACTCGGACTCAAGGTGCAGGGATCTATTTATGCCGTGTGAGATGGAATTTTATACACAATACATCACGCATTCACATCGACCAGCAGATCGCAGCCATTTCGGCGCATATCCTACTTTTCACGGCCTATTATTCCAAGTCACACGGGTATTTTGGTGGACATTTTTTATCTATGCCTATACAATTTTGCCAGGAAAGACCCTTTTGTCAATCGTGGGATCTTTAACGTGCACACCCCAATGTAGTGTACACGAAGGGACCTTGGTTTTTCGTCTCATCCGAAAGACTAGCACTTGAACCCACCACCTAGGTTAGGAAAAAGGGGAGAAAATTGCAAACGCCCTGACCCAGGGTCGAACTCGCAACCTCTCGCTTCCGAGCGCAAGTGCGTTACCACTCGGCCACCCAGTCCTATATCTGTACCAGGTCAGATAGAGCCATATGAGTGGGTACGGATATATCTGTACCTGGGAGACAATGAGTTAAGGCATTTGACTGGCGACCATAAAACAAGAATAATTCACACATTAAAAGAATTGCAAGAACTGTGACTTCAGGCATAGCAAATTGCACCCCTGGCAGTCATGAAACACTATTTTTTTATTTTTAAACTTTCACCAGATCATTCTGTTGACTAAAAAGTCCGGATGATGAAGGTCGTGGGTCGTGTATGACCCATAATCTTAAAGAAGGATTCAACGTAAAAAGTATGGGTCCTACACTACCCATGCCGTCCGAATAGGGATAAACCTTTTGCAGAGTATGGGTCGTACACGACCCACACCATCCGAATAGGGATAAACATCGTAAAATCCTTCTTCAATTCCATACCCACACCCACACCCACATCATCCGGACTGCCCAGGTCAAATTACGTCATTGTTTATTTGTTTGTTACAAAGATTATCTTTTAGAAAGTGGTTGATGGGAGGGTCATATGGTGTTTGAGGATTACATGAAGTCTTAATCAAAAACTCCCAATAGATTCAGAGATACCGACACTTTTGTGAGTCCACGACCCAGGAAGCCCCGTGAAGGTTAAATGCCAGAATTGTTGCTTCAGGCATAGCGACCAGCATCCATGAAATAAAAATGATGTAAAAAGAGAAGAACAAAAAGAGAAGAACAAAAAACATGATGTGTAAAGAGTAAGAAGGAAAAAAAGGCTTACATGGTGTGAGGTCGCCATTGGTGGTCTTGCTGACGTCACTTTCAGTGATGTTGTTGGTGAGGCCAAGGTGCTCGACCAGCGTTTGAATCTTGCTGTAGCACAGCTTGCGATTGCTGTGGAAGTTAACACTGCCGCGCAGAATCTTCAGCTTCTTGGTCACCTCCTCCGTGAACAGCTCCTGCAGGTTGCTGTTGTCCCTGACGATAAGGGTGGCCCTGCACACACATGTATATTTCATTTTTACATTTCATTTCATTTCCTTTATCATCCCAATGCTGGGAAATTACGGGTCGCTTCCTTCCAGTTGAAAGCATGCAGCAACAAGAGTTGCGCTACCCAGATGTGTGCGTGTTTAGGTGTCATCAGCCACCTGCATTTATGACAGAATTACGGAGGTCTTTTACATGTCACCGTGGTGACACGGGGGTGGGACACTGTTCTGTGAAAGTTGTGTCATACGTTTGACACACACTTCAAAGACTTGAAAATGGAGGCCCAGTATGATTTTCCCTCCACAGAAAAAACACATCAAGCTACGCTTCTTTGGCTCTTCCACTCCATTGAACAAGCAACTTTAAACACGTGTTGAGAATTTCAGCAAGAACACATATTTGCTAAAATGATGAAAGAGTCACTTTTTGTTATTGATTATGTCACAGACAGCCAGAGACAGACAGTTAGGTCTGCAGGCAAGCAGGCAGACACGCAGACAGACACACACACAGACAATCTCATTTATTATTCCCACAAAAATGCACACATGCACGCACACACAAACAACTTACTTGGCTGCCATGCTCATGTTGCCACCCGTCTCATCAATCACACCGCCGATGATACTCAAGCTTTTGAAGAAGTGCAGTGACAAAAGTGCGTAGGACCGAACGATTTTGACATGCTGTGTGATTTCCACAATATTTCCTAAGCTCTCCTCAAGTTCAATCCCAATATTGCCTGAAACATACAGATGCAATCATAATTCACTTTCATACAGCAGTGTTGTTAACATGATATCGACAAACAAGACTATTTTGCCGATTGTGAATAATCAAATCTGCTTTTTGCCGTGTTGACCTGCTGATTGTGAATAATCAAATCTGCTTTTTGCTGTGTTGACCTGCTGATTGTGAATAATCAAATCTGCTTTTTGCCGTGTTGACCGGCTGATTGTGAATGATCAAATCTGCTTTTTGCCGTGTTGACCTGCTAACATTTTGTGGCAAACTTTATACAGAATACAGTGGAACCCCTCCTTTTCTTAAAAAAACCCAACAACAACAAACAAACAAACAAACAAAATTGAGGAAATCTTTACCTGGAGATCATTTATAGTCGTTAAATCTGGAAGACTAACGTCTTAAAAGGGGGAAGGGGGGGGGGTGTCTTAAACTGGGAGGGTCTTAAAAGGCGGGTTCCACTGTACACCCATATTTTATAAACACTCATGCACACGCCCAATATATATATCTTGGTGACTGGTTGTGAGCCAGGCAATGTGCCCATGTCACTGGTATAATACTCACAGTCTCCCGTAATCAACGATGTTTAGAAATAACTCTGTCGGGTTTGCATGTGTTGAATAAGAGTGACTAGACCGGCTCGGTTGGCCTAGTGGTAAGAGGTAGCATAGGACAAATGTCCTGGCCAATGTAAAAGTGATAGGACATTTGTCCTGAACAAAAACAAATCAAAATAGGACATTTCCCGTAACAAAACGTAAATATAATTAAACTTGACTAGTTCGTGCAACAGCCCCATCAAAGATTTGAATGTTGTCATCGGCAAACACTCCTGTACCATCCAGTGAGCAGCTTTGACTGCCACAGCTGCCCCCTTTTCTTGTTTTGTCAGCTGTCGAGTTTCAACTATCTCCTTGTCTCTCTGGAGAGATGGCACTTGCACACTAACAGCATGGTCTTTGGTTTCTTGATGATCAGTAAGGGCCGATTTGCGAAAGTTCGAACAGCCAACGGTAAAAGTGTTGGACTTCCCTGTGTGCTGACATGAGGTGCAAAACATAAGTTTCCTCTCTGGGTCATGCGACACCCACGGGAATGATGTCGCCCAGCTTGAGACGAAGTTACGCGTGGGGGTGAGGGAGGGGGTAGTGTCTTTCTTCGGCTCCGATGTTTGACAATCGCGATCGACATCCTCACCTGGGCGATCGGGCTCTAACTGCTCTGGGGCTGGAGGAAGCTCAGTTTCTGTGCTACTGACAGATGATGAGGGAAGGGACTTGAAGTGTAATTTCTTCTGTCCCTTTTCTGGGATCAGTTTTCGTTTTGGCGGCATGTTTGTTATTTTCGGGGAAAGCGCGAAGGGAGGCAACTCTCAACTGGCTTCGAGCATTCGAGTTGCGAGCCTTGGAAACTCTTTGGTACTAGAGGCACAACGTGTCTAATTTCGTCTGCTACACATCGCTTTGCAATACATCGATAAAATAGCATTCAAACTACTGTAAATTGAGAAGTACTGATGATGTCCGAATCAAATGATAGAATAATCGAACATTGACCACTTTGTGAAAAAAAACAATAGGACATTTGTCCTCCTGCATGAAAAATGTATGGGACATTTGAAAAAAATATCCTCATATGTCCGATGTGGATGTGAGGCCCTGTAAGGCGTCCGCCCCGTGATCGGGGGGAGGTCGTGGGTTCGAACCCCGGCCGGGTCATACCTAAGACTTTAAAATTGGCCATCTAGTGGCTGCTCCGCCTGGCGTCTGGCATTATGGGGTTGGTGCTAGGACTGGTTGGTCCGGTGTCAGAATAATGTGACTGGGTGAGACATGAAGCCTGTGCTGCGACTTCTGTCTTGTGTGTGGCGCACGTTATATGTCAAAGCAGCGCCGCCCTGATATGGCCCTTCGTGGTCGGCTGGGCGTTAAGCAAACAAACAAAATATAAGAGTGACTACTCTTGCTTTAAGCAAGTCAAACTCTCCCTTGTGACTGACATTATAGGCTAGTCACTAGTGAGGGGTGTGTCTGAAATATGCCGACAAGGAGTTGAAAGATTGCCTCACTAAAAGCAAGAGTATTGATTCTTTCATAACCCATACAAACCTTAGTTATTTCATTCTCTCACCATAGACCTACACTCTTTAGCACAAAATACAAAAATAGCTTAAGTATTACTTACTGCCTCCCATGATTTGGATTTCCAAAGGTCCAAGGATTTTGTTGCATCCTTTTAGCTGCTGGGCGGAGTCAATGCTTTCGACTACTTTACCCATGCATACTGCAAAATACACACATTCAGTGTTATTTTCAGACAACTGTACCATTGTTGTCCTAAATCAATGCAAACTTCAAAATACAAACTTTCAGTGGGTGGTTTTTTTTCTTCATACAACTGTACTTTCTTACTTTGGCAAAGCAAAATGTCAGTAAATTCAGACATTTGGTGTTATCTTTATGCAAATAAATTGTCCTGCTTTGACCCCCCCCCCCCCCCCATTATACACTTATCATCATATTATAAAAAGTACACACAGAGAGTGAGAGAGAGTGTGAGAGAGAGAGAGAGAGAGAGAGAGAGAGAGAGAGAGAGAGAGAGAGAGAGAGAGAGAGAGAGAGAGAGAGAGAGAGAGAGAGAGAGAGGAGTGTGTGTGTGTGCGTGTGAGTGACTGTGAGTGCACGCATGTGAACCAGTGTCTGCTTGTGAACAATGATGTATACAAATATGTATAGGTTACAACACGAGTGGTTTTTTATGGCTTGTATTTCAGTCAAGACCCAGCGGATGAATATCATCGGGAGACACGAGCCTCTGGCGAGTGGCTCTCGATTGATATTCCCGCTGGGTCTTGACTGAAATACAAGCCATATAAAAAACCACTCGTGTTGTAATCTGTATATCCCATTCTACCATCAAACACAAAGTGTAGACTACTAGCGGCACTGTTGCGATCTGTGGAGAGTGAAACAGTGGTGCCAGCGAGACTTGGCCCTTTTGCAACCTTAAACTAAGTGACCGTCGCTGAAAAAAATAAAACGAATGAGTGCATCGATAAGTACGCGGTAACACAACTTTCAGACCATTTAAAAGCTTTAAGTAAAGGTTCATAAGTTGCAAGAAAGTAATGAAGTCGTATAGAAATTAATTTAGTTGAAGCGCACAATTCTTTTGTTTTGCGTTTCAGGTCGGCAGAACGGGCGAAACCGGGTTGGCACCCATTTGGCTTACTCGATTCAGAATCGATTCCACGTTGTTTTTCTCGAACGTATTATTATACAATCAGGCTTATTGACAGAGAAGCAAATTTTAGGGAACAAATATGTAGGTTTAGATTTAACCATTTGCTCCATATTTGAAATGTATCTACATGAGAAACTGTTTTGCGAGTGTGTTTGCATGGGTGAACCTAAACTGGTATGGGTGTGAGGAAAACGGGACCCAGTTGGTGAAGTCGCGAATTGCTGACACCAAGTCTGTCACCGCCGATTGATTGCATTTTGAAGGAATATGACTGGATTACGGAAAAATGCACACATGTTAAGTTCTTGGATACCTTCATTGCCAATGTGGACTTACTGCAGAGCCAGGCAAAAGAGTAGACTTGCTCGCAAAATACGTGAAACAGCCGATGTTTGATACGAAGCGAAGCCACCCCAAACCATGCAGTAAGGACGCTTCTCCGGCGGTCCCGCTACGCATGACACCAGACCAGTGTTGTTGCTTTGAGTTTGACTAACAAACTCGAAACTGTCATTTAAAACATGAGCCAAATGTGTATTGATTGTGTGATTAGTCTATGTGACAGGGCTTCTATTATCTGTGCTCCCTAGCTTCTGTCAGTTCCCACACCGACACTGCTGAGAGACCTGTGTGACAGACTCTCACTAACAGTCGTCTGCTTCGATGCAAGGGAGGGTACTCGGTTTTTTTGTTTTGGTTTGTAGCCATGGGCATTGTGATAGTGTTCGACTGTTCAAACTAGTGTTATGCACGGGTTAATAAAACTGCGGATAGAACTCTTTAGCAGCAAAGCAATTAAGAGTGTATTACAATCTATTTGTTTGGCGCAAGGTCAAAGGTCGGGAGGAAAGTAGTTCTTTGCCCAAATCGGAATCTGCACTATCATATATTTTTTGGAGTCCATGATGTATTTATTGAGCTATAAAAATACAACATATATATCCATACTGAAGTAACAGAGACAAAGAAGGGAGGTCATGGGATATATATATATATATATATATATTATATATATATTATATATATATATATATATATAAACTCAGAGGCAAAAGAAACGCAAATGCTGCAGTGAAGATGGCTTACCCATGAATTTTAATGTCGAATTAATTATTTCGGGTTAACAATAACAAGGAAACGAATTGACCGATACAAAAACCATACGGAAAAGTGTATTGGGATGAGAGCATGACGTGCCATGTTCCACTGAACACTGTTTGAAGACTGTTGAAAGTCAAAAGCGTGTTGCTCCTCCCTGGGCGTTGATGACTGTGGCGCACCTCCGGTACATGGAGAGGACGAGGTGATTAATTTGCTGCTGAGGGACCTGAGCCCACACCTGGCTCACGGCAGCACGCAGTTCTGCTGCTGTGCGGGGTCTCCGGGCAAGGGCATTAATCCTTCTTTGCATGATGTCCCAAAAGTGTTCGATTGGGTTGAGATCCGGAGATCGAGCAGGATGAGGCAGAATGTTCACGCTGTTGTGACGCAACCTGTCCTGGGTAACACGTGCAGTATGGGGACGGGCATTGTCTTGCTGGAACAGGCAGTTCTGGTACCTCTGGACAAATGGAACCACATAGGGACGCAGGACTTGATTGATGTAGCGGTCTGCATTGACACCATTCCCACGACCTTGGCCGACGTTCTGAAAGACGATAGGTCCCACTCGCTAATTGACACCAATGGCGCCCCATATCATGACGCTGGCACCTCCCCATCGATCATGCTGCAGGATGTTATTGTTAGCAAACCGCTGTCCAGGTCTTCGCCAGATCCGGACACGCCCATCGCCAGGTTCCAGGCAAAAGCGCTTCTCGTCTGAAAAGAGAACCCTCCGCCAGTTCCGATGGCGCCAGTGGGCATGCTGCTGGGCCCAGGCTAGACGATCCAGGCGATGCTGAGCTGTCAAGACGGGACGTCGAGCAGGACGCCGATTTACCAGGTTCTGCCCACCAAGGCGTCGGCGTAGAGTTCTGGCACTGACGGGTTGTCCATGCACCCCAAATGTGTTACGGGCTGTGTTGGCGGCAGTTTCGAATGCATCTCGCTGGTGTTGATGGACAAGATGGCGATCTTGTCGGGCTGTTGTTACCCGGGGTCTGCCACGTCCTGGCAAGTCTCCGGGACTGTTATTGGCATGAAAACGTTGCTGCAGGCGATAAACCGTGGTGACATTTACTCCAAATGCCCTAGCAACTTGCTGAACTGATTGTCTGGCATCAAGTCTCCCGATCGCCTGTTGGCGCTGATCTGGTGATAGTCTCGGCATCGTACCTGTGTCGCAGAAATGAATGTTGTAACAGTTTTCTGAGTATGGTCAGACATGAGACCAGCAAATGTTCCAAAAGTAGGAAAGTAAGCCGGGGATGAAAAGTGGGGTCCAGGGGCAACGCCCCGGTAGGGGATTGTTAGAATTATAAAGGCCATTTTGGGGCCTCTCCTAATAGCAAAAAAAATTAGATCATGCCTTTTCAAAAAGCTATAAAAATCACAAGAATAATATGTTTTAGCATTTTAAACAAAAGTGTAATTTATAACAATCACACACACACAAAACTTACTTGAAAACTTTCAGAACCAACATATTTTTTTCCACTAAGTCCGTATTTCACCACGCAGTGGCCGTTGTCGCACCACGTGCACACGGCCTGACCGGAAATGGATATCTTGGCGATACTGTCGCCAATTAGCTTTCTTGTTGTGATAATGACAGTCACTTCTTCTGACAGCCAGTTGGCTTTCCACTTGTTTTTCACACTTTGGTCGTCGATCGTAAGAGCTTCCACAGCCGACAAAACAATACGGAATCCACACGCCATGATGCTACTTTTTTCACCTTCGGCGTTTGGAGATCGGCAGCCAATCAAAACAACCCGCAAACCGCCATCGGTGAATAATTAGGCCCAGGCGATAATCGTCGGAGATCGACAGCCAATCGAACGCGACCCATGATACTGCTATGGGTTCACGCGAGTGCTGGGGTGCTGCGAATGCACTGACTTCAGACGCAGACAGCTTCAGCTGAACGGTTCATACCACGACCACCCCCCCCCCCCCCCCTCTTTTTTTTCTCAACGAATTTGCATCGATCTCAAGAATGGTCTGTGAGCTAAGAAAAATATCGGAATTCCGATAAAATTCGGACCAGTCCCATGTCTGTATGGTACAGCTTGCCTGAACACTCTGAACACGAAAAGCTGCTTTTCCACATTGTGCATGTGCTGAAAGTGGTCCCCATGACGGTTTGGGATCCCCGTCAACAAGACCTCACGTGTGACCCAGATAACGGCAAACACGGTTCTGACAAGACAAGACCGCTAAAACAACACGTGCAGAACATGCTAGTATCATTCTTTTCTTTTTATTTCAAGTCCATAAAGGTTTAATTAACGTATCCTTTATTTGCGTTTCTTTTGCCTCCGAGTATATATATATATATATATACTAGATGAATACCCGCTTCGCCCGGTACGGCAGCGCCGGGCAGAAGTCGAGCCGAATACCCGGCTGTGCCGGGGACGCCGGCTTTGCCGGCGCACCGCACGGAGGAAGAGAGATAAACGCGGCTGAAAACACTGGAGAAGATAAGAAAGAGTTACTGGGAATGGATCCAGAGAAAAACCCAAATCGGTTCAGCGCTGCGCGCTGAGAGCACGTGTTGAAATATCTCATCGATGAGGTTGTGTCCGGGGTGTAGCTTAATACGGTCTCCAAATTTGAAAAAGATCCACCGAGAACTTTGGCCGTGCATCGCGGACACACACACGGACACACACACACACAGACAGTCAGACACAAGTCGTATATATATATAGACTAGAATGAATACCCGCTTCGCCGGGTAGCCGGCTTCGCCGGAAAGAAGTACTTAGAGCCGTACGCCGGCTTCGCCGGGTCCGAACAATGGACCCGCCAAGCTTAGGTCCCTCCCAGATTCGTGGAATGGGAACAGCACGAAAATGATTCAGTGGCCATAATGCCATTCCTGACCATATCGAGTCCCATCCTTGTCGACGAATGTAACCGTGTTAATCACCTTTGGAGGCGAACTCCACTCAAACAGGACTGAGCAAGTTATGGCTTCTCAAAGGAAGGCCAGTACATAAAATTACGTTAAAATTAATATTAAAAGTCCTACGGTTTTGAGCCATTAAGGACTTGAGTGTTTCACATAAAATTACACAAAAGCCGCCAGACCACATCACAAACAGAACTGAACAATGCACAGGTGTTGCTTACATAGAGACACACACACTCACACACACACACACACAAAAACACAGAGAAGCCGTATCTATAGAGAGATAGATGACAGTGTATTTTTCGCGTGGCTATAAATTGATTCGACCTTTGCACTTTTACAGTGAGGATAATTTACGGGTCCAATTTACGTTCTGTACACTGCGTTGACCTTCTAAAAATAGTAACAGTAACAGAACGCCGGGAATATGCGAAGACGCTCAGCGCAGTGGACAGCGCAGTGTAGTAACTTACAACTGAACGGGAAAGCCACACGAAGGAAGGGAGATAAACGCCAAACACTGGAGAAGATAAGGAAGAGTTACTTATAATGGTGAAATGAACACAAAAACAAAAATCTGTTCAGCGCTGCGCGCTGAGAGCACGTGTTGAAATATCTCATCGATGATATTGTGTCCGGGGTGTAGCTGAATACGGTGTCCAAATTTGAAAAAGATCCACCGAGAACTTTGGCGTTGTGATGTGGTGTAGCGGCTATGGTGTGTGGGTATGGGGGCCCGGGTAGCTGAGGTGGAACCAAAATAGCTGAGGTGGAACCAAAATCGGTTCAGTGCTGCGCGCTGAGAGCACGTGTTGAAATATCTCATCGATGAGGTTGTGTCCGGGGTCTCTCTGAATAAGCCCACCAAATTTGAAGCAGATCCATCGAGAACTTTGGGCGTGCATGGCGAATACACAAATACACAAACACACAGATACACAAACACACAGACAGACACAAGTCGTATATATATATAGATAGAAGATAGATATATATATAGAGGTTACAACACGAGTGGTTTTTTATATGGCTTGTATTTCAGTCAAGACCCAGCGAATGAATATCAAGGGACTCACGAGCCTCTGGCGAGCGAGTCCCTGTGATATTCCCGCTGTGTCTTGACTGAAATACAAGCCATATAAAAAATCACGATTGTTGTAACCTGTATATCCCATGAAGATCTAAAAGACAAAGTGTGACGGAAACATCAAGCTTTAGTTGTCTGTTCAGATGAGGCACCTCTGCACATACCTTATTCTAAAGGCACGTCTGTTGATCTATGTCAAGTCGGTGCATAATGGTGGCTTGGTTGTCCCCGTCAGTTGAAAGCCTCTTACACGGATTTGACTGAATACCTAGTGGTTACACACGCATCTCCTGAGATCTTGGACACCTTCATCGTCTATAGGGACTACTGCACCGCAGAAGAGCTAGAAATACTCGCAAAATGCATTAAACAGCATGTCCAGAGAACACTCGTAGTCGATGATGTACCGATAAGGGCGTGTGTACCGGGCACGCTGTAACTTCACATGAGCATAGTCTGAACATAGCCGTGCTGGACGGACGGACTGGGTTTTTAACGATTGCTAGTTTCACTTTTGGTTTAGTTGAGAGCACGAGCACACACACTCGAACACATACGGCTTGTCATGTTGATCACAAGAGAGAAATAGAACAGTGAATAGAAGGAAACATAACAGATTACGTCCCCTTAATATGACGCGATGGACGACAGACGTCATGAAATCTATGACGCTACGATGATAGTCTCGGCAAGTCGAGACTAAAACTCAACTATAACACTGAACGACTCTCGCGCAAGTTCTCAAAAGCGTGGTTACCCCTTGCACATCCGGTCGACAGGTACATGTGCATTTTGGAATGTCAAGGACGACAGAAAGTAGAGCCAGCTATGATGTATTTCGTGAACCCTTATTTATCCTCTATTTTATGTGTTATAAGAGTGCAATAGTTACATCATAGATGTAACAAGAGAACAATGGAAATACAAGAAATATACCAGAGTACATTTACAGAGACAAAGAAGGGAGGTCATGGGATATATATATATATATATATACTAGAGGAATACCGCGAGACAGAGACAGACAGCGTGGCGGTTCACCACAATCACCTTTTGAAGGCGAAGTCCTGTCAAACGGGATTGAGAATTTTAGAGCTTATTTCTTAGCCCTATATTATCTGTTATGGCTTCTCAAATGCCAGAACATACAGACAGACAAAAGCCGCCAGACCCCATCACAAACAGAACTCTACAATCCACAGGTGTTGCCTCCACACACACACACACACACACACACACATAATATATATAAATATATAGAGATAGATGACAGTGGATTTTTCGATAAATAGATTCGACCTTTTCACTTTTACAGTGAGGACAACTTACGGGTACATGCAAGGAAAGCCCACAACTTCTAAGGCGAACAACTCTGTAGAGTCTGCTGTGAAGGGCGACGGTAGTCTCCCTGTCACACTCGACCCCCTTTGAATGAACTTAGGTCCCTCCCAGGTGGAATGGGAACAGCACGAAAATGATTCAGTGGCCTGAACATTTCATGTCGAGTCCCATCGCTGTCGACGACGCCAAATGTAACCGAGTGCCAAAACACCACAATCACCTTTGAAGGCGAAGTCCACTCAAACGGGATTGAGAATAACTGTTATGGCTTCTCGAAGGAAGGCCTGAACATACAGACACACCAAATCCGCCAGACCACATCACAAACAGAACTCTACAATCCACAGGTGTTGCCCACACACACACACAAACACACACACACACAGAGAAGCCGTATCTATATATATATATACGACTTGTGTCTGTCTGTCTGTGTGTGTGTGTGTGTGTGTGTGTGTCCGCGATGCACGGAGATGAACATTTCTGCTCGCCAGTTACGTATTTCTACTCACCATGGCGAGTAAAACACTCGCATCTTTCAGGCCTGCATACTCACCTTTGGGACAAGAATTGTTGCACCTGACGCACTCTGATTCCTCTTCATTGGGAAAGTATCCGTTGGGACACTCATCCACACACTCCGGAGTCAATGATTTGTTCTCAGGTTTGTATAGCATCCATTTGGCGGTCTGTGAGTTGGGGCTGTTGGCCTTGCGAGTCAGGTTCAAACACTCCTGTGCACTCAGGCACCGCCGCTTCATGAACTGAGCATCAGAACAATAACCATGTCAGACTCAGTTCTACAGTGGAACCCCCCATTTTCCCCCCGAAAGCGGCGTATGGCTGCCTGAATGGCGGGGTAAAAACGGTCATCCACGAAAAATCCCACTCGTGCACAATTGTGAGTGAACGTGGGAGTTTCAGCCTGTGAGCGAAGAAGAAGAAGAACCCCCCAATTTAAGACTCCCTCCTATCTAAGACCTTGTTTTCTCAGACTTTCTGTTCATAACCTCTGAAAAGATTACCCCCATTTTAAGACTCCCTCCTTTTTAAGACCTTGTTTTCTCAGACTTTCTGTTCATAACCTCTGAAAAAATTACCCCCATTTCTTCTTCTTCTTCTTCTTTGTTCATGGGCTTAGACTCCCACGTTCACTCATGTTTTTAGCACGAGTGGATTTGTACGTGTATGACCGTTTTTACCCCGCCGTTTGGGCAGCATACGCCGATTTCGGGGGAACCCCCATTTCAAGACTCCCTCCTTTTTAAGACCTTGTTTTCTCAGACTTTCTGTTCATAACCTCTGAAAAAATTACCCCCATTTCAAGACTCCCTCCTTTTGAAGACCATATAGTAGTGACAGCACAATACTCACCATGAAAGTTGTTGGGGGACAGCGATTGAGGCATTTATTCTGGTACATGACGTTGCGGCAAGCCACACATTTCAGATCCGTTCTTCCGTCCTTAACCACCTCCGTACAACCTCCGATGCAGTTACCGGTACAGCAACGGACCCCTCCGTTGTAACAGGCGGCGCAGGGACACTCTGCAACCAGATAAGACAATTAAGATTTTGATTTCAATTTCAAACAACAATGACAAGATGTCACAGAATGTGTCCATAATAAAAAGAAATAAAAGAAAAACAACACCCACTATGTTTGTGCATCAACTGTGTGTATCCAGATGTGTTGTATTTTATTTTGTAGAATTTTGTCAAATGAAAGGAAAAAGAACGCTGTCTCCACTTCAACTGATCAAAGGCAAGAACACCCTCAGAACAAAAAGCAAGTCGAAATGAGGGTTTAATCCCCAGCACACACTGAATAGCAACTGTTGCTCACACCCTTAAAAGAATGTGTGTGTGTGTGTGTGTGTGTGTGTGTGTGTGTGTGTGTGTGTGTGTGTGTGTGTGTGTGTGTGTGTGTGTGTGTGAGTGTGTGTGTGTTCGTGTGTGTGTGTTAGTGTGTGTGTGCGTGTGCGCTTGTGTGTGTGACTGTGTGTGTGTGTGTGTGTGTGTGTGTGTGTGTGTGTGTGTGTGTGTGTGTGTATACGTTTATGGTGTGTGACAGTGTGTGTGTGTGTGTGTGTATACGTTTATGGTGTGTGACTCTGTGTGTGTGTGTGTGTGTGTGTGTGTGTGTTTATGCTGTGTGACAGTGTGTGTGTGTGTGTTGCTGTTTATTCAGGCTTGCCCACTCTTAGCAGCTACTGAACAGCATATCAATAGAATGACACTACATGTACTACCCTGAAAATGGAGAATGGCTGTCTAAATGGCAGGGGAAAAACAGTCATTAAACCCCAATCAAGAAAAACACAAGTGTAGGTGGGAGTAGCAGCTCATGAACGCGGAAGAAGAAGAAGAAGAATGACAGAATTAAGGGGTGGTTATCATTAGATAACAGGCTCTTTCTGAAAAGCGGTCTTTCTTTCTTTCTTTATTTGGTGTTTAACGTCGTTTTCAACCACGAAGGTTATATCGCGACGGGGAAAGGGGGGAGATGGGATAGAGCCACTTGTCAATTGTTTCCTGTTCACAAAAGCACTACTAATCAAAAAATTGCTCCAGGGGCTTGCAACGTCGTACAATATATTACCTTGCTGGGAGAATGCAAGTTTCCAGTACAAAGGACTTAACATTTCTTACATACTGCTTGACTAAAATCTTTACAAAAATTGACTATTTTCTATACAAGAAACACTTAACAAGGGTAAAAGGAGAAACAGAATCCGTTAGTCGCCTCTTACGACATGCTGGGGAGCATCGGGTAAATTCTTCCCCCTAACCTGCGGGGGGACTGAAAAGCGGTAATTAGAAGAAGAAGAAACAAGTCGCGTAGGGCGAAATTACAACATTTAGTCAAGCTGTCGAACTAACAGAATGAAACTGAACTCACTGCATTTTTACAGCAAGAGCGTATACTCGTCGTCAGTCCACCACTCGATGCAATGGCAGTGAAATTGACAAGAAGAGCGGGGTAGTAGTTGCGCTGAGAAGGATAGCACGCTTTTCTTTATCTCTATTCTTTTTAACTTTCTGAGCGTGTTTTTAATCCAAACATATCACATCTATATGTTTTTGGAATCAAGAACCCACAAGGAATAAGATGAAATTGTTTTTAAATCGATTTCGGAAATTTTATTTTAATAATAATTTTTGTATTTTTAATTTTCAGAGCTTGTTTTTAATCCAAATATAACATATTTATATGTTTTTGGAATCAGAAAATGATGAAGAATAAGATAAACGTAAATTTGGATCGTTTTAAAAACAATTTTTTTTTTTACAATTTTCAGATTTTTAATGACCAAAGTCATTAATTAATTTTTAAGCCACCAAGCTGAAATGCAATACCTAAGTCCGGCCTTCGTCGAAGATTGCTGGGCCAAAATTTCAATCAATTTGATTGAAAAATGAGGGTGTGACAGTGCCGCCTCAACTTTTACAAAAAGCCGGATATGACGTCATCAAAGATATTTATCGAAAAAAAGGTCCGGGGATATCATTCCCAGGAACTCTCACGTCAAATTTCATAAAGATCGGTCCATTAGTTTGGTCTGAATCGCTCTCCACACACACAGACAGACAGACACACACACACACACACACACACCACGACCCTCGTTTCGATTCCCCCTCGATGTTAAAATATTTAGTCAAAACTTGACTAAATATAAAAAAAACACAGAAACGAGAAGAAGGGAAAGGGGGCTGCAGCTTAATTAGTAGAGCTGCAGCTATATACTGAAAAATCGGTAAAACAGGTTTGGAGAAAAAATACCAGTTTGCATTCACTGTAACAGTTTTAACTGGTATTCTTTGATAATTTCCGCAGCGCTCACCCGAATATGATCAAGGTAACAAAGTTGCTTTCCACTGCTGGGGACATTTTGAATGACAGATCAGAGAGCATCACTAAAGGCAAAACAGTTGAACCGCTTTATTGTTCTGAAGAAAACCTTGAAGTAAACAGTCTGGGGCTGTGTATAGGCTTCAATGCATTGATGTAAAACCACCTAGTCAGAATCTCCGGTACAAAATACCTGTATGACACAAGAAACCCGAAATAAAACCAGTATGGGAATTCATACAGGTACACAGCTCTTAGTCATTAGCACCAGACCTCAGTGTTAACCAAATTAATCTTTTGAACCAAATCTTCTTCGTTCATGGGCTTTGACTCCCACGTTCACTAATGTTTTTAGCACAAGTGGATTTTTACGTGTATGACCGTTTTTACCCCGCCATTCAGGCAGCATACGCCGATTTTGGGGAAGCCATGCTGGGTATTTTCGTGTTTCTATAACCCACCGAACTCTGGCATGGATTAGAGGATCTTTTCTGTGCGCACTTGGTCTTGTGCTTGCGTGTACACACGAAGGGGGTTAAGTCACTAGCAGGTCTGCACATACATTGACCTGGGAGATCAGAAAAATCTCCACTCATAACCCACCAGGCGGCAGCGACCGGGGATTCGAACTCACGACCTCCCGATTAGGAGGCCGACGTCTAATCACCTCGCCACTGCGCCCGTCTAATAACTACAGTGGTACCTGCAATAAAAGGACACCCTAATGAGACCAGTCAAAAGTGACCCTACATTACAGGTGGCCAGTCATGACAGGTATATTTTTGTAGAAATAATAGACAAAAGGACAACTGGGGCCAGTTTCATAAGATAGCAGTGAACCGACTGACAGTCGATCGACTGCCCAGTCGATCGACTGTGGTTGATCGCCGGGTCACCAAAAAGTGCATTTCATGAGCGAATCACCGTCACCCGCGGACAACCGCAGTCGACCGACTGTACAGTAATCCGAATGGCCAAGTCGAAGGCTAAATTTAGCAACATTACCACTTCCGTTTGCTCATTCGCACGTGGAAATGGCCGATTTCGAAGAAAAAAGTAGTCTCGGCCCGCTCAAAATAACAATGAACGAGACTTTCAGTAATTCCTTCGCGTGACATCTAACCCTCTTACGCCATAATGTGACGTCTTCAAGACATAACCCTGACTTGTCTCCTGGATTACTGCGTCATGATAGATAAATTTTGAAGAACAATCACAAGGTTTAGCTCACAATCCAAAAAAGTGTGAGCATTCTGCCATTGACTGTGCGGATAATTACATTTATTTTCGGTTTACCGCAGTAAGCCGAACACAGTGTTGGGGGGAGAGCATCACCGTGTTTGGCCGACTTTCGGTGAGACGACCCGCAGTCGGCCGACTGAAATTTTGTTCGTGAAACCCAATAACGTCGGATTACCGTGGTTCTCTTGGACAACTGCAGTTGGTCGACTGTGTTTCTGGCTTATGAAACTAGCCCCAGGTGTCCTTTTAAGGGAGGTGTCCTCTCCACTGGAGGGGTCACACATTGCAGGCACCAGTATACTTCCAAAGAAATAGCTGCAGCTGGAAACAAACCATTCAACCACACCACAAACATCCGCACAGAGAAAAAAACAAGAGGGGCAGAGAAAAAGGGGGCAGCAGAGGGGTGAGGGAGGGAGCAATGAGAGTAGAGCACATTCACTATCGGTGCTTCAATAATCAAGCTCATAAATCTGTCCAAACAGAAAATATCAGAGAAGAAATTTCTGCAGCTGGAAAAAGAACATGTATTCAACCACAACTCGCTTGCAAGGTCACAGAAAGGGGGATAGCCTCATAGGGGAAGGGGGTGTAAAATGGGGAAGGAGAGAGGAGAGAAGCAGAGGAGAGAAGCGAGTTCATCCACAACACGAGCTCTATGGCATAAAAACCCTATTTGCCTGTGTCTTCCCTGCAAGCGCCCGAACATTTGTTCAAGATAAGTTTTGTGTAATTAGTGTTTGTCTGTGCACTTAACAGATCGCTGGGTCGGTATATTTGTGAACGTAAGGTTATGTTTTGTCAATAACATATTAACTAAACGTCCCAACAACATACTTTTCTTGGTTTTGGATTCTTCATTCATCAAAGCTCATCAACCTGTCAATCATTACACTCTGCAGAAAGAACAGATAGATCTTGCCAGTAACAAAACATTCAACAACAGCACAAAGAATTCTACACAGACACAGAAACACACGACAAGGGGTGCGGGAAGGTAGACCTGCAGCGGAGGGGATGGAGGGGGAGGGGGGGGCGGTAGGGGATAGAGGAAGTGGGAGAAAGAGATCAGTAACATCACCTGGCCGCTCAAGGTCACCTGGACCGATGCCAGAAGGCAAGTCACAACGTTATTGATGTTGGGGCTGTGAGAGCAGAGACACACACCCCATATCCTAACTGTACTTTGCCTACCATGGCCCAGTGAGAACGCGATTTTACCCTTCCCTTCCTTCAAAGGGGAGATCGAGCAAAACTCACACTACCCACCCCTCTCCCCCTAAGGCTGCTCAAGGCCACATGTCCTTAAATACTGCAGCCTCTCTCTCTCTCTCACACAAACACATACACAAACGCGCGCGCACACACACACACACACTCTCTCCCTCTCTCTCTGCATAGTCAGCTATCCACCAACTTAAACTTTGTGCTTTTATCACAAAATGGGTTGTATATATTCTCAACTGCGACAAAAAGAACTCTAAAAGAAAAAGGCCCGCGCTGTAGAAATGTGACAGGTGCCATTGTTTAATTTGAAAATTTGAACTTCCGGCATAAAGGAAGTCAGACAGACAAAATACATTCGTGTCACGCACAACTATTGGTAATTCTGGATGAGTCCATCTCTCGACAGAGGGGCTCGCGTGCTCCAACATTATAATGAGCCAGTACAAAATGCTGCAGAAAAAGTGCAAACAGGTTTTCTGCAGTAAAACAACAGCACCGTTTTACTGCAGCATTCTTGATTTCAATTTGACTGCAGTAAAATGTTTTTCTCCAGAAAAACCCGTTGCTTCGGCGAAAGATGACATTATGCAGAAATGCTGCATAAAAGACAGTTTTTCTCCAGCGTTTCTGTTTTTCTGCAGAATAACTGAATAATGCCAAAATGCTGAAGAAAAAGTGTAAACAGTTTTCCTCAAAGGCACAGTAAGCCTCCCGTAAACCATCACAGAGCTCCCCGAGCGTCTAAATACAGTACAAGCATACTTCCATTTGAACGCTCACCGAACGGGAACATCCTGGCTGCTTTCTGTCGAGCGTGAGACATTTTCAAAGAATTTATTTTCGTAGACTTGTTCCGTTAACAACAACGGCGCCTCGTTTTTGCGCTAGACCTAACTTTTAAAATCTAAATAATAAATTGACAGCTTGTTACACAAACATTCTTTAATCATAAAAGAATTCGTTTTTCATCAAGACAAGATCAGAACAATTCGAAGTTGTGAAAGTTTAAAAAAAGAAAAGCCCGGAAGCAGGGTCACGCAAGGGTCGTAGCAGACGACGGCCGGTTTATCAGTGCAAATCGCCGTTCCTCTCAACAGTCAAAAGCCATCGCTAGAGTTCTTGTGAACCACAGCCGTTGTTTCGTGCATAAAAAAAACGTGCTATTGTAGATAAGCTCACGTCGAGTCGCATTCAAATGACTAACTATGACGACTGCATTGTGAAAAGGGAAAACTGGATCACACGGGTTCACGATGGCTCAGGGGTAAGATAAACCACGCAAAAATAAATTCTTTGAAAATTGTTCGCTCTTTACGGAGGGCACCTAGGATGTTCTCAATTGGTGAGTGTTTAAATGAAATGGTGTTTGTACTGTGTGTAAAAGCCTGACCGTATCTGTGATGGTTTACGGGAGGCTTACTCTGCCTTTAAGTCAAACAACATCACCGTTTTACTGTAGCATTCTTGATTTCAATTTTACTGCAGTAAAACTGTTTTACTGCAGAAAAAAACATTGCTCTCGCGAAAGATGACATTATGCAGAAATGCTGCAGAAACAAAACAGTTTTTCTCCAGCATTTCTGTTTTTCTGCAGAATAACTGAATAAAGTCATAATCCGCTAAGGATACCTCTCCTCTCTCTCCCCAACCCCCTTTCTCTTTCTCTCTGTTAACAAGTTACTCGGTGAGAACAGATACTCTGCATCTGCATGGTCATCACAGTACGCGACCGGCGCAATGGCTTGGTGGTAAGACGCCGGCCTCCAAAGCGGAAGGTCGTGGGTTCGAATCCCGGCCGCGCCAGGTGGGTTAAGGTGGAGATTTTTCCGATCTCCCAGGTCAACTTATGTGCAGACCTGCTAGTGCCTTATCCCCCTTCGTGTGTACACGCAAGCACAAGACCAAGTGTGCACGGAAAAGATCCTGTAATCCATGTCAGAGTTCGGTTGGTTATAGAAACACAAAAATACCCAGCATGCTTCCTCCGAAAGCGGCGTATGGCTGCCTAAATGGCGGGGTAAAAACGGTCATACACGTAAAAATAGTGGGAGTTTCAGCCCACGAACGCAGAAGAATCACAGTACGCCTTTGACAATGTGATCTATTTTTCTATACATTTCAAAGCTAATCAGCAACAGCAAAGAAAGGTTTTTCCCTTTCAAACGCTCCTGTAATATACAGATAGGATTATTATAATACTCTTTGTCCTGTTTTCTGCCCAGATCAGCAGCGACTAAAGACCATGTCAGACGCACAACACAAAACAGTGTTTTCTTTCAAAACAAACACAAAACAGCGTGTTTCCCATGTGACATCCCCCAAAACGCGTTTCAGAAAACACTGTTTCGTGTTTTCGCATCGTGTTTTGGGTTTTAGTGCATGCTCTAAAATCTGAAAACACGTTTTGGTAGTCAGCCAATGAGCGCGGACGATCAACTCACGTGACTCGGTTTCCGGCACCACAGAGATAGAAAAAATGGCCGACTCAGATGTGGTACCGATTCAGGGTAGTATCGGACCCATGAATCCTAACTAGAGTCTATGGAGCCTGTCACTATTGAAGAGAGGCAATAATATCAGTGGGCGCTGCCAGCCATGTTGTTTACAAACCCAAACACAGCGCGATAGCTGGACGGGTCAAGCTGACACTGACCGTATCAGCTTGGGCGCTGCCAGCCGTGTTGTTTACAAACCCAAACACAGGGCGATAGCTGGACGGGTAAAGCTGACACTGACCGATATTTCTGTGAAAACACGCACCACGCTTCATCTGTGTGTTTCGCGTGTGACATCCCCTCTTTAAAAACATGCGTTTCCCCGACGTTTTCAGATGGTGTTTTTGTCGAAAACATGGTTTTGTGTTGTGCGTCTGTCTCCGCCTTAACAAGGGCCAATGACCGATGAAACCTCAGACAGCACCACTTACTCATGTGATCACTGATTGCATGTCTATGACTGCATTAGGCTGTTGTTGCTTGCCACCTTCCCGCATAAATCAAACTCCTGCGTTAAAGGTACATGTATCTTCTTTCCATGTTCACCATTGCAGATCGGTTGAGGCTTTTGCATGGGATAAGATAAGGGCTTTCTCCTTCAAATTCAACACAAACCAACCTGAATGCTTCTTGTGAAGAGCAGGATTTTGTCCTAAATTAATTCAGCAGATTGGCACGGATGTTACGTTAAGAAATTAATTCAACAACATCTGAACAAAATGCAGCCATGCTATTGATTTTGGGTATTTGTCAAAGTGAAAGGATTGCTGTTACTCCAGGTCTTTAAGCTTTGCTTGTTGTGTTTGTTTATTTGTTTGCTTAACGCCCAGTCCACCACGAAGGGCCATATCAGGGCGGTGCTGCTTTGACATTTAACGTGCGCCACACACAAGACAGAAGTCGCAGCACAGGCTTCATGTCTCACCCAGTCACATTATTCTGACACCGGACCAACCAGTCCTAGCACTAACCCCATAATGCCAGACGCAAGGCGGAGCAACCACTAGATTGCCAATTTTAAAGTCTTAGGTATGACCCGGCCGGGGTTCGAACCCACGACCTCCCGCTCACTGGGCGGACGCCTTACCACTAGGCCACCGTGTTGCGGTTGCTTGTTGTGTGCTCCATTTACTAATTGATTGTATGCGGGTTTGTTATATATGTAATTTTTTTTCTGAATAAAATTGTTTAATTAAACCAACTCCACGTAAAACTAAAAGCATGGACAGATCCACGGTGATCATCCTGATGTATGCAGACCTTTTAATTAAACCATACAATGATACAGTGGAACCCCCCTTTTTTTGTTTGTTTGTTCGTTCATGGGCTGAAACTCCCACGGCTTTTACGTGTATGACCGTTTTTACCCCGCCATTTAGGCAGCCATACGCCGCTTTCGGAGGAAGCATGCTGGGTATTTTCGTGTTTCTATAACCCACCGAACTCTGACATGGATTACAGGATCTTTTTCGTGCGCACTTGGTCTTGTGCTTGCGTGTACACACGGGGGGTGTTCGGACACCGAGGAGTCTGCACACAAAGTTGACTCTGAGAAATAAATCTCTCGCCGAACGTGGGGACGAACTCACGCTGACAGCGGTCAACTGGATACAAATCCAGCGCGCTACCGACTGAGCTACATCCCCGCCCTGAACCCCCCTTTTAAGACCCCTGAATTTAAGACCTCTCCCCTTTAAAGGCACAGTAAGCCTCCCGTAAACCATCACAGAGCTCCCCGAGCGTCTAAATACAGTACAAGCATACTTCCATTTGAACGCTCACCGAACGGGAACATCCTGGCTGCTTTCTGTCGAGCGTGAGACATTTTCAAAGAATTTATTTTCGTAGACTTGTTCGTTAACAACAACGGCGCCTCGTTTTTGCGCTAGACCTAACTTTTAAAATCTAAATAATAAATTGACAGCTTGTTACACAAACATTCTTTAATCATAAAAGAATTCGTTTTTCATCAAGACAAGATCAGAACAATTAGAAGTTGTGAAAGTTTTAAAAAAAAGAAAAGCCTGGAAGCAGGGTCACGCAAGGGTCGTAGCAGACGAAGGTTCATCAGTGCAAATCGCCGTTCCTCTCAACAGTCAAAAGCCATCGCTAGAGTTCTTGTGAACCACAGCCGTTGTTTCGTCCATAAAAAACGTGCTATTGTAGATAAGCTCACATCGAGTCGCATTCATGACTAACTGACGACTGCATTGTGAAAAAGGAAAACTGGATCACACGGGTTCACGATGGCTCAGGGGTAAGATAAACCACGCAAAAATAAATTCTTTGAAAATTGTTCGCTCTTTACGGAGGGCACCTAGGATGTTCTCAATTGGTGAGTGTTTAAATGAAAGGGTGTTTGTACTGTGTGTAAAAGCCTGACCGTATCTGTGATGGTTTACGGGAGGCTTACTCTGCCTTTAAAAACAGATCTTGCTTTTACAGATTTTTTGTTGATAACCTCTGTAAATGTACCCCCATTTTAAGACTCCCTCCTTTTTAAGACCTGAATTTCTCACATTTCTGAAGGTCTTGGAAGGGGGGTTCCACGGTACATGCATGGCAATTGTGTCTGGGTCATTTATGCCAAAAAGCAGCCACCTTTTAAGACCTACTTCATCAGATTACCTTTACATAAGGTCTATAAATTTATCTCTATTTTAAGACTCCCTCTTTTTTTAAGACCTGGTGTTTCCAGATTTTACAAGGTCTTAAAATGGGGGTACTGTGCAGCAAAACTGGACTAAGTAGAAGTGGATGTTCTTGTACTAATTATTGAACAAAAGATGAAAACTAAACAAAATCTTTTGCAGTACATAACAAAGCCCTCAGCTACAAATTATTCTGGAACATTTCTTGTACAGGTTATTTTTTATTTCTTTTGTTTCTGATTTCATTTTTTGCTTTAGTTTTGTTTGTTTCTTTCTGTAACCGTGTGCCGAAACACTACGATCACCTCGGGAAGCGAAGTGCAATCAAACAGGTTAGAAAATGTTAGGGCTAATTTCTTAGCCCTATAAAAACTGTTATGCAAACCCGAAGGTTTCCATGAACATACAGACAATCGGAAACTACCACACCCTATCACAAACAGATTTCCACAAACCACGGGTGTTGACTTTAAAGGCCAACAACTCGGGTGCAGAGTCTGCTGTGAAAGGAGCGGTAGCCTCCCCTGTCACAATCGCCCCCGTTTGAAATGAACTTCGTCCCGAAGTTCCAAACCGGGAGACCACTGTCCATCCCAAGTTCGCAGAATGGGAACAGCACGAACATGTTCAGTGGTCATATTATGCCATTACCTGAACATATCATGCCGAGTCCCATCCCTGCTCGCAAGCGCCAGATGTAACCGTGTGCCGAAACACTACGATCACCTCGGGAAGCGAAGTGCAATCAAACAGGTTTGAAAATGTTAGGGCTAATTTCTTAGCCCTATAAAAACTGTTATGCAAACCCGAAGGTTTCCATGAACATACAGACAATCGGAAACTACCACACCCTATCACAAACAGATTTCCACAAACCACGGGTGTTGACTTTAAAGGCCAACAACTCGGGTGCAGAGTCTGCTGTGAAAGGAGCGGTAGCCTCCCCTGTCACATTTCCAAATATCTTTTTTCTGAATAAATGTTCACCATCCCCATAGCAAGAATTATGTAGGACAGTCAGTAACAACTAAGACATACAGGGCTCAACCTGGCCACAGCGATAGAGAGAATACAGAGAATACAGAGAAATGTTGAGGTAGGACACACTCTAGTCACAGAGCTATTACTGAGACGTGTAGTATGAACGCAGCCCCAAAGAACAACTACAACAACAGTGCTTGCCATATAGACATCACAGAGCAGAGAGAGAGAGAGAGAGAGAGAGAGAGAGAGAGAGAGAGAGAGAGAGAGAGAGAGAGAGAGAGAGAGAGAGGAGAGAGAGAGAGAGAGAGAGAGGGAGAGAGAGAGAGAGAGAGAGAGAGGGAGAGAGAGAGGGAGAGGGAGATCTGTTGAAGCACAGAGAAGTGTTGTACATGTGGGAACAACAACAAGACCTGAGACCACCACAACAACAGTGCCAGGGATAGACAGAACACTAGAGCAGATAGAAGTGTTGGATTGTAGCAGTAAACGTAGAACTTTCAAGTAGAAGCTATAGTGTAGAAAGGCAGTGGCGATGTGGTGTACTTAGTTGTTGCCACACAACAACAACAACAACAACAACAGGGCTAGCGGTAGACAGAACACAAGAGCAGAGAGAAGTGTTGTATTGTAGTAGTCTATGCAGAAGCTAGTGTAGAAATGTAGTGGCAATGTGGTGTACAGCACAGAGAGTAGTGTAATAGTGTTGTTGTCAGTACTAGCAGCGTAGCTAGTAAAGAAAGGCAGTGGCGGTGTGGTCAAAGATCTTGTAGACTACGCTTGTTGCCGCGCAGCACAACAGGGCTAGCGGTAGACAGAACACACAGCAGAGAGCAGTGTTTTCGTACAGTACTAGCAGTAAAGCTAGTGCAGAAAGGCAGTGGCGGTGTGGTGTACATGTACTTAGTTCTTGCCGCAGAGCACAACAACAACAGGGCTATAGCGGTAGACAGAACACACAGCAGAGAATAGTGTGGTAGTGTTGTTGTCAGTACTAGCAGCAAAGCTAGTGAAGAAAGGCAGTGGCGGTGTGGTGTACATGTACTTAGTTCTTGCTGCAGTGCACAACAACAACAGGGCTATTCCGGTAGACCGAACACGCAGCAGAGAATAGTGTGGTAGTGTTGTTGTCAGTACTAGCGGCGTAGCTAGTGCAGAAAGGCAGTGGCGGTGTGGTGTACATGTACTTATTTGTTACCGCAGAGCACAACAACAACAACAACAACAACAACAGGGCACAGAGAGTAGTGTGGTAGTGTTGTTGTCAGTACCAGCGACGTAGCTAGTGAAGAAAGGCAATGGCGGTGTGGTGTACTTCAGGTTGTGTGCGCAGGCTGTGAGGCGGGCCGGGCTGACTTGTGATTGTGAGGTCAGGTTGGTCACAGAAAAACAGATCAATACGAGCTTCTGGGACTCGGGGAGTGTTGACAAGCCTCCCTCAACCACAGGCGCTTCAAGTCAATACAAAAACAAGAGGCGAAGCCTTCAAGGCTCACGTAAGAAATAGACAAACAGTAACACAAACTCAATCACTCCGTCACACATACACACATATGGCATTCCGTTTGTCAAATAATGATTTGGATACTTTTTCATGTTTTTTTCACCAGTTTTAGCTAAATAATCATTATTTAGAAGCTCATGTGCTAAATAAGTAATTGTTTATAAACAATGTAAAACAATTCTAAATATTTTTTTGTTTACGTAAACAATTCATTATTTACCTAAACAATTCATTGTTTACGTAAATAATTCATTGTTTACGTAAATAATGATTTATTTACGTAAACAATATATTATTTAGACTTATATTACATTGTTTATAAAGAATCAGCAATGTTGCTAAATAAATCATTATTTACGTAAACAATGAATTATTTACGTAAACAATGAATTGTTTAGGGAAAGCAGTTTTCATTATTTAGGGGAATCAAGAATTGACTTCTAAGCTTCATTTTTTTTCTTTGTGTATATACTATAATTCAATACAAGGTATCTCCAAACATTATTTATCAGAAAATGTTCGTAAATTTGTTTATTTTACAAGCTGAAATTGCCGTACGAAAAGAACTGAATGCGAAAACAAACAAAAGGTCAAGGTCATAACCGGGAGTGTTTAGTGTTTGCATTCTCTCCCTTGAAGTTGTTGAAAAAAAGTTTTCCGTCCTAAGTTTTCTGTTCTGTCTCAACAAAACCTTTCTCTTTCCATTTCTCTTACTGCATGATTACACTTTTTTTTTTTATCTGTAGGTTACACAACACAACACAACTTGGTATGAGCTCTGACGCGATGACGTCACACAGTCGTGTGCAGAGTTGTCCGGCCTTGCCTCTGGCATTCCGGCGGAACTCGCGAGAAGGCAACACGCGAAATCTGCACTCTGAATCTTCCGCATTTATCGACATGGTCTCTAGTTGTAGTGTTAAACATTGCCATAACAGACAAGATAGAGATAGGGACAGAAGATTCTTTTCTGTTCCATTTGTTGTCAACGGAAAGGGCAAAGAGACAAGGGATTTGACTGCACGACGCGGGCGAGAATGGTTGGCACAGCTTCAGCTGAAGAATTTCAACTTTGAATCAACAGCTAGGAGATACGTGTGCTCTGATCATTTTGTCAATGGTAAGTACTCATGCTTTTGTTCACCTGCCTTGGTTAGTCTGTGTTTTATGCAAGCTGTGTTGTGATGGTAGTGTGCAGACAGTCGGTCAGTCCTGCACCGAGTGCAGTCTATGACTGAGTGAGTCAGTCTTACACTTACTCTCAGTATAACAACTTATCATGGTTGCCCAAAACCATGACTTGTGAGAAGGTGTGAAATACTTGGATTTGATAATCAGAATTTATTTGAACACTAAATGGTCATTGTTGATACAACTTTATAGTTCAGTTTTAAAGGGTAGATCTGTGTCTAGATTTACTCATTCATTTTGTTTGGGTGACTTATTTTTAAAATAACTCCCAATCCATAATTTACAATACATTTGCCTTTGATTTTTTCTGCAGGGCAACCATCTGTGAGAAGTAAACACCTACTTTGAAACTTGGGTATGGTGCAGGGACACAGCCTGACAGCCCAACAAGGACAGTACCAGAGACTCAAGGAGAGGAAGAAGCTTGTGGGGAGTGAGTCAACTCCTTCTCACCCTAATTTAGCAGAGGATGCTGTTGATGGCGAAAGTGAAGGTACTTCGGATACAGCAGAACTGGCTGCTCCTCTTCCCGAGAGAGGTGACTGTGGCGGTACTTACTGCCAGACTGAAACCTATGACAATTTTGCCTGGATTTCTAAAGATGAAGAAAAGCAGCAACGGGATGAACTAAACAGGCTGGTGCTAGAAACTCGGGAACTTAAAGACGAACTTGCCAAGAAAAAAAATGACACTTGATTCTTTGAGGGACAATGACGATACTGTACGATATTTTTCTGGGATTTCTAATTTCTTCACACTTGTTACATTATTTGATTTTCTTGCATGGCATTTGCCAACACACTCGCGCAGAGCACTGACACAGTTTCAAGCTCTCATTCATGCATATATACGCCTTAACACACCTCTGCAACACCTGGCATACATCTTTTCTGTGTCAAGAACAACTGCCAGCAAAGTTTTTCACGAGACTGTGCATATCATGTACCACAGACTGCAGCCACTTGTTTTCTGGACAGACAGGCGAAGTATAAAGACAAGTCTACCGCCACAATTCCTTCCCTATCCATGGAACAGAGTAGTCATCTTGAACACACACGGCCAGTACCGTGTAACTGGCCTTGGCACGGAACGATCCAAGGGGGGCAATCTCAGTCATCTCAAAGAGGGAAATCCAAACGCAATCCGCTTTGTTCGATTTTATGGGCTTGGACGATAAGAGAAAAATAAGAAAAGCAAAAGCTGGAGTCCAGTCTGGACGAAACTGCTATCAAGAACGCAGAATTGCTTTTTCTGAGGTTTTTTTTAGCCGTAAGCACCATGTTTATCGGAGCAGGAAACTCTTCCATAGTGAGGCCCCTTTGTTGGTTTCACTGCGGCCGCATTGTGAACAGCAGTTAAACATGGCGCTTACGGCTAAAAAAAAACTCAGAAGAAATTAATTCTGCGTTCTTGATAGCAGTTTCGTCCAGACTGGACTCCAGCTTTTGCTTTTCTTATTTTTCTCTATCGTCCAAGCCCGTAAAATCGAACAAAGCGGATTGCGTTTGGATTTCCCTCTTTGAGATGACTGAGATTGCCCCCCTTGGATCGTTCCGTGGCAAGGTCAGTTGCACAGTACATGTACTGGCCGTGTGTGTTCAAGATGCAGAGTAGTGTCCATTATTGACTGTTTTGAAATATATTCATTAAGAGACCCTCCAGTGTTGATGCTAGTGCACTCACCTGGTCAAACTACAAGCACAACAATACAATTAAATACCTAATATCAATTACACCTCAAGGCCATAATTCTTTTATTTCTAAAGGGTGGGGTGGGCTTTCAAGTGACAAGCACATCACTGCAAATAGTGGGTATCTAGACAATATTGTACAAAATGATGTGATTTTGGCCGACAGGGGATTTGACATTAATGAACTAGTGGCTATGAGAGGTGCACAAGTGAAAATCCCTGCCTTTACAAGAGGGAAGAGTCAGCTTACAGCTTATGAGATAGTCAACACGCAAACTAGCTAATCTGAGAATTTATGTTGAACGAGTTATCGGTATTCTTTGTGGAAAGTACAAAATTCTGAACTCTGATATTCTGACTGATCTTTTGTTTGCAAGGGAAGAGGAAGAAGTGGTAACACTGGACAAAATAGTCACTGTATCATCTGGGCTTGTCAATGTTTGCACTGGTATCATGTGATTCTTGCTGTGACGCTGCATAAACACAGCCTCGTGAACTGAAGGCATTGTTTAGACTAGAGAATATGTTAATTAAACTGTGGTGTATTGTATCTGATTCTGATGTCAAGCATGAGCAGTAGCAATAGTCTTTCTGTTATGTTTTCACTGGACGGAATCTTGAATTTGAAGATGAAGGCATTGTTTAAAGAATGTGTTAATTAAACTGTGGTGTATTGTATCTGATTCAGGTGTCTCACATGAGCAGTAGCAACAGTTTTTCTGTTATCATGTTTTCACTGGATGGAATCTTGAATTTGAATATACATGTGTATATGATCTGACCTGCTGCTATTTCCTTCCAATTCAAGAGCAGATTTCACTCTTTCTATCACACACACACACACACACACCACTTTAACATACACTTTGAAATCATTTTGCATAAATGTGACATGTATTGACACAACTGACAAAGGTTGAATTATGCTGATTAACCTCAAAATAGCTCTACACAGGAAACAAGATAAGGAGCATTGAAAAATTAAATGGCCTACACTTGAAATGCGAGCACACATTTAAACTACCAATAACATGCAACTGCAAGCAACACTGAACATACCACTACCAGTATTGCAGGTATGAAGCCAAAGTGAAGAGAACACTTTCACTAAATGTTCAAAATTGAAATAACATACTGTGGGTATGTGAGTCATTAACTATTCATTATGATCAAAGACCTGTGCGCTTTTTTGCAGAAATAAATGTGTTCAATTTTGTTGTCATCAAAACAGAACTAGTTGATAATAGAAACTAACTTTCAGTTCCACTGCCAATTTAAACACTGTATTACTTGACTGTACTGATGCAGAACTACGCTGGACCACACACTCTTATTTGTTCCCTAAATCAAGCAGCCAATCCGTGTCACTGGAAACATTGAACAAGGAGAATGAACAATATACCTGGCTGAATAAGTTGATAATCAAACTGCTCATGATTCTTTGTTATTCACAGCAGTGGATGTAAAACAATCACAAAATAAGGTCCTGTATGCATCATAATTTATACTTGTAGCACTTGATTTTGTATTGTGGTCGGTGATCCTAAACAAAATGTATGTCTACATCTGTGCATGATTTTACTTTAAGAATAAAATGAAACAAGAATGGAACAATTGATGACTTCTCTGTGAGTGTGAACTGTGATTTAAAACATTACATGCTCTCTTTTCTCTCCCTCTCTTCTTCTTCTTCTTCTGCGTTCGATGTATTCTCTCCCTCTCTACAACTTTACTACGTACTGCCACTTTCTGTGTGTACAGTCATACATGATGTTTGTTTTCCCACACACATATGAGCAAGCGAGTCTGGCATTTTTCACTGTTTCTTGCTGCATTTCACGGCTGGTGTTTGCAGCTGCTCCTGGTTCACATCCACTGCTTGTAGAGGCTCAGCTTCTCTGTCCAGCCAGTTTCCAACTAGCTCTGGAAGAACTGCGAGTCTGAACACTTTCAAAGCTTTCTCCACACACATTGCCCAAAAATCACAGTCAGGCAATACTCGGACAATAACTTTATCCACAGTAGTCCACACCATGAAATCGCAGTAGGAGGAACTGGTCATAACAATCTGGCACTGTACTTGACTAAAGTATGGGTGGTCTTTGCGCAGACAAAGCATCCCCTCACTGTTAGATTCCAAACAGAAATGGCGGTCTGCCACAGCACACTCAACAGCTGACTCCTTGAAGGTGAAGGGACGTGTGTGCAGGTTTCTCCAACTCCGGCCATGCCGGTTTCTCCAACTCCGGCCATGCAGGTACAGTGTGCTGCCAGTATGTTGCCATCAGAAGTGGCGATGATCCAAGGAGAAAGTGCTGGTTCATTAAGGCGTTGTGAATGAAGAATCTGAAAAATAAATTGAAGGTCGCACAAATCAGCATTCAGCTAGGTCAATCGAATGAATATAACTCTAAGACGCACATAACGTGCTTTACAATAACCTTAACAATGAAAAGTAAACAACATATTTTTAACTGAATATGAACATGAAGCTCATTATAAATTTATATAATATTTTGCAAGCTATTTCAAAATATAAATATATTCAAGACTATCTACAGCTTTTGTCGTAGTCCAGAATACAAACTGAAGCGAAGAATATATCAAAGACAAAGCCTCAACACAATATCCTGAACTGTAACTTGTGATATCAGCAACACAAGACAGAGAACACTCACGTTCATTCATTATAAACTGAAAGCACATTCTTACCTTTGCAGAAATGACATGTAGCACTTGACATCCCTCACCCAGCCAGAGACAAAAAGTCGGTAGGAATCAAAACTGTTGTAAGCTTTTCAGCTGCTCACATGTGTATCTGTATGCACTCTTGCCAAGCACAAAATAATTTACGATGTTGATGTAACTCAGCTCTGGCAGATCGTCCGGATTTGCTGACCAGCACCTGGTTGAGAATGTCATACGGATCATTCCCGTCAATCTCCAAAATCTTCTGGTGGTATCGCCGCCTCTCCTCTGGTAACAATCGCTCAGAATATTTTCGCTTCTCGCCCGATCGCAATGTTTTGCATGAGGCCTGTGCATGAGGCAAGGGAAGTCACTCCAGAGTCTTCTCGGAACGCGTCGGAGGCATTGTTTCCCGTTTTTCAACGGTTCACAGCTGTTTTTACTTTTCTCTTTGAAATGAAACGATGAAAGGAAGAGAAATGGAAAGACAGGCATGTTGTTGGGACATAAACAGAACAGAGAACATAAGGGGGAAAAAACTGTGTTTCAACAACTTCAAGCAAGAAAATGCAAACACTAAACACTCCCGGCAGGGAAACACCTTAATTGACCTTGACCGTTGACTGTGTATGAGATCAGTTATTTTCGTACTCGGCTTGTAAAATAAATAAAATAATATCCAAACAACAGCTATTTTAAGATAAGAGTGTGTGGAGAGACCTTGTATTCAATTATAGTAATCACTGAAAGACATAAAACTTAGTTCAGAAGCGAATCCTAGAAACCCCTAAATAATGGAAAATGTGTTGGCTAAACAATTCATTGTTTACGTAAATAATTCATTGTTTACGTAAATAATGATTTATTTAGCAACATTGCTGATTCTTTATAAACAATGTAATATAAGTCTAAATAATATATTGTTTACGTAAATAAATCATTATTTACGTAAACAATGAATTATTTACGTAAACAATGAATTGTTTAGGTAAATAATGAATTGTTTACGTAAACAAAAAATTATTTAGAATTGTTTTACATTGTTTATAAACAATTACTTATTTAGCACACGGCTTCTAAATAATGATTATTTAGCTAAAACTGGTGAAAAAAACATGAAAAAGTATCCAAATAATTATTTGACAAACGGAATGCCATACATAGACACCCACACACACAGTAAGCTTAGGTGACGACTGTGCAAGAAAGAGAGACACTAGATCTAGATCTGTCTGTGTCTGCATGTAGCCTACTTACAGGGACACGACTGCCAAATAGTCTCGGCCCGCTCAAAATAACGATGACCGAGACCACACACACAACGCGAGAGAGAAAGACTACAGGGAGGCATGCCGTCATGATGCATTAATTGACGTCAAACACTTTTGACCGTGACGTAATCTTATGCGAGCTTTATCCATAGTCTTGGATAACCACTCACACATAGACTCGGAAATGTTAAAGTTTCTACCACAGACATACACACACACGCACACACGCACACACGCACAGACAGACAAAGTTACGATCGCATAGGCTACACTTACGTGAGCCAACAACACAAAAGAAGAACAAAGAAGAAAAACAACAACGGGATACCTTGGGAAAAGGGTATCTCTCCGCAAAGCTACAACCTAGACTGTGAAGAGGTCCATCGCCTTGGATGTTAAACACTCACACCCACACACAAGACTAATTAACATATATATTATATAATAGTTCTTCTACACAACTGGAACAGCCATCCTGTCTTGGACACTGTTCCTCGCTCTCTCTCAAACACACACACACACACACACATATACACAGTCTCTCTCATTCAACCACCTCCGCCCATCCCTCCCCACCACCACCACCATACCACGACTAATACCACGACTAACAACAACACCATACCACGACTAACAACAAAAATCATTAATCCCGCTCTAGGCGGCTATGACCAGGAATGCCAGCTTATTTTGCCCGCAGCGGAGAGGTCAAGGGGCAAGGTCACAGAAAACGCCCCTCCCTTCCTTTCCCTCCCCTTATACGCCGAGAAGGGGGCAAGCTATACATGGCGCACAACCCCCATGTAATCTCCCTCAGTCCAGGCAAAAACAAAGAACAAAAACCACACACACAAAAAGCATGCAAAAAACATGGAAACGGGAGGGGACGGGATTAACTACCTTGTTTTTATGGCTCACAGCAACAGCATTCTTGTACACATTACACACTTGTAGTTATCATTCACTTGTGTAACAGTTGAATCCCCCTTCATTAGACCTCCGAGAATCTGGTGAAATTAGGTCTTAGAAGGGAGGGATGTTAACATGGAGGTACATACATTAAGTGATTAACTAAGAGTATGAAAACAAAATTTGAATGGAAAAGCAGGGTCTTAAATGGGGGGTCTCAAAATGAGGGTTCTACAGTAATATACCAGCATTCTTTTGCTGTGAGAATGGAGGGGTGGAGGGTGAGTCTCTAAGACTGAGATTACATTTCCTGCCTACTGTATTGCAAGCAGACCACAGAACCTAAGTTGTGGTTTTGTTTTCTTCTCGTGTTCTCTGTATTCATTCAGGTCTGGTTATTCCAGCGTCGCGGACGACGCTGGTATCTGCGGTCGGGAAAGACTTTCCACGAATTTGCCACAGGGCGCCGCCATGTTTTCTGTGCTCGACTGCGAGCAGACCACAGGCACATTACACCCAAAATTCTTGTAGGCATACACGTACACAGACGCAACATAGCATATACAGACAATAACACCCACAACACTTCAACTGCATATGAAAGGAATAAAAATAAATCCGCAAATCAGTCGCGCACAATACACCAGTTAGAAAAACAAGGAGTACCAAAGCGGCGTGCAGAAACTAAACTGACTCGGAGACTGAGAAGAAACATTTATCACACGATGTGGATAGCAAACATTAAAATAAAACAGATAAGTCAAGCAAAAAATAAACACAAATATCGAAAACACAATAAACAAAGGTAAAGAAAACAAAAAGAGATGCTTGCCGACAGTCAGTGTGTGTGTGCGTGGTTTGCCGTGTGCGTCAGCGGGGTGTGTGTGTGTGTGTGTGCGTGCGCGTGCATGCGTGCGTAGGCTACGTTCTTGCGTGTGTGCGTTCGAATGAGAAAGAAGAGAGAGAGAGGATTGAACAATGAGGTCACGTTCTCTGTCACATGAATACATATACACACACTGAAGGCTACTTCGGACACGAACACTTGCCAACAACTCTGGTTGGACATGCTTTTGAAATGTAATATTTTTTCGACATGATTTCTGGACATACGAATCCCGCTGTGTTGCCTACTGATGTTGCGAATGATGAAGGTTTTGAGTTGACTGACCTTGAGGAGGGATTGCATCAGGCGTTTATCGTCTCAAATTATATCCTTGCTACTTTTCAGGAGTCAACTATTGCCATTCATGGTAACTTGGATAGTCAATGTTTTTATTTGTTTGATTCCCATCAAAGAAACAGAAATGGTAACCATTCGTCAAATGGCGCTGCAGTTTTGATGTCATCAAGTTAATTCCTTTGCAGAATTGATTGATTTTCTCAAAAGCCATTATCAATGTGTTTATCAATTAACACCTGTTCATTTCTGTCCAACTGCAATGCAAACTCAATGTGGAGGAAACAAGGATTCATTACAAACAAGTCATCCCTGTACATCAACAGATTTATGTACCTCAATCAATACTGCTAGTATGAGTGACAGGAATCTAAAAGAAAAAACAACCAAACGCAAATGTACTACTACTTCTACGACTCGTTTGAATGTAAAACAGAAATGTAACACTATCTGTGACAATGACGGTTCTACGACTCGTTTGAAGGACAGTATAGATCGAACCTTAACCCACAACTACGACAATTTGTGTCAGACTTTTTTGAACAGGAAAATATGCCTCTGTTCAACAGTAACCAAAACATGGAAGATGTTTTTGAAACTTTACAGAAATGTAACACTAGCCTATCTGTGACAATGTTGCTTTTGAATTGAACCCACATTTGTTGAACAGGAGAGAATGTTCCTGTTCAACAGTGCCCAAAACACTGAATCTGACGTTTTTGAATCTTTTCTGTCATCTAACTGAATCTGACGTTTTTGAATCTTTTCTGTCATCTAACCCAATATTATTGCTCATGACTTCATCGATCTTGAACATGCCTACTTTTCAAAGAAAGACAGACAAAAGCGAAATCTGCATGTTAGCCATCTGCCTGAAATGGTCAATGCACTTTTGTAAAATTGTCACAGCTGTTATGCACTTTTGTGAAATGGTCAGTGCTGTTGTGCACTTATGCAAAACTTGGTGCTGTGCTGTTAACATTTGAACAAAATGCATTTTGTTCAAATGTTTAGTGCAACTTGCTACTATATAATCGCTGTATGCGCTTTGTGGTAATAATGCACTGTTGTGAAAAGTTTGCGCTAAATGTTGGCACTATGCATCATTGTTGGAGCACCCTCCTGTAGATGCACCATGCTGAAAAATGTACTTATGAATCAAGCATTGACTGAAATAAACAATTTATATATCCAGCACAACATGCAATTCATTAACTTTTGACCCTAACCTTTAACACTTCCCAAAATAAATCTTTGGTGGACATTGCATCGACGCTGTTCATTTTGAATGAACATTTTTCTTGTTCTGATTGTCGTTTGTTTCTTGACTGACAGTGACATGACATTTTCTGCCTACCTTATTTCAACTTCAAGCAGATGTTAGAACTTCTGTTTTGGTCAGGTTTTCTTCTAATGACCTATGTATTCTTTCTTTGTGGTGTAGTTTCATTTCTATGTGTGTGTGAATGTGTGTTTGTGTGTGTGTTCGCATGTGTGTGTGTGTGTTCGCATGTGTGTGTGTGTGAGTGTGTGGTCAATACCCTCTAGGGTATCTCAGTCTTGTTGATATACCTGCTTTTCTCACAACTCTGCCATTATAATAAAGGGATGCATGCATTCAAGCATAATCCTTCCCAATGATGCTGTTCATTCTTTTCTTCTTTTTTTTTTCAATTTCAAAAGTGACTGTCAGTTCTGTTCAACGGCCTAGACCTTGATACTTTTGTATGAAAAGAAATTACTGTAAGTTCATAACAGTACTAAAATAAATTTAGTTGCTGAGATCAGCCATGCATGTAAATTGACGCAGATACAGATAGGTCAGTATTTTCTACATAGGTCCCAAATATTGACTTGCACTGAAAAAGAAAACCATTACTGTGGATTACATGGCTGATGGAAAAGAAAGGTGAGGAATGCTGACAGTCTACACAAAAACTTTTTTTTTTATCCAGAGGTTCACACTTGAATTGCAAAATTTTCAGTAAATTACTAAATATTGCATTTTTTGGATGCTGCACGTATTTTTGTTGTACCACTGACACAAAATAAGTCTAACTGTGCGTCAGCAGACACATATCCCTAAAAGTCAGACTGATGCCTGCAACCATAATAAGTACGATCAGTACATGTATGATGTTGTTGAAACCTACATTTGGACATGAGTGACTCAAAACACTGCTGTTCACACACCTGCTGAAGCAAGGACACTCAAAATGATCTATATATAAATGTGTGACAACTGTACTTAAACACATGCCAACAACTCATAACTTGATGACTACATTGACGTGGGTATGAGATGATTTGGTTCTATTGGCCAGTGTGCCAATTGTCATTTCTGTGCTGGCATATTAATAAATTATACCTCTTGCAGATTATCTTTCATCTTGGATGACAGAATCCCCTCCTCTGTACTAAGTTGCCCGGCGAGTGTTAAAAAACAATACGCTGAACAGCAACAGCAACAACAACAGAAACCGCAACAACAACAACAACAAACAAGTCTGTCCCTTAGTTAAAAACGGCACCTGTTCATCTTCTAATTAAACATCTTGTAAAAACTGCACTTGTTAATCTCCCCAGCTAACTGCTGATGGTTGTTTAGAAAGAATACAAGAATCATCACTCAGGTTGCAAAAATGTCTTGAGAACATGGAATGGGACCAGCATTCCTTGCACACCAGCTTGCGACATCACACTCACAAGAAGTTTGTGCATGAAAAAAAAAACTCTGCCAGATTCCAGGTTAACAAAAACATTACAATGGAACATTGGAACCCCCCTTTTAAGACTCCCTCCTTTTCAAGACCTTGTTTTCTCAGAAATGTACCCCCATGTTAAGACTCCCTCCTTTTTAAGACCTGATTTTCTCAGATTTGTTTAGGTCCTAAATTGGAGGTTCCACTGTATATCAATTAGATGAAAGGCAAGTGTTCAAGCTAGTACTTTTAGCCTCTTTTGATGGTTACACTTGTATTGTCTTTTCAATTGCACAACCTCTTACTGCTGAAATTGTTGGTGTCGTTTCTTTGTTCACAGGATTTTGCAACTGTTGTCTTCATTCCCTTAACTGTTGTCAAATCACATGTCAAAGATTCCTGGATGGATCAGAGGATTACAGCTACATTGTATTATACTTGCAATTCTGTTTTTAGTCAACCATACTAGTACTTCCAGCTAAACCAGTCAGAGCTGAAGCTTGATTTTTTTGTAAGAAGAAAGAAACAACAATAAAAACAAAAGCGAAAAAAAGAAAAGAAGGAAAGACCAGTTGTGAGAAGTCTGCTTCTTCAGACAGTTTTTCCCCCTACCAGTTTTCTTCATTGGCAAGTTGTATTGAGAATATTGACAGATTGATTCTTCAAATCAAAACAATTCACACACATGCTCACTCACTCACACACACACACACACACACGCGGGCGCATGCACACACCTCACCCCATGCATAACAGAAACACATATCAACAGCAATAGCATCCGGCAACAAACAAAAACACGCACAACATTTCTATTCCAACTTCACATGCTGCCCTGACATCACAAACAAACACACACACACACATTATCAACTCTGGTGAACCCAGCTGTAGTGGCAGTCTCTGTACTACTGCTACGGTTTCAGGAACCGATGTGCCTTTACTTTGAGTTCGCGGAACTGTTGTGTTGACTGATCACCTGTAGGGCAGGCAAGGCATGCCTACGTGTGTGCCTGCCAACCAACGCCACCCAGGAACTCTTGCTATCTATAGCATCAGAGCCATTACCGACAAACACACACAGACGCACACACGTTTCAGTGCAGGAGCACCTAACAATATCATAAAACAAGGGAGCCCCTTCATCCATGACACGAGCCAGTCCTGCTTTCTAACCCAACGGAAATGTGTCAAAGGCGATGTGCTTCTTGGACAGCAAAGTTTCCTTAGTTATCCAATCCATTCCTCAGTCCTGCTTTTTAACCTCATGGTGTTAAACTTAAAGGTTCTGTGCTTCCTGGATACCAAAGTCTCACTATCTAATTCATTGTTTAAGTTCTGTTCTTTTTGTATTGTGTTAATTGTATTCTTACTGTGTTAATAAGTTGTTAAACTTAAACTATAAAGGCGCTGTGCTTGCTGGATACCAAAGTCTAAATATCTCATTTATTCTTTAGTTCTGCTTGTCAACCCCCCCTGTGTTCAAGTTGCTGAAGCTGAAGATTGTAAACTAAAGTCAGTGCAACTAATAGTTACACATTCTATAAGTATGATCGTAACAACAACAACTCCAGATCAGTCAGGAGAAATGTTCAGCACATGCGTACATACATCTAAATGTACTTCTCTCAGGCTAAAAAACATTCACACAAAAGCTGCTGAAACTGATACATGTAGTGTAATACAAAGAATACACACAGAAATGTTGTGTACGCCTGATTCTATTGCGGAAAAAAGAGTCTGACAGTGACATGCAACACCTGTAGTGAAACAGGGACAATGACCTTTCGCACTTTCTTTCACACTTGTAATTGTATACTTTCAAAACATCAACTTGTTTTTCTCATCATTAAATTTCATTTAAATGAGCAAGCCATGTCATTCTGAAGAGGACACATGCCATGTCATTCTGAAGAGGACACATGGACTGAGTGTGCTGAAGGGAGTGGGCGTAGGTAGGAAGAGGGATTGAGTCAAGGCAAGGGGAATAATACCAAAAAAATGATCTTTTGTGTGTGTGTGTAGGAGTTTATTTTTTTAATGTTTCCTTCTTTGTTTTTAGAATTGGGGGTTTGGTAATTTTTTTTCTTGTTTTTATCTTTCTTACTGAAGTTCGTTTTCCATCAGCATTTCAAACTCAGTTCAACTAATCAACAAGGGCTGATGCTGTGCAGGCATTAATACAATTAGGCCACAAAAAAAACAAAAAAAATTGTCTGTTTACGGTAACATAGGCAAAAAAAATAGGGTCAGTAGGTCGGAATTTTTTTTTTCTTTTTCAAAAAAACATATTTTTAAGTTATTTTGCCAAAAAACAAAGACCTTTTTTTTCTTTTCTTTTCTTCCAAATGCAAAAACAAAAGTCTAGGGTCGCGCGAAAAAATAGGGTTGGTCGGGATACCGTAAACAGACTTTTTTGTTGTTGTTGGCCTTACAAGCCAACTTATATTTTCTATGAATATTGATTATTGAAAGACCTAACTGATAGTCATGAAAAGCAACAGTAATATACGGATACCAGTACAAAGTTCACACAGTATCATTGAGGCAATCAAAAAGATGATCACAAACTCGCAAAACAGTCCGATGCCCAGGATACCAACAAGTGAATACAAACAGTTACAAACATCTAAACAGAGTTTGCAGGGGAAAAAACACACAACATGACACACAGAAGTTGAGAACTTTATCTTCTGATTCTTCAGTTATTTATTGACTCGGCGTTTTTTTCAGGTCTCAGTTCATGTTTGTAGCTTATACTAACTACCATCAGTTTGTAGCTCATACTAACTACCGTCAGTTTGTAGCTAATAGTAATACTAACTACCATCAGTTTGTAGCTCATACTAACTGCCATCAGTTTGTAGCTTATACTAACTACCATCAGTTTGTAGCTTATACTAACTACCGTCAGTTTGTAGCTTATACTAACTACCATCAGTTTGTAGCTTATACTAACTACCGTCAGTTTGTAGCTTATACTAACTACCATCAGTTTGTAGCTTATACTAACTACCATCAGTTTGTAGCTTATACCAACTACCGTCAGTTTGTAGCATACTAACTACAATCAGCTTGTAGCTTATACCAACTACCGTCAGTTTGTAGCTTATACTAACTACCATCAGTTTGTAGCTTATACTAACTACCATCAGTTTGTAGCTTATACTAACTACCGTCAGTTTGTAGCTTATACTAACTACCGTCAGTTTGTAGCTTATACTAACTACCGTCAGTTTGTAGCTAATACTAACTACCGTCAGTTTGTAGCTCATACTAACTACCATCAGTTTGTCGCTCATACTAACTACCGTCAGTTTGTAGCTAATACTAACTACCATCAGTTTGTAGCTCATACTAACTACCGTCAGTTTGTAGCTCATACTAACTACCGTCAGTTTGTAGCTTATACTAACTACCATCAGTTTTTAGCTTATACTAACTACCGTCAGTTTGTAGCTTATACTAACTACAATCAGTGTGTAGCTTATACCAACTACCGTCAGTTTGTAGCTTATACTAACTACTGTCAGTTTGTAGCTCATACTAACTACCATCAGTTTGTAGCTTATACTAACTACCATCAGTTTGTAGCTTATACTTCTTCTTCTTCTGCGTTCGATGTTCGTGTAGGCTAGCTTATACTAACTACTGTCAGTTTGTAGCTTATTCTAGGGCGCTATGAGCGCCCTAGTACTAAGGTCGCGATTGAGCTTGCCACTGGCGGCTTCTATACCACTGGCGGCTTCCATTTTGTTGTGACGCAGCTTGTCATTCCTTTAGAAATGTATTTGTGTTTACTGTGAATGTTATTCACGACCCTATTTATCCGGGTTGAACACTTTAAAAGTGTTTGTATTGAAGCCTGGGTGCTTACAGGAATGGCAAAGTTGTTAACACTTCAGAGAACCAAATACATGCATTTAACTTGTTATTGCGCTGACATATTTTGTGTGAAAATGAAAACTATATGTATCATCATTTGCCTACATTACAATTTACATGAATCTGATCAGTGCAGCTCATTGATTTTCTAAATCTTTTTCACTCTGAACAACCTCCCATCACCCGGATGACCTAACACTCCTCATACTTAAGACTCTCTTGATTACTCAGTCAAAAAAACAACCTGAATTTGAGCTCAAATCTTTTGTTTGTTTGTCTGGTTGTCTGTACCTGCGATGAAAGGATACCCTTGGGACCAGCTAAACGTGTCCCTACCTTGCAGGTGGCCTGTCATGACAGGTATATTTTGGTAGAGATAAGAGACAAAGGGACCCCAGAATGTGTCCTTTTAAGGGAGGTGTCCTCTCGTCAGAGGGGCCCCACATAGCAGGTACCACTGTAACAAGTGAAGCTATCAGGTTACTAATTACTAATAGTCTGTCTGCTTTTTCTGTAAATAAATCCAAAAACAAAGAGACTGCCAACGTTCCAAAATTTAGAATCACTCTCAACTCATCGCATGTAATGATGTATCAACTTTCTACCACTTCTTCTTTTTACATTTAGTCAAGTTTTGACTAAATGTTTTAACATAGAGGGGGGAATCGAGACGAGGGTCGTGGTGTATGTGTGTCTGTCTGTCTGTCTGTCTGTCTGTGTGTGTAGAGCGATTCAGACTAAACTACTGGACCGATCTTTATGAAATTTGACATGAGAGTTCCTGGGTATGATATCCTCAGACGTTTTTTTCATTTTTTTTATAAATGTCTTTGATGACGTCATATCCGGCTTTTCGTGAAAGTTGAGGCGGCACTGTCACGCTCTCATTTTTCAACCAAATTGGTTGAAATTTTGGTCAAGTAATCTCCGACGAAGCCCGGACTTCGGTATTGCATTTCAGCTTGGTGGCTTAAAAATTAATTAATGACTTTGGTCATTAAAAATCTGAAAATTGTAAAAAAGTTATTTTTGTTATAAAACGATTTAAATTTACGTTCATCTTATTGTACATCATTTTCTGATTCCAAAAACATATAAATATGTTATATTTGGATTAAAAACAAGCTCTGAAAATTAAAAATATAAAAATTATTATCAAAATTAAATTTTCGAAATCAATTTAAAAACACTTTCATCTTATTCCTTGTCGGTTCCTGATTCCAAAAACATATAGATATGATATGTTTGGATTGAAAACACGCTCAGAAAGTTAAAACGAAGAGAGGTACAGAAAAGCGTGCTATCCTTCTCAGCGCAACTACTACCCCGCTCTTCTTGTCAATTTCACTGCCTTTGCCATGAGCGGTGGACTGACGATGCTACGAGTATACGGTCTTGCTGCGTTGCATTGCGTTCAGTTTCATTCTGTGAGTTCGACAGCTACTTGACTAAATGTTGTATTTTCGCCTTACGCGACTTGTTTTACTTGCTCTTCTCGTTACTCATTGTTTGTCTGTGCACTGTAAAGACCGTTGGAACGATATATTTGTGAATATATTGTTTTGTCAATAACAAACGTTCCAACAACCTACCTTTCTTGGTTTTTTTTATCTGATTCTGCTTTTTCTTTAAACCAACCAAAAACTGACTTAAAATTTGATTACCTGTATTCTCACTAGAATTGTTGTACAGTCTGAAAGAAACTAAAGTTGTGCTTTTCGCAAAGTTTGTTTGTTAACTGCAAAGTTATACCCTCTATATACCTCATAATGTCACTTTGATGTGGTATTGCACAGTTTTCAACCTTGGCCCGACAAGTTTTTTCACAGCTGAATTAATCTCAAATTCGGGAGAACAGTGAATGACGAAATTAAGCATACATTATGTTATAGTATATATATCAGGGCGGGGATGTAGCTCAGTCAGTAGCGCGCTGGATTTGTATCCAGTTGGCCGCTGTCAGCGTGAGTTCGTCCCCACGTTCGGCGAGAGATTTATTTCTCAGAGTCAACTTTGTGTGCAGACTCTCCTCGGTGTCCGAACACCCCCCGTGTGTACACGCAAGCGCAAGACCAAGTGCGCACGAAAAAGATCCTGTAATCCATGTCAGAGTTCGGTGGGTTATAGAAACACGAAAATACCCAGCATGCTTCCCCCGAAAACGGCGTATGGCTGCCTAAATGGCGGGGTAAAAAACGGTCATACACGTAAAATTCCACTCGTACAAAAAACACGAGTGTACGTGGGAGTATCAGCCCATGAACGCAGAAGAAGAAAAAAAGAAGTACATAATTATATCCATGTAGGGTCCTGGGTGTATTCTCAATTTCTGACAACAGAGGGGAAGGGCAGGTCAGCTTTTAGAGGGAATAGATCTTGAACATTGATCTTGAATATTGATCTTGAACATTGATCATTTGATGACTTACTGTTGGTGTCTCCCAACTCCTATCCAGCTACAGTAGTACCAAGAGCATCTATAGGAAGAACAAGAAGGGCAAAGCCCATACGACTCACATGCTTGACCTTGACCTTTACATGACCTTGAGCTAAACCTAGCAATGACATCATACACTAAGAACTGCTTTACACATTTTTCCTACCAAAATACATGTGACCTTGACCCAAGGTCAAGGTAATCCAAGGTCATGCAACACAAAGCTGTTAATTCAAGACATAGGAAGTACAATGGTGCTTATTGGCTCTTTCTACCATGAGATATGGTCACTTTTAGTGGTTCACTACCTTATTTTGGTCACATTTCATAAGGGTCAAAGTGACCTTGACCTTGATCATATGTGACCAAATGTGTCTCATGATGAAAGCATAACATGTGCCCCACATAATTTGTAAGTTTGAAACAGTTATCTTCCATAGTTCAGGGTCAAGGTCACTTCAAAATATGGATACAATCCAACTTTGAAGAGCTCCTGTGACCTTGACCTTGAAGCAAGGTAAACCAAACTGGTATCAAAAGATGGGGCTTACTTTGCCCTATATATCATATATAGGTGAGGTATTAAATCTCAAAAACTTCAGAGAAAATGGGAAAAATGTGAAAAATAGCTGTTTTTTAGACAACATTTATGGCCCCTGCGACCTTGACCTTGAAGCAAGGTCAAGATGCTATGTATGTTTTTTGGGGCCTTGTCATCATACACCATCTTGCCAAATTTGGTACTGATAGACTGAATAGTGTCCAAGAAATATCCAACGTTAAAGTTTTCCGGACGGACGGACGGACGGACGACTCGGGTGAGTACATAGACTCACTTTTGCTTCGCATGTGAGTCAAAAAGTGCTCCAGGCAGCCAAAACAGAACACTGAAATACTGGCGAAGGCATTAAGAGAGAAGATGGGAGAGAGAGAGAGAGAGAGCACGCGAAAGAGAGAGAAAGAAAGAGAGAGAGAGAAAGAGTGAAAGATGGAGAGAAAACAAGATAAAGGACCTAGCCGACTCACCTAGACTCTTCTGGCAGTGCTCGGAAGTCCAGCACCTCTTGGCCTCTTTACCATCCACAACGGTGGCAGGGCAGGTGCTAGGACAGTAGTTGACACATTTCGTGGCATCCTTGTTCTCCTGGATGTGGTGGTCGCTCTCCTTCAAGCCCACAGCGATGCGTGACCAGTCGATGGTGTCCACGTAACACAGGCGATTGTTCTTGGTCAGCCTCACTGCTCCGCGCATGATGGTGGTGAGGGACACCAGCCCGATCTCCTCCAAGTCAGGCATCTCGTAGGCCACCAAGGCGTGGTTGTAGAACAAATCCTGGCCCCGAATCACGGTCAGGTTGGGGAAAATGTGGCGCAGAGTCTTCAGGCCGTACACACGGTAGAGGAGAAGGTGGCCCGTGATTTCCCGCAGCTGAGGGAACTGGTACTTTTCGTAGTCGTACTGCTCGGCATGGTCGATGAGCAGAATGTGCACGTTGCCCTCAATGACGGTACAGTTTTCCAGCTTCTGGAAATGCCCCACTTTGTTGCGTATATCGACGCTTCCACAGGCTGAAACAAACAACAGATTTGGTTACAGTAAGAGTAAGGCTGAACAGATGTAAAAACACTTTGATGTCTGCAGCTTCCAAATAAAGGTAAATTGTTAGAGAAAAAACAGGTTTGGTTAAAAATAAGACTACGAAGGCCTGGATTAGATACCATCATGTCTGTACTTCCTAGCAACATCCTACATTGTGCCCGGCATGAACAAATGCCTTGGGGACCAACTAACACAGGCATGGAAACTGAAAAAAAATAAAATACTGAAAACAAAATTCGAAGGCGCGCAGCGGCAAGTTTCGCAGGCGCAAAGCGCCAAGATTTCTAGGGGGGTCCGGGGGCATGCTCCCCCGGAATTTTTTTTTTTCAAGGGTGCAATTTGGTGCAATCTGGGGCTATCTGAGCCTTAAAATTGGATTCAAACATGGCCCCAACACTATTTTACTATAACTATGACTAGGAAAAAAAAAGAAAAAGAAAAAAAAAAAAAAAAAAAAAAGGAAAAATACGGAAAAGAAAAAAAAAACGGTTTATTTTTTTCAAAAATACGGAAAATACGGAGAATTTTCCTGCCTGTAACAGTGTTCTTCATAACATGTATGAAAAAATCTACTTGTCCAAAGAAAGGAGTGCGCGTGGGAGTTGCAGCCCAGAATGCAGAAGAAGAAAGAAAAGAAAGCTATCAAACATTTTACTTCCCAAGACAAAAGAAAAAATTTGAAATACACAAATTGACAGAAATGCAGGACAATCCCTGTTCACATTTGCATGAAATCACACGCCTGCTCCAGTTTAACCAATTAGGTCTGTTTCTGTTTTTCTAATCCGCTGAGATCTAGAACAAAGATATCGACTAAGCATGTTGCTGAACAATGGCAACTTTATAGACAGCTGTGGCCTTTGGGAAGAAATGATTATACATTCCACAAAGGAGCGTCAAACACTAACATGTATGAACTCAGCAAGAACAAAGTTTAATCAATTGCCTCAAAGTTTAATCAACTGCCTCAAAGTTAATCAAAGTGTAATCAATTGCCTCAAAGTGTAATCAATTGCCTCAAAGTTTAATCAATTGCCTCAAAGTTTAATTGCGACATGCACACAAAAATTAAACTTGCGAGTCTTCTGCACAAGTTTCTTTGTCCTGTCATCTACTTCACCTTTAAATACAATCAAAACTGCTTTGTTTAAACCACAGATCAAAACTGCTTTGTTCAAACCACCGAAGTATCCAAAGAGCGGAGAAAAAAAAACCTATGAAGGGGCACAGAAGAATATAGTTGTGCATGCCCTCCTCAGCACGCTACAACCATTCTGAAGTCCATCAATTTCAAAGCGCATTATTTCCTTTGCAAAAGAAACATGGTTAATCACAAAATGCTTCATCCTTTAATAAACTTGTTCTGTTAAAAAAAAAGTGACTTCAATCAATCAAAAGCATGTTAACAAATTCAGAGTCAGTCTAAAATCGTGAACGTGGAAAGTTAACATTAAGGGACCTTCACATTTGTCAAATTTTCAACATCACCAAAGCTGTTCTGCCATCCAAGAAATATACTAAAACAGGGAGTGTTAAAACAGTCATTTTAGTTTCGACAATATAGATCCACATTTAATTTTTGCATGATTCCTTTCTTCCAATTACAGTGAATTTGGCTTTAAGTCTAACCTTTTGCTTCATGTATAAAAACACGGACTTTCTTGCTAATTCGTCAGCATAATTGTATGACATTTTTTCAGCCCTGAAACCAGACAAAATATAGGGCGCTTGATATTGAGGGCACAATCAAGTATTAATTGAACAATCTCGGAGACCCACTGTCTTTCCGTCTTCCAGGTCTTGGGCTGCCTGCTAACCTCCTTCCCTATTGGGTCCTGTTTCCGGAGCAGGGTGGTATTTACAGCAAAGTAATATTGACAACTGTCACCTTGGGCAAAAGCACACTTCTGGGTGTCTGGAGTGACTGTAGGTCATGATAATTGATTCACTTTTTCCTCATAGTTTATCCTCAAATTTTTTATTTTTTATTTTTAATACCTGAGGTACGAGGAAAAAACAGAAAAAAGGGCCGGAGCTTACAGACAAAAATCTGTCTGTCCTCGAGAAATATCGACCCAATGAGAGAATGCATTTACATTTTGTTAGTGTTACATACGGCTGTGCCTATCTTAAAACTTTGCATGTTATCCCTTTTCTTTATTTAAACTAGAGACCCCCGTCTTTCTGTTGAGAGCTCCTCTGAGGTTCTATAAAGGACATGCAGTCAGAAATTCCCTGCTAATGTAACCCTTTGTACATTATTGACTACTCAGTGTTTTTTCCTTTATAGTTTATTTCTCTTCACTGCTCTGATCCTTTTGAGAAACTTTCTACAATATGTAACCATACCTGTCAAGTCCTACGCATTCTGCGTAATTCTTACGGTTTTTCGGTGTTTTTTGGGTCCTACGTCGTATACCTCAAACCATACGCATTTTCAGCATTTAAAAAAAAAAAAAATTTTGTTTTTTGTTTTTTTGTTGCTAGCATGGACTGCCGTTCATTCATTTCTGAGGAGGAGCTTGCACCAGCCACACAACAGAAGTTCTGGCATGATGTGAGCCAGTTCTACGTGGCCTGTGTGAGGAAAATGTTGAATAAATTTCCATTTGGCAGTGAAACCCTGCAACACCTTCAAGTGCTGGATCACAGTCTGGGAGCTGACACACTGACTGCCTTCTTACAGGTCAAAATTAACTCTGATGCATGCTGCCATGATTTTAAGATGACTGGCAGCATGATTGACAAAGCAAAGATTTGCACAGATGAATACAACAAAGAACACAAGTGACAAGTGACAAGTGACAAGAAAAATGAACGAACAAGAGTGCAGTGTAAATGTATTACATGTAGTGGTAAATAAAGAGCAGTTTGTGTAGAAAGGAATTTATAGTGTGTTTTACTTTTAGTTTGCGAAAAACAATCTGATTGGTTTAGTGTGTATGCGTGAGAAGGTGAATTTGCGCGTTTAACCACATCCTGATCCACGCATTAACTATGGTTTTTGATCCCCAACTATGGTTTCTTATGCCATTTACTATGGTCAGAGGCCAAAAGTACTTGACAGGTATGTGTAACAAGAGTTTTCCATGTGTTCCCATCCCATTGCCAACCCCATCTTCCCCCTCCTTTTCTTGGCCGTCTCTGATTTTGTCAAGTTTGCCCATTATCTTGTACTTCGTTTTTCCAATGCAGCTCGAGCCCCCCTCCCCCCGTTTGTTTGTTTTTAGAACATACACAACAGTGTGTAATCTGTACAGTGTGCAGCAGACTACAGTCTGTATTCTTTTTTTCAAGGTACATTTTTGTGATAAAGTTGTTCTGCTGCTGATGGTACAGTGAAGTGTGAAATCAAGTGGCAATATTAGTTTACTGGTGTGAGAGAAGATATATATGATATATTATATATATATATATTATATTGTTGTTCTGTGGTAAGAAGTAAGAGTAAAGTCATACACTTATTGACATGCGCTCCCCCCTTTCGTTGATCAAATGCCAGAAGTGGTTTTTCAACGTATTGATACAGATACAGATTTAGCTTACTGAAGAAAATCCTCCGAAAACCGAGTATGACTGCCTAAATCAAATGACGGGGGAAACACGGTCATGAAGGTAAAAACCCGTGGGAGTTGCGGGGAGTTGCAGCCCCATGAACGCAAACGAAAAAGATTGATGACAAATATGTAGTTGCAGTAATATTTCTGGGAAGTTTACTGACCAACGGACAGAGGCCGCATAAAACTAAAAGCGGAGCAGAGATAATAGACCCTATCGGTATTCCAAGCTCTCGTAATCTCTCGCAAACTTCAGAGCATAGCAAAGCATGCGGTACAGCGATCTCGTGCGAGCTGCACAAGCCAAGGTTCGAAGTTCTCGCGATGTTCAAAGCATAACAAAGAGCGTGTCTCGCGAGAGCTGCTCAGATACCGAAAAGGTCTATTATGTTTAGCCAGCTCCGGGCTCTCAGCGAGTGGACAGTAATGACCAATCCCCGAACACAGCTGGCCTGTTTACTTCCCGGGCCTCGGCTTTTCTTGCATGATGTGACTTTGGATTGCATGGGCTGACTTGGAGGGCAAAGTGACAAAGTTAGCAGTACGTGGTAACCAAGCTTGACCTATCCGTATGCGTGTTCATAGTATGTGGGGGAGGGGTTGGGTGTGAGAGAGAGAGAGAGAGAGAGAGAGAGAGAGAGAGAGAGAGAGAGAGAGAGAAGAGAAGAGAGATAGGGGGGAGGAGGAAGGTTACTATTGCCAAGAGCTCTCTCAGCCCCTTTATAAGTTTTTGTCAGAAGACCCCCCAACAATTATTGTTAGATGATGAAACCAGATATGCGCTCCTGCAGTTGATCATTTCAGCCATGTGCAACAATCTTCAATCATGACCCAAATCCTTTTTTTTGTTTCTGTAAGTGTTTTCTTTTAAAATATTTAAGTTTAAAAAGTGATACATGTTCATTGTTCCAAATAGTCCACTCCTGAAGAAAACCACCTTAGATCCGCCAATTGGCACACAGACAGGAGAGTCCACTGGAAGCATTTTTTACTTCGTCTAAAACTAGACATGTAGTAGTAAAGGAAACATGTTCTGTGACAAGGAATACGACTGCAATGTCTTCCCTATCTGTAATTCTGTTATGTTTGTGTACATCTTTCTTTCTTTATTTGGTGTTTAACGTCGTTTTCAACCACGAAGGGTTATATCGCGACGGGGAAAGGGGGAAGATGGGATAGAGCCACTTGTCAATTGTTTCTAGTTCACAAAAGCACTAATCAAAAATTTGCTCCAGGGGCTTGCAACGTAGTACAATATATTACCTTACTGGGAGAATGCAAGTTTCCAGTACAAAGGACTTAAACATTTCTTACATACTGCTTGACTAAAATCTCTACAAAAATTGACTATATTCTATACAAGAAACATTTAACAAGGGTAAAAGGAGAAACAGAATCCGTTAGTCACCTCTTACCACATGCGTAAATTCTTCCCCCTAACCCGCAGGGGGTATGGCAGCTGTATTTCACTTAGCACTAACAGTACCTATACAGTGGCGCCCCCTTATTTTAAGACCGCCCCCCCCCCCCCCCCTCCAAGACTTACCTTTTTAAGATAAAAAAAATAATAACCTAAACCAACCAACCACCCCCTTTTTAAGAACGTAATTTTTCAGATGACCTTGTCATTACCTCTGTAAATGTACCTCCACCTTAATACTGTCTCCGTTTCTCAAATTATAGGAGGTCTTAACAGGGGAGTTCCACTGTGCTAATAATATTTCTGCCACTGCTGCTGGCACTGATGCTGCTGACACCGATTGCTGTGGATCAGTTCTTGTTGTTGTTTTTCTTCTGGGGGTGTTTTAACCTTAAATAAGGACCGCATTTGGTCTTGTCTACCCCAAATCAAGACATAAGCAGTGAAACCCGTTTTAAGATTTAAACAAAATCTGAAAAAATAGTTGTTATAAATGAGGGAGTAAATGTACAGATCTTAGCAAGAGACAATCTTGGGAAATAAGGTCTTGAAATAGATTGGTCTTAAAACAGGTGTTACTGTATTTATACTGCACATACATCTGTTTGTGCTTTTTTGCTTCCTGACTACTTTTGTCATGAGGTAAGATTAAGAATCAAAAAGTAGTGCGCCCCCTAACAAAGCACAAGAACGGCCAATGGTAATAAGGGGGCTGTACTAATGTGCTTCTAGTTTACTGTTCTGCGTCACTAATGACAGTGGCAATGGTGATTTGGATCAACTGGGAGAATGCATGTGACTAAGGAACAAGGAGATAGGGTTGAGATTGTACCTGCTACTGCTAGGAAAAACATGCCACCGCGAGGAAAAGGTCAGCATGACCTCATAGCCAGAGGTTGTTTACCTGGCAGTGAAAATGAGGAGGATTGGTAAACTTAAAATTTGCAAAGCTATAGACTAACTGGGTCAGTGGGTGCACCTATCAAATGTGATAATGGTATGCAAAACAATGTTTTGATGCAGATCTATGCATGCATGCAGGAATGCAATACAGTTAGTGAAAGTGAGAAAATGCACTTTTACAAAAGTTTCCAAGGCCACTTTAAATTTTATGTCAACATATAATATATAATATACCAGATGATATGGGTTCTCCTCTTGGTATTCATAAAACAATACATGTCACTCAGCAGTAGTGTTAGCACGTCAATTCCAACTGTACTTTTAGCAGACACATTTAGCTGATGGCCAATGCAATTTAATACAATAACTGTCAAAAGTAGGTCTTCTAAGTTCTTTTCTTTAAAAAAAAAAAAAAACCCTACTATTTCACCTCTTTACGTTACAATCTAAAATTCAGCACTGAGTGGTAAATATAGTATTATGACAAGCGGCTCAAGAAACCTCAAATCAAATATGAAATAAGGAAATTTCAATTCTACATCATGGCAAGAAGTGTTCATGAGAGATCAAACATTCCTTTGAAACTTCAACAGTACAATTACAGTACCAGAAAGTTCTTGTTAACACACATATATATATATATATATATATATATATATATATATATATATATATGTATATGTAAATTTTCCATTTGACTCCTGAAAACTAGGCTAAACATTAAACACCAAATACCATTATCAAAACCACATAAAAACGACGAAGCACTTGTTCAGAATAACTGCATGGCTAGTATAATTCTCAGAAAAGGGCATTTGCCAATCCTTATAACTACTGTAGTTCAAAACATGTCACATGTCCTTATTTGGGGACAGTCAACACGAAACACTTCAGTGTTGTGAGGGTTGAATAACAGGTGTAATGGGAGACGGAAAACACCGGATCTGAAACTTCTGGGTCAACTGGTGTGATTCACTGTCACTGATTTTGTGTATAATAACTGAAGGTTTCAAGCTTCTTTTATCTCACAAGAAGGAAGTTTCAATGTTAAATTTAAGCCTTAAATTGTTTGTTTTTTTAAGGTGTTTAATTCCACAGGTGTCATCATGACACAAGGGTAAAGCATAACTATCATAATGTTCATAAGAAAAACCCAAAAGAATCCAGTCAAACTTCCACAGGGTTCGTGCAACTATTTGCCTCTAACTTTATAAAGACCTTTAAGTATAAGAACCACCATAACAAAAATTCAGACGGCATTCAACAACAATCTTAGCCACTCAAAACTGTCAACATAAAATACAAAATATGATATACACACAAACATGAAACAAGTATTCAGTGAGTCAGTGCCCGTTAAAGTGACTGAGTAATGCCCTTTAATTATCTATTTTCTTCTTGCATGAGATGTGTCCATGTTTAATTGAGGTTTTCAAATCTCAAATTATCAATAGCAACTTTTTCACAAAGTATGCTGTACATTCACAATCACATGGAAGAAACATGCTTTGAAAAATAATATATATATTTCAATCTCACAGCAGATTTGACCAACTTTTAGTTTTTACAAACAATTTTAACAAATAGGGGGAGTCATGTTTTACTAGGTTTTTATTAACTTTAAGACTATCCCAACTCTGTTCCACTGGAAGAACAAGCCTCATAATGTCTTGTCTCAAAAAATGAATGCTTTCAAAGTACATGTCTGCTAGTGCTACTCCATCTACAGTAATCAGATACATGTACAAACATATCAGAGATATTTTTGGAGTTGATCTGGCACTTCTCCCTTACAATTGAACTGCTTTTGAACTTGAAGACTGATACCAAACTGTCAACAACAACAAATGCAAATAATTAGTGATTTCCCATACCTGAACTTTTTTTTAATGAAAATATGAAAGAAAAGGCACAGTCGCCAAGGCTCAAGTATGATAACATCAGTCCACCAACTAATTTCATCCCTAATGTAATGAAATGTTGCATGCCGCGGACAATTATTCATCGGTGTTGCAATAAAACAAAATGTTGGTGCTACATTTATAAACACATTACATAGTCAGGGATTTTCAATCTTCAGCGATGAAAATCTAGATGAGTACTACATCCAGTGTTTGTTGATGTTGTTTTTAACAAATTTTAGCACAAATTTTTCAAAGAAACAGCCACAATGATTCGACTAAAGTAAAACATCAAAAAACATTTCAAACAATCTTAAAAGTGTACTGCACTTTATTTCCAAGTGACTGTTCTTCACCGTCTTTCAAACAACATAGTCACATTAATTTACTGTTCAAATTCAAACAGCTGAAATAACCGTTGTTAATTTGCTAATGCTATTAGTATTAGTAGCCTGATTACTTTTAGTTCTGTTGTTATTTTTCAAAACACTGTGCCCACAATTTACTTTCATTTCCGGTTGATATAAATGCGGACTGACAGTGACAAACTATCATTACACTTGCATCACCTCAAACATCATTTAGTATGATTGATTTACATGTAATGTTTTCTTTTGTCTGAAGTCCCAGGGGATTGGTTAGCAATTATCTCTCATTTACTCAAGTTACTGTTGTCTACAGTTTGAATACATGTTGATGTCCCTTTCTTATTTAAAATCTGTCAAAAATGTGCATAATTGTAATGCTCAAAAAAGTCCAAAAATGAATGGCTCCATTCTAAGCATGGATTGTATTCTGTTGCTGTAATTATAAGGCCTAGAAAAATAATATCATCTAGATCTGCAGGTCAGGTTTTTCAATTAACAATTCAAGACATTCTCAAGCAGTATTCTGATCACCCACTGTAGATTAGAAGAAAAAATTTTTCCAACACTTTTCCAATTTCATTTTCAGCAGTCTCGGCCATGTGTTTTGTCAAATTGTCTTCACCTGTTTACATTCAGTCAATATTTGACTGAATGAATTAACCAGGGCAGAGGGTGGTGTTGGTCTTCCTAGGTACAGAGGGGTGACAAAAGTGATGCATACTCGAGGTCGACAAACTTCCAACTGAAATTTGGAGTGTCGCGCAAAACTTTGCTTTGTCAAAACTAAACAACGGAGCATCACAAAATTTCACATGGCGACAGTAATTGATGTGACCTTTTTGTTCAAGAAGTTTATAACTGTCGTCTGGCAGTCTTTTGCTGTGTGCTTGTGGAGTTATGAACATGACCAGGAAAAGTAAAAACCTTACAGTTAGATGTAAACAACCCACTGTACAGGTAAGACAAGCCTAATAAAATAATCTCAATTAGCAACAAAGTCTGAGAGAAACTAAGGAAATATATATATCGTAACTGTTCAAACAGCTTGACTTGAACGAAAAATTGAATAACATCATGGGTGGGAGCCCAAAATGTTGCCAGGACTGAACATTTTGGAAGGCCGGGGTCCAGGGGCCGCTAAGGCTCTGGCGGGGTGCAGGGGCAGCGCCCTTGCTGGGGGGGGTCTAGGGGGACAGCGCCCCCCAGCCGAAAATGAATTTTAACATAATAGGGAGGGTTTAGGTGGCCTCTCCTGACTCTAAATGATAAATCTTAGAACAAACAAGCTATTTAGAGATGCATAATATATATAAATCTTGTAAACTTGAAGGTATTTGTAACTGACCAGCTGAAAATTAATTTTAGCAATTCAAGAGGGGCTATTTGAGCCTCTCCCGGCTTTAATGAAAATGAAAACAGCAAACCAACAAATCAAAAAATGGGGAGGGGGAGATGAGTGCACAAGATCAAAAACCTCTATACTTGAAGATGTTTAGTTGTATCACTCTTGCTAGGGGGTTAACAAAAACAAGTGGTAAACAAATTTCAAGAAGGGTTTTAGAAGAAGCCTCTCCTTGCTTAAACAAAAACTTAAAATTGGAGCTGCACAAAATTAAAAAAATCTTGCAAACTTGAAGGTATAATTTGTAACTAACCAGCTGAAAATGAATTTTAGCAATTCAAGAGGTGCTATTTGAGCCTCTCCTGGCTTTAAAACTGAAAACAGCACACACACATTTTTATTGGAGGGGGGGGGGGGGGGGGAGGGGAGGTGAATGCACAAAATAAAAAATACTTGAAGGTATTTGGTTGCATCACTCTTGCTAGGGGGTCTTCAAAACAATTAAGTGGTAACAAAATTTCAAGAAAGGGTTTAGTAGCCTCTCCTTGCTTAAACAAAAACTTAAAATTGGAGCTGCACAAAATTAAAAAAATCTTGCAAACTTGAAGGTATATCATCACCTAGTTATGTCTTTGATTTAAAAAATGTTTACTGCATTAATTTAAAGGCACAGTAAGCCTCCCGTAAACCATCACAGATACGGTCAGGCTTTTACACACAGTACAAACACCCTTTCATTTAAACACTCACCGATTGAGAACATCCTAGGTGCCCTCCGTAAAGAGCGAACAATTTTCAAAGAATTTATTTTTGCGTGGTTTATCTTACCCCTGAGCCATCGTGAACCCGTGTGATCCAGTTTCCCTTTTTCACAATGTAGTCGTCAGTTAGTCATTTGAATGCGACTCGATGTGAGCTTATCTACAATAGCACGTTTTTATGCACGAAACAAACGGCTGTGGTTCACAAGAACTCTAGCGATGGCTTTTGACTGTTGAGAGGAACAGCGATATGCCGCATAAACCGTCGTCTGCTACGACCCTTGCGTGACCCTGCTTCCGGGCTTTTCTTTTTTCAAACTTTTACAACTTTGAATTGCACTGATCTTGTCTTGATGAAAAAATAATTCTTTTATGATTAAAGAATGTTTGTGTAACAAGCTGTCAATTTATTATTTAGATTTTAAAAGTGAGCAAAAACGCACCACGGTCCAAAAACATTCTGATAATCATCGATCCACGGCTATCGCCAGTTTAACTTTAAGGGAAGTAACTCATTTTTGACCTGAGTTCAGAATGGGTTCAAAAAGTGTTCGAGACAATCTGCAAAATTAATTCTTTAAAAATTGCTCGCTCTTTACGTAGGGCACCTAGGATGTTCCCGTTTGGTGAGCGTTCAAATGGAAGGGTGTTTGTACTGTGTGTAAAAGCCTGACAGTATCTGTGATGGTTTACGGGAGGCTTACTGTCCGGGCGTGATTTCCGGGATATTCATAACAGCCGTCCAGCACCAAAACGAGGCGCCATTGTTGTAAAGGGCCAAGTCCACGAAAATAAATTCTTTGAAAATTTCTCACGCTCAACAGAAAGCAGCCAGGATGTTCCCGTTCGGTGAGCGTTTAAATGGAAGTATGCTTGTACTGTATGTAGACGCTCGGGGAGCTCTGTGATGGTTTACGGGAGGCATACTGTGCCTTTAAAGGAAAATCACCATGCAAACAAAAAGTTAGGCAAACACAGGAAATATCAGTCACCTCCCTTGTATTACACATTTTTACTTGTAGCTTATGATTTTAATTTTTATCATTGCAGGTGGTATATTCTCAAATTTTTTAATTGTTGAACCATAGCTTGAACCAAATGAGAAACAAGTTTCAAGTCAGTTTGTTTCAATTGAACACCTTCAAAAGGGCTAACTGCTCAGGTTAAAAAAGAAGAAGGTTTAGACAAAAGCAGAAACACCCGGAGTTATATCCCTTGCTAATGCTATACACAGATGCTGCTTTTCAATTCATCATTTCAGGAGTTATATTCTAAAATGATTGTTGAATCATAGCTTGAATTAAAAAAGAGAAATATGTTTCAATTAAGTTTGTCTCACTTGCTAACTTTCTGAAGGACTCAATGTATCAGAAGCTAAATACCATTGGTTCATACTCATAGTCATAGATCAGGAATGCAAGTTTTCTCTACCCCACACCACTGAAGGTCTCTGAATACCTGCAAGAGGGGTAAAGATGTGGGTGAGCTGAGTTTTCAAATCCGGGCCGGGGCGGACACGGGTCAACTTTACGTGCAGACCCAGAGACGGTATCCATCTCCAGGGGCGGATCTGGGGGGGTGCAATGGGTGCAATTGCACCCCCCCCCCCCCCCCCAGCGGGACAAAAAAAAAAAAAAAAAAAAAAAAAAAAAAGAAGAAAAATGTATCACCTGAAAATAGCACTTTACACGCACGCTCAGATTGCACCAGATTGCACAATTTTGCTTCCTTTTTAAAAAAAAATTCCGGGGGGGGCATGCCCCCGGACCCCCCTAGCATGCTCGGCGCTTCGCGCCATCGGTTCGGCGCTTTGCGCCTTCGCTGATAAGATACAAAAAAAAAAAAAAAAAAAGAACTTTGCACCCCCCCCCTTTCAAAACCCAGATCCGCCCCTGCATCTCCCACCCCCGTGTCACCACAGTGGCACGTAAAAGACCTCGGTCATTCTGCCATAAGTGCAAATGGCTGATACCACCTAAACACGCATACACTTGTGTGTCTCATCTAAAGTCGGGTTAAAACCTGGGAACATGCCCCTAATGGCTTTGCCGTGAGGGCGTAAAACTTGAATTTCTCTGAGTTTTCAAATAGATGGCAACTAAGATGCCACATTCCCCAAAATGACATGACATTGCTGCCACCTTATTGAAATCAGTCTGGGACATGGTGAAAGGTGGCTGACCTGGCACAACCACATCGGTCACACAAACCCAGTGTAAACAACAGCTGCCAGGGATTAAAAGGTATATAAAAAATATTAAAAAATTGCCAAATTCTTCCTGGGACGGAAATCCGTCTAGGACGGAAGAAATCCCACCCCTGTAACATTAACAACGCCAGATTAAAAAGTCTCAGTGAGAGTGTCAATTAGCGTTTGTGAAGTACATACATGTACTCGTCGAACTCCAAGAACCAGAGCAATAACCTCCACATGTTTTGAAATGAATTAAGATGATCAGTAAAATTGTGATAATGTGAATAACGCTTTGGGACTTTCTCAGTCTAATCATGCCTTCTTTGTGCACGAGAGCTAAAGTTGTGTTTACAGTTTTGAGGTAATTATTCTCTCAACTCTTTTTTTTTACAGCCAAGACTACACTGCGGAAGACAAAGGGAGGAAAAGACACGAGCGTACTCCACACTGATTGCGATAGTTCTTACTATATAAACTTTTATTGGTGGGACTTGAACATGTTGAGTGACCCATACATCATGTACAGTTTTGCACTTTAATGGTCACTACCTAGAGTTTTGCACTTTAATGGTCACTTATCTCTGTACTTCCACATTTCTGGGTACTGAGAACCCTGCAAACTGACCATTGATAAACTGGGAGCACATGTATGCTTTACTTTAAAGTTACTTGAACATTACAGTAGCAAGTAAAGAGACATAGTTTGTGGAGGAGAGACACCAGGCATGAATTCATAGCGTGGACTGTTGAGATTATTCCACTGTGTTGAAAAGTGGTGGGTGGCAGCATATTTGATTTTACTTTTAGGAGTGTCAACTTCAACCTGCTTAGCTGATGGTGCTATGTCGGTTTTTGCAAAATCTCGGGATACACAACACTCAAGTAAATAGCCCAGGCATAAACAAAGACAACAACGTTGCAGCAGACTCCGGATTTAGCTTACCGCCATCACTTGGATTCGCCACCAACTTGCTATCAGTCGTTCGTGCCCCGCACGAAGCTCCGACAAGCACCACACGGAACAGGCCACACCAACATATTGCAAATAATAGATGTCTCGTGTACATAATGGCAACAGTTTGTTTAGATCCTTTGCTTTAAGGTGTTTTCAAGAGGCAATATGCCACTCGCATGTGTAGCCGATACATAACTTTCAGTCCACCATAGCGCTGCTGATAAAATCAATGAATGAAAGCTCAGTCTGTCCACTATCTCACAAACAAGTACACAATAACACATCCACTTCCATTCAGCATCGCATGGCTTCGTTTGTTGAGCAGCTGGTACCGCGGAAATACGTTTTTAACTTGTCCGATTACTTTTCGTTGATCCTGATACAAAGCCACATCCGCACGATTTTTATTGTCGAAGCGCAGGAACAAAAATAATCTCGTGTCTTCATGAACATAGCCTTGAACTTCTGTCCTGGCCGACGGATAGTCCTGTATTTTCTTCAAATTAAGCGATCACAGACAGAATCAAGACAATCAGTAGGTTGATCCACAAAGAAAACACTCCACATAGCCCATATCCTATGATGTGAGCTGGTGTAAACCTTAGCAAATGGCTGAAAATAAATCGAAAAGCGTCAAAATTCTTCTCGGTCTACAATCGCCGCAGCCGAAAAACAAGACGTAAACAAGCCCTCGCAATGATTGGTCGACATCGAATACGGAGCCACTCGAACACGAACAGCCGCTAGTTGCGAAGCAGTTATCAAGGACACGCACTTGCTGCAGATCATAGTGTGGTGCTGTTTCCAGTTTGCTTGAGCTAGAGAGCAAGAAATTCATTCTTTTTCTCTTCTCTTGTGATTAACGACATGCACTATGCACTCTCCCTTTTCTGCTGTTAAATTTCCGCACAATTCTTTTTCGTTGTCTGTCAAAAGACAGGTGCGGCTTATGCTTTCGCAAAGCTATTTTTGTGGTCAGTATGCGTATGTATGTCATTTAATAATGACGAACACGGCGAGTTTCCTCGGGTCTTCCGCATTGTGGCTGACCGAGTTTTTCGTTTATCAATTTAAATAGATAGATCCACCATCTTTTACGAAAACTAGCAATTCACTTTCACTAAGAAAGCAGTACTTTTCGTGCTGGGTTTAAACAAAACGAGAGAGAAAGAAACAAGTCGCAAATAAAGCGAAATTCAAGTTAATACATTTAGTCAATCTGTCAAACTCACAGAGTGATACTGTAGAACGCACTGCATTTCACGAAGACAATGCTTTGCGGATTACCGCGACCAAGACTTGAAAGCGCTGAATTCACGTGGAAAACGTGACCGCGGCTTCAAATGACAACTGAAGCCAGTTTAGCGCAGTAGCGTACAGCGCGCCACAGGAAAGCGCGCTTTTCTTTATTTTTTACATTTGGTCAAGTTTTGACTAAATGTTTTAACATAGAGGGGGGAATCGAGACGAGGGTCGTGGTGTATGTGTGTGTCTGTCTGTGCGTGTGTGTGTGTAGAGCGATTCAGACTAAACTACTGGACCGATCTTTATGAAATTTTACATGAGAGTTCCTGGGAATGATATACCCGGACGTTGTTTTCTTTTTTTTGATATATGTCTTTGATGACGTCATATCCGGCTTTTTGTAAAAGTTGAGGCGGCACTGTCACACCTTCATTTTTCAATCAAATTGATTGAAATTTTGGCCAAGCAATCTTCGACGAAGGCCGGACTTCAGTATTGCATTTCAGCTTGGTGGCTTAAAAATTAATTAATGACTTTGGTCATTAAAAATCTGAAAATTGTAAAAAAAATTTTTTTTATATAAAACAATCCAAATTTACGTTCATCTTATTCTTCATCATTTCCTGATTCCAAAAAATATAAATATGTTATATTTGGATTAAAAACAAGCTCTAAAAATAAAAAATAAAAAAAATATGATCAAAATTAAATTTCCGAAATCAATTTAAAAACACTTTCATCTTAATCCTTGTCGGTTCCTGATTCCAAAATCATATAGATATGATATGTTTGGGTTAAAAACACGCTCAAAAAGTTAAAACGAAGAGAGGTACAGAAAAGCGCTATCCTTCTCAGCGCAAATACTACCCCGCTCTTCTTGTCAATTTCACTGCCTTTGCCACGAGACTGACGATGCTACGAGTATACGGTCTTGCTGAAAAATTGCATTGCGTTCAGTTTCATTCTCTGAGTTCGACAGCTTGACTAAATGTTGTATTTTCGCCTTACGCGACTTGTTTTTATTTATCCTAGTTTGTTTTTAATCCAAACGACATAACATATCTATATATTTTTGGAATCAAGAAAATATAAGGAATATGATTAAATCAGTTTTTGACAGATTACTACCTTTTTTAAGTTTAATTAGAATGTTGAGATTTTTAATGACCAAACTCATTAACTATTTATTAAGCTTCCAAGCTGAAATCTAATCCCATAGTTCGGGCTTCGTCAAGGGCCGCCTCAACTTTTACAAAAAGCCGGATATGACGTCATCAAAAGTATTTATTGAAAAAAAGAAAAACTTGAACGTCCGGGAATATCATTCCCAGGAACTCATGTCAAATTTCATAAAGATCGGTTCAGTTGTTTGGTGTGAATCGCTCTACACACATACACGCACAGACAGACTGACAGACAGACAGACAGACAGACAGACAGACAGACAGACATACACACACACACACACACACACACACACACACACACACACACACCACACACACACACACAATGACCCTCGTCTCGATTCCCCCTCTATGTTAAAACATTTAGTCAAAACTTGACTAAATGTAAAAAGAGGCTAGGAAATTATGTGCTTTTCTGTTGGTTACAAGTGCAAACGGGCTCTCCATTCATCACGGTACACTGCACTCAGTCACCCTTGGATAAAATTAATGTCAAGTTATTCGGCTTTAAAAATATTAGGCCCTACTGAAATAAATGAAAAACAATGACTGATTTTCTCGCGAAATGCACAACCGGCCGCTACCACACACACAAAAATTCGTCCGTTTTCTCAGTTGTCACGGATCGCCGCAAATAAATTATTTTTCATTAAAAGCCAAAACAGAAGTCCGTGATTTTGACCTCGGCCATGTTGCCATAGGGAGATAACATGAATGTCTGAACTAATAAAACAGTGTTACAATATGATTTACGTACGTCAGTTTTTGTGCTTTGATGAGGATAAATGGTGACCTGAAAGATCATAGCAAATATGGTGCATCTAAATTATTTTCGCCGGGTTTCTGTGATCAATACTATGTGTTAAACGGTTTCTCATCACACAATTCAACGCACACACGCACACACAGTCAAAATTGACCACCGTATAGGCACACTTACGTAAGCAAAAATAAATAAATAAATAAACGAAATAAAAAAGATGAAGAAAGGGAAAAACAAGGCGAGCAAAGATAAAAACTTTGACCGTTAAAGAAAGCATGGTTAGGAGGGGTCCCCCCAAAAAATAGTAGTGCTGCTGAGTGTTTATTTGTTAGAATAAAAAACAAAATTAAAAAGCATTTAATTGTTGACAAAAGAATTAACAAATTGTTTTGTTTTGTCAAAAATTAAACGTTCCATTAAACTAACCATTTTTGGTTTTTGATTCTGAATTTTAGAACGCTAGCAGTCGATCTGTTTTTGGATTTGTGTTAATTGTCTTATATTGTCTTATATTGTCTTATATTGTCTTACATTGTCTTATTTTGTCTTATATTGTCTTATTTTGTCTTATATTGTCTTATATTGTCTTATATTGTCTTATTTTGTCTTATATTGTCTTATATTGTCTTATATTGTCTTATATTGTCTTTCACTTCTTTTTTTCTGTCATTATTTATTTCATTCGTTCTTGCGTTTAGTTTAGTTTAGTTTATTGTTATAATGGTGTTTTTCTTCAAATCATTCAGTCTTTTTTTTCAGTTCTTTTCCCCCCTTTCTGACGGTTTTCTTATCTCTTTCGTCGTTTCTTTGTGACACTGATATCACTGAGGCAGCGATGCATCTTCGCAACCCACTCACTCATCATTCACACTGACCCACCCATCCCCTGCCGCCGGTGTAACTACATGTAATGGCATGCTCACACCAGAAGTATAGTGCATTTCCAAAACTATGAACAGTACATTTCTTTTAATTTACGAGAAAGCAAAACACATTTTTATACTACTGCCTGGTCAGGGAATTTATCTCAAGCAGTCTGGTACTAACTTTCTGTAGCCGCATTAAAATATCTGCACTTTTTGTTTAGGTTGACATACGCTTGGGCATCGCATTTCAGACCGATAACTTTTTATAAACCACACAAAGCGGCCTCATTGACGCATTTTATTACAAAATATGAAACCTTTATCTAGGTTACGGTATGGATGACAAGTGACGTCATAGAAGCTCGGAAAGGGAAGGAATAACACGAAGGGTGGCTGAGTGGTAACGCACTTGCACGTGACTCGGAAGCGAGAGGTTGCGAGTTCGACCCTGGGTCAGGGCGTTAGCAATTTTCTACCCCCTCCCTAACCTAGGTGCAATGTCAAAAACAAGAATACTTTCAATTAAAGTGCGATAAAAAGTCCCAGCACACTTTTGATTTATATTCCAATATTTTATTTTCCTGAGAAGGAAAAAAGTCTCTGCTGACCTTTCTGATAAACCGCATGAACATGATCACTAAAAGTCAACTTGTTATCAATTAAAACACCCAGATACGTGCAGGTTTCTACAAGTTCAACTGATGATCGCTTATTCTCACTTGTTGGGAACAACAAATATCACTCTTCCCAAGTAAAATTATTTGTTTTGTTTTAATTACATTTAATTGCAAGAGTCTGGACTAAATCCATTCATTCAGAAGATTAACTTGGGTAAAGTACTTTGATAAAGTTTTCTCGTCCTTCAGGCGCTCAACAAACCTAGCGGCCATCAATAACAGGTCACAACAAAAACGCCCTCGGCTTTCTTATTAACACTTCTTTACTACGAAAGGACAATGGCAGTAAAGCCACTTTTTACATGAAATAGTGTGGAATCCCATTTTTAAGATTATATGAGAAAACCAGACCAGATAGTCTTAAAAAGGAGGTAAATTTTACAGAGGTTATAATAAAAACAAAGACAACCCGAGAGAGCATGGTTTTAAATTAGGGAAAGCCTTAAATGCACGTTGGGGAAGGGGGTGTTTTTTTCTTCCTGTGTGCGCGTCACCATCGTGAACAATGAATATCCCGTACCCAAGGACACGTAGTAGTTCCTCAGAAAGATCGCTCAGAGCCTGCAGGCTCATCACAAAGGTTAATCTGATGAGACCTGGAACAACCATTATGGTAAAGGCCCGAAGACCAGCCGCGGGAATAGTACGTAAGACTTACGCCTCGCTGATCACGTTGTTATTATCTTCGACACTGTGTTCTTTTTTTGCAATGACTCATTAGGGGGGGGGGGGGGGGGTAGTAACAGTAACAGTGACGTTACTGGCTGTCGTGTACAGTGACCCTTACCCCCCCCCCCCCCCCTTTTCAAGACCGTATAACGCTTTGGGAAAAGTCGAGACTTTAAAAAAAAACGGAGAGCATTAAAACAGAGGTAAATTTAGATATTATGAACAGAAGATGTGCAAAACCAAGGAAGGTAAGTCTCAATTTGGGTGGTCTTAAAAGTGGGGTTTTACTGTATACACATCCCCTCCTGTTTCCATCAGCGGAGTTGAGCTTCCGCGTCAGTTCTGTGGACTGCCAGAGCCTCCGAGCCACCGGCACGGTTGGCCGCTCTAGTGGTAAGGCGTCCGCCCCGTGATCGAGAGGTCGTGGGTGCGAACCCCGGCCGGGTCTTCTTCTTCTTCTTCTTCTTCTGCGTTCGTGGGCTGAAACTCCCACGTACATTCGTGTTTTTGCACGAGTGAAATTTTACGTGTATGACCGTTTTTTACCCCGCCATTTAGGCAGCCATACGCCGTTTTCGGAGGAAGCATGCTGGGTATTTTCGTGTTTCTATCACCCACCGAACTCTGACATGGATTACAGGATCTTTTTCGTGCGCACTTGGTCTTGTTCTTGCTTGTACACACGGGGGTGTTCGGACACCGAGGAGAGTCTGCACACAAAGTTGACTCTGAGAAATAAATCTCTCGCCGAACGTGGGGACGAACTCACGCTGACAGCGGCCAAGTGGATACAAATCCAGTGCGCTACCGACTGAGCTACAACCCCCCCCCCCCCCCCCCGGCCGGGTCATACCCAAGACTTTAAAATTGGTAATCTAGTGGCTGCTTCGCCTGGCGTCTGGCATTATGGGGTTAGTGCTAGGACTGGTTGGTCCGGTGTCAGAATAATGTGACTGGGTGAGACATGAAGCCTGTGCAGCGACTTCTGTCTTGTGTGTGGCGCACGTTATATGTCAAAGCAGCACCGCCCTGATATGGCCCTTCGTGGTCGGCTGGGCGTTAAGCAAACAAACAAACAACAAGAAGCCTCCGAGCCTTCTTTGAACGACAAAGGGAGAAAACAATGCAACTCCCATTTTAGGGCTGCCTTATTTGAGAATGTTCCCCGTTTTAGAAGTTGCTGTTGGGGATTTTCTGTTCATAACATTTGTAAATGTACCCGGCCCAAGTTAAGACATCCTACTTTTGAAGATCCGCTTTTCTCAGATTTGTTGAGGTCTTAAAGGGAGGTGGGGTGGGGGTGGGTCCAGTCTTAGACAATCTCAACCTGTTCAAAGATATGTGCATGGATGTTGTCTGATGCTCTGTACGGAGTTATCTTAAAGCATACTTTGGAAAGATGGAGGGGAAGACGGGCAGGGTGGGAGGGGTGGTTGGGGGCGGGGGGGGGGGGGGTGGGGGGTAGGTGGCGGAAGGAGTGTGGAGAGAGAGAAGAGAGAGAGAGAGAGATAAGGAGAGATATCAAGAGAGAGAGGCCAGGGAGAGTGATAGGTGTCAGGTTAGTTTCTACTAGATACCTCAGTTATGAAGGCGTTACACTACTGACTAGCAGTCCGGCCGTCCTCCCTTGATAATGTAACCGAGTGCCGAAACACTACGATCACCTCGGGAAGCGAAGTGCAATCAAACAGGATTGAAAATGTTAGGGCTAATTACTCCCCACAGACAATCGGAAACCACCAGACCCCATCACAAACAGAACTCTACAATCCACTGGTGTTGACTTTTAAAGGCCAACAACTCGGGTGCAGAGTCTGCTGTGAAAGGAGCGGTAGCCTCCCCTGTCACAATAACAAGCAAAGGGAAGAAATTAAGACACAATTTGAGAGAAAAAGAATGGAGTGAGGTGGGGCCGGTGCTGAAAGTGTTGAGAAGAAAGACAGAGAGAGAGAAACAGGTGTACATCACTGCTAAAACACACACAGTTCTTTTTTTGCATTTATTTTGAAGAACTAAAGTTATTAAAGAACAAAAACCATAAACTTGTACTTGTTTTGTGTCTTAAAAACATTATAAAACATAAAGTGAAGTCAATCAATTCATAAAACCCAAACAGAAGTCAATCGTCTTTAGTCGTTGATACATGTAGTTTCAACATGTAAAAACAAACGAAACAATGTAAAAACCAGATCAATTGTATTGTACCAAATGAAGAGCGAAAGAAACAAATGGAACGTCTGACACTTCATGGACCAAAATTGAAAGCGCAATTTGCCAACATAAAAAATACATTTAAATAAAAATGGATAGGTATACAAAGCAACCTTTCTTCATATATACCATGGATATCTGTATAGGTGAGTTATGCCATCATTTTATGCAGTAAAACTCCCTTGTTGAAAATCAAGTGTTAAGTAAGAAGGGGGAGGAGTGTGGAAGAGGCGGAGTAAAACGTTGAGTATTTTGGTAATTATGATTTAAAATTCGTCCTTTGTATTTTTTTTTATAAAATTCTTGTTCAAAGTTAAATTTTCTTGGTTAAAATTCTTACTAATAGAACAAGGAGGTTAAGAGTTAAAGTCATTCACCATCCACATTATTGGATAGGGGAGGGAGATCCAGATATAGAGGAATCAAGATAGAGGTGAAAGAGAGGTATTTAGAGAGAGAGAGAGAGATAGAGATTAATCAATCAATCAATCAATATGAGGCTTATATCGCGCGTATTCCGTGGGTACAGTTCCAAGTGCAGGGATTTTTAAATTTTTTTTTTTTTAATGCAATTTATATCGTGCACATATTCTAGGCGCAGGGATTTATTTATGCCGTGTGAGATGGAATTTTTTTACACAATACATCACGCATTAACATCGGCCAGCAGATCGCAGCCATTTCGGCGCATATCCTACTTTTCACGGCCTATTATTCCAAGTCACACAGGTATTTTGGTGGACATTTTTATCTATGCCTATACAATTTTGCCAGGAAAGACCCTTTTGTCAATCGTGGGATCTTTAACGTGCACACCCCAATGTAGTGTACACGGAGGAACCTCGATTTTTCGTCTCATCCGAAAGACTAGCACTTGAACCCACCACCAAGGTTAGGAAAGGGGGGAGAAAATTGCTAACGCCCTGACCCAGGATCGAACTCGCAACCTCTCGCTTCCGAGTGCAAGTGCGTTACCACTCGGCCACCCAGAGAGATAGAGATTAAGAGAGAGAGATTAAGAGAGAGAGAAAGAGAGAAAGGGAGAGGGATAGATTAAGAGAGAGAGAGAGAGAGAGAGAGAGAGAGAGAGAGAGAGAGAGAGAGCTTAAGAGAGAGAGAGAGATTAAGAGAGAGAGAGAGAAAGATTAAGAGAGAGAGAGAGATGTTGAGAGAGATTAAGTGAGGGAGGGAGATTAAGAGAAAGAGAAAGAAAGAGATTAAGAGAGAGCTTAAGAGAGAGAGTGAGAGATTAAGAGAGAGAGAGAAAGATTAAGAGAGAGAGAGATGTTAAGAGAAAGATTAAGAGAGGGAGAGAGATTAAGAGAAAGGGAGAGATTAAGAGAGAGCTTAAGAGAGAGAGCAAGAGATTAAGAGAGAGATTAAGAGAGAGATAGAGAGAGAAAGATTAAGAGAGAGAGAGATGTTAAGAGAGATTAAGAGAGGGAGAGAAATTAAGAGAAAGAAAAAGATTAAGAGAGAGAGAGATTAAGAGAGAGAGAGAGGTTGGTTGGTTGCTTGTTGGTTTTTAACACCCCTTCTACCGATTAGGCTATGGGGGACCAAGTCAATTTTGTTCTTTTCACAGTTTACAGAGAGAGAGAGAGGGTCACGTTAGTTTCTATGAGATTCCTTACTTATTAGGGAGTCAGACTAGCAGTCCCAACTCTAAATAACAAACAAAGAAAAAAAAATAGAACCTATTACACAAGAGAACAGGCAATCAGAACTGATGTAGAGCAATTACCTGTAATCAGAGAAGTGACTTCCACACAACCATCAATACAGGTTTAATTTCAAACTCTCATTCATCTATATATATATACGACTTGTGTCTGTCTGTGTGTGTGTGTGTGTGTGTGTGTGTGTGTGTGTGCGTGTGTGCGCATGTGTGTGTGTGTGTGTGTGTGTGCGTGTGTGTGTCCGCGATGCACGGCCAAAGTTCTTGATGAATATCTTTCAAATTTGGTGGCCATATTCAGGTACACCCCGGACACAACCTGGTCGATGAGATATTTCAACACGTGCTCTCAGCGCGCAGCGTTGAACCGATTTTGGTTTTTCTCTGGATCCATTTCCAGTAACTCTTCCTTATCAGTTCTCCAGTGTTTTCAGCGTTTATCTCCCTTCCTTCGTGTGGCGTCAATCCATATTCCCGTTTCTATTTTTAGAAGGTCACTGTCGACAACGCTCAATCCATATTCCCGTTATACTATTTTTAGAAGGTCACTGTCCCGGCAAAGCCGGGTATTACTCTTCTCCAGTGTTTTGCGCGTTTATCTCCCTTCTTTCGTGCGGTGCGCCGGCAAAGCCGGGTATTTGGCTCGGCTTCTTCCCGGCGAAGCCGTACCCGGTGAAGCGGGTATTCATCTAGTTTAATATATATAACCATCAGTACAGGTTTAATTTCAAACTCTTATTCATATAATAAACACTACAGTAAGAATTAAGGAAATTATCAGTGCATTGTTATTGACAAAATACATGTTGTTTGTTGTTTGTGTGTTGTTTTTAGTTGTTTTTTTTAAACAGTGTGAAAAAATGGCAGCCCAGTGATTTTGGATTAAAAAAAAAAGTGTCCAGTAACAAAGATGAATAAAGACACCCCCTGCCTCCATCCTGACCTCAGGTCAAAATGAGTTCGGCTCATTCTCTCCCTGACAGGATGCCTCGAGTTTCCTTGTCTGGCAAGGAAACCGATTTTGTTTACATATTTAGAGCTTTTTGTAATGTATTACATGTATTGATATAAGTAGAATCGCGATCGTCGATAATGATTTTTCATGGTGTGTAATTTTTAAATTACAAAGGAATTGATTTGTAAGACAGTTTCAAGGGAGCTATTTTTTCGCGGCTGTATTTACTGTGCAAACAACTCTAAATATGGCAAAAGTGTCACGTGATAATCAACCGTTTGGTTTCGGCGCTCACTGGAGCAGACGATTTTTTCTGTAGTGATGCAACCATATATTACGGTCTCCTTCCGGCAGCAGTCCCAAAATTTCGACTTGTTTTGACCTTAGAACGATGTCTTTATCATAACTGTGAAGAACAGAACGGAGATCACTGTCGAAGTCGGCCAATCTGCAATCATTTTCGTCTCGCGAACACTGATCTCAAATTTAGATCAGTGCTCGCAAAAAACACATGGGAGATAACTCTGTATTCCTAGTTTTGATAGATTTGCGCAGGACTGTCGCGTCCGGTCAGGGAGAGAATGAGCCGAACTCATTTTGACCTGAGTTCAGGATGCCCCTGTCTCCTGCAACACAATGATTTAAAAAAAAGTTTTTAAATCTTTCTCTTGTGAGTTATGTCTTAAATCACACAGATGAGTAACCTAGGTAAAATACTTTCAGATCCTCATAAATCTGTGGAATTCTCCACAATCTACTTTGTTTTTACAACATGGAATGTCTGCTAGTTCCAAAGTCAGCTATCATTCCTCAACAAACGAAGATCTGTGATAATTCTTTGTCTCTGAATCAATTCCACAACAAAAAGGCAACATCAGCAATCCATACATCTTTGTACACTACATTGGGGTGTGCACGTTAAAGATCCCACGATTGACAAAAGGGTCTTTCCTGGCAAAATTGTATAGGCATAGATAAAAAAAATGTCCACCAAAATACCCGTGTGACTTGGAATAATAGGCCGTGAAAAGTAAATATTTGCCTTTATTCGCTTGAGATTTACTGGCCGATGTGAATGCGTGATATATTGTGCAAAAATTCCATCTCACGCGGCATAAATAAATCCCTGCGCTTAGAACCGTACCCACAGAATACGCGCGATATTACCCGCTATTACGAGTTAGTTGGACTGGGTGGCCGAGTGGTAACGCACTTGCGCTCGGAAGCGAGAGGTTGCGAATTCGACCCTGGGTCAGGGCGTTAGCAATTTTCTCCCCCCTTTCCTAACCCAGGTGGTGGGTTCAAGTGCTAGTCTTTCGGATGAGACGAAAAACCGAGGTCCCTTCGTGTACACTACATTGGGGTGTGCACGTTAAAGATCCCACGATTGACAAAAGGGTCTTTCCTGGCAAAATTGTATAGGCATAGATAAAAATGTCCACCAAAATACCCGTGTGACTTGGAATAATAGGCCGTGAAAAGTAGGATATGCGCCGAAATGGCTGCGATCTGCTGGCCGATGTGAATGCGTGATGTATTGTGTAAAAAAATTCCATCTCACACGGCATAAATTCTTTCTTTCTTTATTTGGTGTTTTACGTCGTTTTCAACCATTCAAGGTTATATCGCGACGGGGGAAGGGGGGAGATGGGATAGGGGAAAGGGGGGAGATGGGATAGAGCCACTTGTTAATTGTTTCTTGTTCACAAAAGCACTAATAAAAAAATTGCTCCAGGGGCTTGCAACGTAGTACAATATATGACCTTACTGGGAGAATGCAAGTTTCCAGTACAAAGGACGTAACATTTCTTACATACTGCTTGACTAAAATCTTTACAAACATTGACTATATTCTATACAAGAAACACTTAACAAGGGTAAATCAGGGATCGCGCTAGCTTTTTAAAAAACGCGTAAGTCATACGCAACGAAACGAAAAAAACGCGTCACGGACCAATATTTTTGCGTACTATGAAAACACGTACAGACACAAACAAAACACGCACGAAAGACTTAAAGACACTCCTTACCTAAATACGGCGAGTTTTCCTGTCGAACTCCGCGCACGCCTGTCGAATAACACCCCTGCTGTCTCCAACCTTCGGGCCTTGCGAGTTTGTTTCCCGCTCTAATACGACTAGACACACTTTCCGCCTTTTGGAAGCGCGAGATGGGAGAGCAGCTAATGTCTGTTTCATTATCCGACAAGACATTATCTGGTAATACCCTCGTTACGTTCGTTTGCGATACTTCGATGCAAAAAGAAACGGACTTTAGTTTTGACGCGCAGATTTCATGTGTGTCGTCACTTCTCGAGCCCTATAGTCAGTTTCAGGATCGGGTGATTATTAAGTCAGAGCAAAAGCGCTGCGTGAAGACAAGAAAAAGTTACAATATTTTTGCGTATGGCTTACGCGGCGCGGCGAAAAAAACGCGTCAGCGACTTTTAAAATGCGTCAAATACGCAAAAATCGTGCGTAAACGCGATCCCTGGTAAAAGGAGAACAGAACCGTTAGTCGCCTCTTACGACATGCTGGGTAGCATCGGGTAAATTCCTTCTCGTCCCAACCAATATGGGACTCCCCCTAACCCGCGGGGGGTCACGGCATAAATAAATCCCTGCGCCTTGAATATGTGCGCGATATAAATTGCATAAAAAAATATATATATAAAAAAAAATCCCTGCGCTTAGAACTGTACCCACGGAATACGCGCGATATAGGCCGCATATTGATTGATTGATTGAGTTGTGTGACAGAGAGTTTTCTTGCACACGAGACTGTAGATGTCTCATGACGGCGTAGCCGAAGTGAGACAGCAGCAGTCGAGTGTGCAAGAAAACTCTGTCACACGACTAACTCGTAATAGCGATTATGTCTCACAGCATCGGCATAAAAAGACAGAAATGAGTTTTTGGGGATGAAATAACAGGCACAAAACAAGACTGAAAAACACAATTGCCCTTTTACACATACCCTACACACGCATGCGTGCAGAAGATAGATTCAATGCGTTTCGTGTCTTTTCTGGTTGAATGCATTCAACACACCAACGTTTCTGAATCTTTCAATGAAAAAAGATAAACTTATTTTGAACCAAACAGCACATACCAACGAAAGCTAAACACACACGCGCACTAACACAGATTGAATGCAAAGCGCGAACGAACACGGAGGATTTTTGTAGGTCAGGTCGTGGGAAAGTCCACCCGAAATGTTCCACAGGGGAACTGGTTGTGTTCGTATTGTTTATTTTCTCACAGTGATGTTGATGGTTTACAGTGCCGTTTTGAAAGAATATTTTCTGAATTTGGGGCACACTTTTGACTTTTGGTTCGTTTATCTCGTCGAAGTAACATTCGAGTGTTTCTAAATCAAAACCTTCCAACACCGCTGGTGCAGATTAGACCTGCCTGACTGTCTGCGTGCGTGTTAGAGCTGAAGACGAAGCCTCAATCGCCAAAGCGTCACCTATCTGTAGGTCCTGAGCATCGGATGTACGTTGATACGTGGTGAGATCCGCACGGAACGGTTTATGCAACTTTTCCTAGTCACAGGTGTAAGGTTCGATCTTTTCTTTGAAATTTCGTCCTCTGTGTACGTAGCAAAGCGTTTCGCCATTTTCGGTTTTCGTTGCAGACGACGATAGTGAAAGTAGTACCTATTGTTTTGTTTTGACCTTTCGTATTCAGGGTTCTTAATTGAAGCTTGGTAAAGGGAGCTTGTCGTGTAAGTGGAAAGTTGACAAAGCTATTGAAAACAGAAATTGAATGAAGAAGAAAATGTGGCTTTCAGTTATATACAGGAGAACAAGGTTGGTGTTATTCTTTTTCCGTCAAACACGAAGTACACAGATAAAACGTGGTTGACTGACCAAGGCCTGTTGGCACACTATTCAGAATGCACAACAAAATGTAACAACACTTTGATACCCATTTTTCTACGTTCGTGATCACTTGAAATGAATACTGAAAACATAAGTGTTTAAGGTAGTGACTGAATGTATGTGAAGGTAACATTTTTTAGAAATAAATGCATAATCAAAATAATTGATTTCGGCATCAAAGCGTGTAACATACAATCTTGCACACGTTTGCTTTAGTAGTGGCAAAGAAGGAATGCGTGTGACATAAGCTTCATATTGATTGATTGATTGATTGATTGATTGATTGATTGAATGTAGAAAAATATGAAAGTGAAAACAAACTCATATCAAAGACATATAATAACAATTTCTGGACAACATACAGGTTCATTGAAAAAAAAAAAAGCGAATGCAGGCCCACACACCTTTTGTATCATTGGCACATTTTCAAAGCAAATGGCACAGATATCCAATGGCAGAAACAAACAGGCAAACAGAAAAATATATATACAAATGTCCTTTATGTCAGAGATTAAGCTGAAAATTGCTCATTGCTCCTTTTTTGGCACAGTGTTTTAATAATAATGTGAAGGAAAAACAAACTCAGGTTTGTTTGATCGACAAAGATTTAAGGGAAGAAGATTGGATGCTTGAGAGTAAAAATGAAAAATAAGTGACCGTCACTTGAACATAATCAATCAAATAATATATATGAGTGATCGACAAGAAGAAGAAGAATCAAATAATATGATGTACATGTATAATTATCAAACATATTTTCCACCAATCAAAATCAATGAATGTCTAGATGGAGAACTTTCTTTCTTTTTTTTGTTTGTTTGTTTGTTTATTTGTTGCTTAACGTCCAGCCGACTACGCAGAGCCATATCAGGACGAGGAAGGGGGGGATGAAGGGGGCCACTTGTCAAGCGATTCCTGTTTACAAATGCACTAACCCATTACTTGTGTCCCAGCAGGCTTTAGTAAAACTAAATTAATACCTACTGGAAGATTACCAGTTTCCAGTATGTTAAAATAGGCTTAACCTATCTACTGCTGGACTTACATCAGAACACTAACAGATTAAACTATACATGAATCGCGAGACAAGCGGCAAGAGAAGAGATTTTTGGAAAAAATACAGGTGAATGAGCAAGAAGGCAGAAAAAAGAAAAGAATTCATGAAGAAAAAGAGAGCATGACAGGAAAGAGGAACCAAAAATCTACCTAACAGCAAACTAGAAAGCTCCTGCGGTTCCAAAAACAGGAGGGGCCTTTAATTTCATAACCGCAGTGCCCCACTGCGGGATTTCTTTCTTTATTTGGTGTTTAACGTCGTTTAGATGGAGAAAATGGCCTTCATTTTTGATAGGATATAAAAGTCCTATGCATGACCATAATATCTAAAGGCAAACCACGGAAACATCAACAAAAAACAGTGTAAAATAATGGCCTTCATTTGCGATAGGCTGTCACCGTCCTATGCCTGAACACATTTTAACAGAAATCATGAAAAGAAACATACAGTAAAAATATTGGCCTTAGTTTTGGATAGGATATTACTATCCTATGATTGAACACATCTTAACAGAAAACATATATATAAGCATCAATTTATATACAGTTAAAAAAAGAAGTAATGCCCGTTTTAGTGGACAATTGTTTAAACTGAGTAAAAGCACTTTGGCCAAATGAACACATTTTGGTGAGGAATAATACTCCCTTGCAAACAAGCTCTTGTTTTTCACGAACCATTCACAACCCGACGCACAATCTGATATATATGTCGTGCCAAATTCACGTAATTGCCGAATTCGCGAAATCGGCAAAATATTTGCCTATTTCACGTAATCGGCAAAACGCTGCCTATTACGCAAAATCGGCAGCGTTTTGCCGAAAACGCGTAAAGGCTTGTAAAATGTGCCCATTTTGCGAAATCGGCAGCCCGTTTTTGGCTTTAAAGTTATCAAATGCCTAGGATATCATCACACTTAGACAGCTAGCAACTCGAATGGATAAATGTTGCAATAATTGATAAGTTATGGCAAGTTATTGCAAAAAGTGTAGTTTTCGTGCATTACCAGAGTTATGCTTGACACAGACCAACACAGACCATCAAAACCAAAATAGGGAGGTAAATTCATGTTAATGCAATGATCTGGTGACAAAAAAAGTAACAGACTGGCTGTCACTTTTGCGAAATGAAACATTTTTAGGAGCCTTTACGCATTTTCGGCAAAACGCTGCCGATTTCGCGTAATAGGCAGCGTTTTGCCGATTACGCGAAATAGGCAAAAATGTTGCCGATTCCGCGAATTCGGCAATTCCGTGATTTCGGCACGACATATATAAGCATGAATTTATATACGTGTACAGTAAAAAAAAAAAAAAAAGCAATGCCCGTTTAAGTGGATTGTTTAAACCGAGTAAAAGCACTTGAGCCAAATGAACACATTTTGGTGAGGAATAATACTCCCTTGCAAACAAGCTTTCTTTCTTTATTTGGTGTTTAACGTCGTTTTCAACCGTTGAAGGTTATATCGCGACGGTGCAAACAAGCTTTTATAAAACAAAACTGTCAAATTCAATAATAACCAAAGCAATTTGTGACCAGTTTATTGTTCAATTTTCAATATTTGTATCTTTTCTCCGGTTCTGGAGAGGGTGCTTGTACATGTAATCAGAATATACCTGTATACGTACCATCTGAGTTGTATGAGGTGTTATTTTCACGAGTTATGTAAATGGCAATGTTTACACTATGTTTTGTTGTGTAATGTTCCCAAGTGTATTTTACTGGGATTTATATTAATGATCACGATAATCTTGTTTTTAATGAACCATTCACAACCTGATGCACAATCTTATTAATACAAAAACTGATACAAAACTGATAAATACATTCAATAATCTCTGGGTGCAAAATCTGCACAAACAACTCATAAATATCAATCCCAGTAAAATACACTTGGGAACATTACACAACAAAACATAGTGTAAACATGGTCATTTACATAACTCGTGAAAATAACACCTCATACAACTCAGATGGTACGTACAGGTATATTCTGATTACATGTACAAGCACCCTCTCCAGAACCGGAGAAAAGATACAAATATTGAAAATTGAACAATAAACTGGTCACAAATTGCTTTGGTTATTATTGAATTTGACAGTTTTGCTTAAAAAAATTATCGTGATGCTGTTGCATTTAATTTGTGCAGTTACCACAACCGACCGACTAGATTTTCTGGGTCTATTTTTCCCCTTTTCATGAGGTACACATTTAAAAAGCACAAAGTGCAATGGCTGTACAAGTGTACGGTACTATGAGGTAGCAAAGTACAGCGTACAGTACATTATTTTGGTCAAATTTGCAGTTGACAAGGTGTTCGCAAGCAACAAAGCTGAGATGACTGAATCATCCCTCCTCCTAAGAATGTCCAGCAGGAATAACAGAATCCTTCAACCGATTGTCCCCATTGCCAGAATACAGCTCTTACATCAAGACAGTTCAACTTCAAATCTCCCTTAAGCACGTACATTACAACAAAGCTGACTACCCTGTCCACACATCATTTTAGCAGGAAAGAACACGATCGCTCTATTTTGACCTTTTGGATAAGCATGTTACCACACTGTTCCACTATTTTTTGCAGGCAAACTAAACACTCACTTTAAACGCGTTATGCTACTGTACTGACATAATGTGTACCCGGCCCCAACCAACATCACAATGTCAAATAGGCTCATCAATTGTCTGTCTTTCAGGAATATCCAGCACGATGTCTGTATTTCAGGAATATTGTGCATGATGTCTGTATTTCAGCAATATTCAAACGATGTCTGTAATTCAGCAGTATCCAAGGTTATGTAGATATTTCAGAGATATCCGAAACGATGTCTGTATGAATTTTCAGCAATGTTCTGCACAATATTTGTATTTCAAGAATATTCTGCATGATGTATGTATTTCAGGAATATTCTGCACGATGTCTGTATTTCAGCCATATTCAAATGATGTCTGTATTTCAGCAATATTCGACATGTCTTTATTTCAGCAATATACTGCACTGTGTCTGTATTTCAGCAATGCAGGCAACAGACCGCTGATATTTTAGCTGACTAGATGAAGAAATTATGTCGTTTCTGGCAGCCCTTCAACAGAACACCATCACTTCAAACCTATGCAGAGCATCCACAGTTCATATCAGTCACCACAATGTTTACGGTACGTTCCATTCTAGCTGTAGAACAGCACTGATGCTTTGGTTTGCTGTTCAGATCACCAGTTTCTTCACTGTCTTCAGCAACTCCTTTGAGTTTGGCAGCAGCGATATGGGCTTGGCGACAACCATGCCATTCTGAAACAGTTAAATAGCAGAAGATATGTTATACATAAGACACTTTGTCCCTACCTCGTACACAGACGCATACCCAGGCATGGGAACAGGAAATCATCAAAAAGGAGGAAAATAATGTTGGGGTGCGGGGGCCGCTATAGGCCCCTCCCTGCCAGGGGGTCAGGGGGCAACGCCCCCTGAAGCTGAGGGTTTTTGATATTTTTCACACCTAAAACGTGCACCAGGAGACACCATAACTTTACAAAACAGTGCACTTGAAGCTGCAGTAATTTCTCACCAATGTGTTCAAAATCGTTAACAGAGAGCTCCACTGTGTGTTCGTTTTAGACTTTGCCTTTCGTCAACCAGATCGAAGTCTTCACTCTCTCCTCAAGCCAACCAAAATTCCCTTTGTTTTTCACACTTGGGTCGATTTCGGCCGCAAGGGCCTTATCGCTTTTCGTAATTCGTCGATGCATGGTACCCAAAATGGCGCGTGGTCTAGAAACTGCACGATCCGTAAAAACCAAAGAAAGCGCTCGGAAATCTTCGGCAAATTCCGGAACAAGCATGAAACCACTTGCTCGGCTGTTTCCAACAGCATTCTTATCATCCTCGGGTTCTACTCGGCAAATTTCGTATAAGCAACATTCAGTCCAAATAAGAATACGCCAATTGAGAATAAACTATCGCCGATGGAAGCTGTTACGCGGATGAAAGTACCGTACCCCCCCCCCCCCCCAAAATTTTCTCAACGGATCTCAGAAATGACCCTGGGGCTCATCAAAAAGGCGGATTTCCGCCAAATGGCGGAAGATTCTCTTGCCTGATACCTCCCTTTTTGTGTGTTAAAATCCATTTACTCAAGGACCATAAATACAACACATAGAAACTACACAAAAGGGCACACACAGAGACATATAATTATATACACATACACACACCCATGAGGTGTTACTGACTGCAAGTGAGTATGATAAAAAAAGTTTAAAAATAAAAGTGCCCAGGAAAGCTACCATAGTTTCCAGACTATAACGCGCACCTAAATAGTTTACTCAAATTTGACCCCTGCATCTTTTTCACCAGTAGTACCTTGTGCATGACAAAGATCCTGTAGGCACTAACCTTTTGTACGGTCTGGATCTCCACAATGATATGAGTGCCCAGCCTACTTCTCAAGTTCACAACTGGCTCTGGAATAGAAAATGTCAGTTTGTAGAACACAAATTAGTGGTCTCAGCATGATGGGTGCATTGGCCTAGTGGATAAGACATCGGGCTCCCAATCGGAAGGTTGTGGGTTTGAATCCCGGCTGTGCCTGGTGGGTTAAGGGTGGAGATTGTTCCAATCTCCTAGGTCAACTTATGTGCAGACCTACTAGTGCCCTATCCCTCTTCGTGTGTACATGTAAGCACAAGACCAAGTGCGCACCGAAAAGATCCTGTAATCCATGTCCGAGTTCGGTGGGTTATAGAAACACAAAAATACCCCAGCATGCTTCCTCTGAAAGCGGCGTATGGCTGCCTAAATAGCAGGGTAAAAACGGTCATACTCGTACACGTAAAAAAAGCCAAACGTGCAAAAAACACGAGTGCACATGGAAGTTTCATCCCGTGAATGCAGAAGAAGAAGAGTGGTCTCAGCTACTACAGCACTGTACTTGTGAACCCCAGATTACAGGTTATGGAATCCAGGCTGGAAATTGGGGGGGGGGGGGGGGTGTTTCAACGAGGGGGTGGGGTATCCACTGTATTTTGAATCTAAGTATTTTCTTTTTCTTCAGCGTTCATGGACTGAAACTCCCCAGTGCACTTGTGATTTTTAACGTGTCTGGTCGTTTCCCCCTGGCTAGTTAGATATCCGTACTCCGATTTCTGAGGTATCATGCTTGTTTTTCGAGTTACTACAACCCACTGATTTTACCATGTGTACTTGATCTTGTGGGGGATAAGGCACTAGCAGGTCTGAACATTAGTTTACCATGGACATAGCAAAATCTTCACCCTTAATCCACCGGTATTTAAACACTCAACCTTCTACCAGGAGGCCGAGGTCTTATTCATTAGGCGATTCCGTCTGTCAATTTTAAGTATCTGAAAATCTGTGTGACTTCTGTAAGTTTCGGAGTCACACGTTCCTTTTTGCTTTTTAAAACTCAGCAGACAATGCCGCCTTCAGATTTGAAGCTATTAAGTATACTTGAAGTAACCAGTTAATGCAATCCCAGAATGTACACAGACACAATCTTCCCTACAGTGACATTATACTCTAGACACCCCCACCCTTTAAGACTATATCTTTTTCAGATTTTCTGTCAATAAGGTCTGTAAACTATATTTTAAGACTCCCTCCGTAGTTTTCCCAGAATTGTGGAGGTCTTATAAAAGAAGGTTCCAGTGTATACAAGAACGTACCAGTGAGAGTGAAAGGCACAGCCACTGGTTGAAGGTCCCATATCCCCATATGGTCGGCCGTGCGCATTCTCCACTTGGGCACTGTTTGCACGTGACCACCGTCCACGAAGAACACTTCTGCCTCTGCAAAGAAAGGTTTGTGGCCCAAAATCCATCCCCTGTCACAGAAAAAACAAGTCGCGTAAGGCGATATTATTACATATAGTCAAGCTGTGGAACTCACAGAATGAAACTGAACGTAGTCCGCCGCTAGTGCAAAAGGCAGTGAAAGTGACGAGCCTGTTTGGCGCAGTAGCGCTGTGCTTTACAGTACCTCTCTTCGTTTTAACTTTCTGAGCGTGTTTTTAATCCAAACATATCATATCTATATGTTTTTGGAATCAGGAACCGACAAGGAATAAGATGAAAGTGTTTTTAAATTGATTTCGAAAATTTAATTTTGATCATAATTTTTATATTTTTAATTTTCAGAGCTTGTTTTTAATCCAAATAAAACATATTTATATGTTTTTGGAATCAGGAAATGATGAAGAAAAAGATGAACATAAATTTGGATCGTTTTATATATATATATATATATATTTTTTACAATTTTCAGATTTTTAATGACCAAAGTCATTAATTAATTTTTAAGCCACCAAGCTGAAATGTAATACCGAAGTCCGGCCTTCGTCGAAGATTGCTTGGCCAAAATTTCAATCAATTTGATTGAAAAATGAAGGTGTGACAGTGCCGCCTCAACTTTTACAAAAAGCCGGATATGACGTCATCAAAGACATTTATCGAAAAAAAGAAAAAAACGTCCGGGGATATCATTCCCAGGAACTCTCATGTAAAATTTCATAATGATCGGTCCAGTAGTTTAGTCTGAATCGCTCTACACACACACACGCACAGACAGACAGACAGACAGACACACACACACACATACACCACGACCCTCGTCTCGATTCCCCCTCTACATTAAAACATTTAGTCAAAACTTGACTAAATGTAAAAAACAAGTCGCGTGAGGCGAAATTACTACATTTAGTCAAGCTGTGGAACTCACAGAATGAAACTGAACGCATTGCATTTTTTCACAATGACCGTAGTCCGCCGCTAGTGCAAAAGGCAGTGAAAGTGACGAGCCTGTTCAGCGGTTGCGCTGCACTGCATAGCACGCTTTACTGTACCTCTCTTCGTTTTAACTTTCTGAGCGTGTTTTTAATCCAAACATATCATATCTATATGTTTTTGGAATCAGGAACTGACAAGGAATAAGATGAAATTGTTTTTAAAACGATTTCGGAAATTTAATTTTAATCATAATTTTTATATTTTCAATTTTCAGAGCTTGTTTTTAATCTGAATATAACATATCTATATGTTTTTGGAATCGGAACATGATAAAGAATAAAATAAAAGTAATTTTGGATCGTTTTATAAAAAAATAATTTTAATTACAATTTTCAGATTTTTAATGACCAAAGTCATTAATTAATTTTTAAGCCTTCATGCTGAAATGCAATACCGAAGTCCGGCCTTCGTCGAAGATTGCTTGGCCAAAATTTCAATCAATTTGATTGAAAAATGAAGGTGTGACAGTGCCGCCTCAACTTTTACAAAAAGCCGGATATGACGTCATAAAAGACATTTATCGAAAAAAAGAAAAAAAAGGCTGGGGATATCATACTCAGGAACTCTCATGTAAACTTTCATAAAGATCGGTCCAGTAGTTTACTCTGAATCGCTCTACACACACACATGCACAGACAGACAGACAGACACACACACATACACCACGACCCTTGTCTCCATTCCCCCTCTATGTTAAAACATTTAGTCAAAACTTGACTAAATGCAAAAACAACGTGTGTCAATACAGTGTTAGGCCAAAAAAATAAATAGGTGTGGTTACGGTAACATAGTTAAAAACAAGAGGCGAAGCCTTCAAGGCTCACGTAAGAAATCGACAAACAGTAACACAAACTCAATCACTCCGTCACACATACACACACACAGTACACACACACACACACACACACACACACACACACACACAAACACACACACACACACACACACACACACACACACACACACACACACACACACACACAGAAAGAGCATAGGTGAAACTGCAAGAAAGCGAGACACTAAGATCTAGATCTGTCTGTCTGCATGTAGCCTACTTACAAGGACACGACTGCCAACTAGTCTCGGCGCGCTCAAAATAATAATGACCGAGACTTTCAGTACTTCCTTCGCGTGACCCTCTTACGTCATAATGTGACGTCAATGTAATGTGACGTCTTCAAATGTTAGAGTTTCTACCACAGACATACACACGCACAGACGCACGCACGCACGCACGCACGCACGCACGCACGCACGCACAGACAGACAAAGTTACGATCGCATAGGCTACACTTACGTGAGCCAAAAACAAGAGGCGAAGCCTTCAAGGCTCACGTAAGAAATCGACAAACAGTAACACAAACTCAATCACTCCGTCACACATACACACACACAGTACACACACACACACACACACACACACACACACACACACACACACAGAAAGAGCATAGGTGAAACTGTGCAAGAAAGCGAGACACTAGATCTAGATCTGTCTGTCTGCATGCAGCCTACTTACATGGACACGACTGCCAACTAGTCTCGGCCAGCTCAAAATAACAATCACCGAGACTTTCAGTAATTCCATCGCGTGACGTCTAACCCTCGTACGTCATAATGTGACGTCAATGTAATATGACGTCTTCAAATGTTAAAGTTTCTACCACAGACATACATACATACGCACGCACGCACGCACAGACAGACAAAAGTTAGCATCGCATAGGCTACACTTACGTGAGCCAAAAATAGGGTAGGAAGGTAGGCAATCACTTTTTTTCTTTCTTTTTTTTCTTCTAATGTGTACAAATTAAACCTACTTGACAGGGAAATAAGTGTGCGACTCGAGCGCTTTCGCTTTCATTGCGTTTTCTGCACTCGTTTTCTTGTTTTTTGTGGGTTTTTTTGACAAATGTAATAAAAAGTTATAGGGTCGGCCCCTAAAAATAGGGTAGGTCGGGTTACCGTAACCACACCTATTTTTTTTTTAGGCCTTACCAGCAATGTGTGGCCCCTCTGATGAGAGGACACCTCCCTTAAAAGGACACATTCTGTTGTCCATCAGTCTATTATCTCTACCAAATTACACCTGTCATGACAGGCCACCTGCAATGTAAGGTCACTTTTGGTTAGTCCCAAGGGTGTCCTTTCATCACAGGTACCACTGTACAATAAAACCTCTTTCAAGAATAAAAATTTTTTTTGACAAAACAAAATATTCACAAGTACATCGACCCAATGGTCTTTATGGTGGACAGACAAACAAACAAATAATACGAGACTCTGATGGCACCGCCTTGCCAGAAATCGGACGAAAAACATTAGCAGGTAAGTTTAATTCATCTCATATTATTTGTTTGTTTGTTTGTTTGTCTATCCACCATAAAGACCATTGGGTCGATGTACTTGTAAATGTTTTGTTTTTTGCACAAATTAAAAGTCACTAAACATTCTTGTTTTTTGATTCTGAATTTTGGAGCGTTAACAGTTTATCTCTTTTAAGACACTGATTCCAACAATCTTTTCCAATTGAAGGGATTCTTCCATTGAAAAAAGTTCTGTGTCTTCATCATCCTACCAGAAACCTAGAATAACAAAACAACAAGTCGCGTAAGGCGAAATTACTACATTTAGTCAAGCTGTGGAACTCACAGAATGAAACTGAACGAAGTCCGCCACTAGTGCAAAAGGCAGTGAAAGTGACGAGCCTGTTTGGCGCGGCAGCGGTTGCGTTGTGCTTCTTAGCACGCTTTACTGTACCTCTCTTCGTTTTAACTTTCTGAGCGTGTTTTTAATCCAAACATATATCTATATGTTTTTGGAATCAGGAACCGACAAGGAATAAGATGAAATAGTTTTTAAATCGATTTCGGAAATTTAATTTTGATCATAATTTTTATATTTTTAATTTTCAGAGATTGTTTTTAATCCAAATATAACATATGTATATGTTTTAGGAATCAGAAAATGACGAAGAATAAGATGAAATTGTTTTTGGATCGTTTAATAAAAAAATAATTTTAATTACAAGTTTCCGATTTTTAAAGGGCAGCTGTCGGGTTGTGGCTTTCAAAATCTGTTCCTTAGAATGAGTTATCATGTAACTGAAACTATACTTAAAAGTTACTTGGTGATTTTGACAGCTTGATAACACAAGTCCGAAGACTTTAGACATGCTACAATGTCTTTAATCGAAGAAAGTTTGCATTCTTGGCCGAGTCAATGCAGCCCGCTCGAAAATTACTTCCCTTGGACGCGTGACGTCAGCCGCGGAATCGGCCGGGTTGAACGGTGCTCTCTTTATGCCGTGTAATGGGCGCAATCGGGTTGTCTAGTCAAGCCCTCAAGCATACTTCACGGGTAGGTGAAGAGAAACTTAGGATGGGGTGACTTCTCCCAGGCCAAAATTTCGCAGAAAAAACGGAGTTCATAACATGTCGTCCGTCCCCCTCCTGCTTTTGTTCCACTTGAACTCTGTTTTTGTTCAACTTATTGGCAGATATTGTCACGCGTCGAGGAACACAAACACACACACACAAACACACTCACACACAGACACGTTTTATCACACATATACACACACACACACACACACACACACACATACGTGTTATCACACACACACACACACACACACACACACACACACACACACACACACACACACACACACACACACACGATAACCATCACAAACACAGTTTGACAAATTCATCTTTGATTTTTTGCGGCCGAACCCCCCTCCCCCATTTTCCACACTAGATCCACTGTTTCATCATTGTCTCCGTCTCTCTTCCCTTTATCTTATCTCGTCTATCTACTTGAGTGAGTAACTGAAGATGTATTATCATCATCTCTTTCCTAGATTTTCCCACCGACAGAGTTGGCTTTTGTCTTGAATTCAGTACCTCACACGTACACGGTAATTGGTGTGACACCTCAAGCGGACCTTCTTCATAAGTGTACAGTGTCTGCTGACAAGGGACACGAGGGTCTGTGGTTGAGCAACTTTATGGTTTAACCGGGTGGACTGGAGGAGTAGCAACAGCATGTGAACCACTTTAGAAATGACTTGTAAAGGTTGCAGTCGGTCAGATCAAAGAAGAGAAAATGTGAACGTGGGTCTTGAGAAGATATTACCATCCTAATACTTTACTTTGTGCAAGAATCAATCACGCGTACAGCATTACAGATGTCCAGCTGTAGTCTACATTGTACTGTAAACTTCACAGCGGCCTTATCGGCTTCCTCGAGTGACGTCACAGCAAGGCTAACGCTGCGGCGTCTTTCTTGTGCTGACAGAGTTGTCGGTCGCGGATTTTGAGTCGTTTCGGCCTGCCAACTGCTTCGTTTTTTTGCGGATTGTGAGAACTAGCAGAAAGTTTCACGCATTTTAATGGTTTCAAACTAATGATGAAAGTGTCTTCTTCTGGACCAAATCAACAGTCTTTAGTTGAATCAACTCGGAAAACTCTTAAACGCGTTTTTGCACGCGACTCCGCGCATTTTTGAGACCAGGCAACCCGACAGCTGCCCTTTAATGACCAAACTCACTCATTAGTTTTTAAGCCACCAAGCTGAAATGCAATACCAAACCCCGGCCTTCGTTGAAGATTGCTGGGCCAAAAATGAGGGTGTGACAGTGCCGCCTCAACTTTTACAAAAAGCCGGATATGACGTCATCAAAGGTATTTATCAAAAAAATGAAAAAAACGTCCGGGGATATCATACCCAGGAACTCTCATGTCAAATTTCATAAAGATCGGCCCAGTAGTTTAATCTGAATCGCTCTACACACACACACAGAGACACACACATACACCACGACCCTCGTCTCGATTCCCCCCTCTATGTTAAAACATTTAGTCAAAACTTGACCTTTCGTTTTACATTTAGTCAAGTTCATGGAACATTTCATTGTAGACAAAACTAAAAATTCACAAGAACTTTGACCTATTGCTCTTAAACGTCAACGAACAAAATATATAACATACAAAAAATGATGGTAAATGTCACTGAGACGTATCTCTCAGTTAACTGTTGTTGCTTCCAAATGGATGAAGCAAAATTGAACGAATGTTACAGCAGGAATAACACTATGTGACTGCAGTTTGATAATCGTTCATTAATATGACCATACTGACAACAACAGCTGTACACCATTTCAGCCCATGATATAGGGACTAACTTTAGCACAAAGATGTCTAGAAGGTAAGGTAAGGTGAGGTAATTTAATATGGTTCTGTGAGATTGCCATCATTGACATTTTGGTAGCTTTCTCCCTGGGTAAAGCGAGCACTACCAATTTGTCTGCATGTGTGTGTTATGTTTTCCGAATGCTGAAACTTTTGCTGTGAACTGGGAATCTTTATTGTGTGCATGTGTGCACATGAGGGTGTTGAACACCGAGGAGTCTAACAAAGTTAAGTTTTCGAAATAAATCCCTCGCCAAACCCGGGGACCCACGGTAACAGCGATGAACTAGTATACTCCATACCTGTGAAATAGGTCGTCCTTTTTGCTGTGAACGATACAGGGTCCATCACGCCTGGGAGGAAGTGGGTCTTCACAAGGTTTGTTCATTTCTTCTGAAATCTGCCTCAGAATCTCCATGGCTTCCTGAGGAAGAAAAAACCCAATCTTTTTGAAAAACTGAACCAGCCATTCAAAGAAATAATAATTTTTTAGTTTTTTAATCTCTGATTGAAAGTCCACTAGAATTCACCCAAAGAAGTTGAATATGGCAGCACCCCTCTACCAGCCTCAACCTTTACATGTTTTTGGCTTTTTTTGTCTTTTCATTTTTTTATTTTTAAGAAAACAAGGCAATACAAATTATTTTTTTTAATCATTAAGAGCGTGGACAACTTTCCATTGATGACATCTTTAAAACCATAACAAACGTTCTGTGGCGTCTTTGCTGCGGTTATCTTTAAGCGATTGTGGAACAGTTGTGTCCCCTCTTCGAAAATCTCGGCCATTCTCAGACACTCAGTTCTGTGAACTGCACACACATTTAACTATTTCTATGATTTTAGACATTTAAAATTATGTTGGGCTGCCGATATATTATTGGAAAATATCAATACGAGGAACAAATATCGCAATAATATCAATACTTTTTTTCAATGAATATACAACTCTAAATCTTAGCATTCCTCGCAGGAGTCGCTCTGCATTGGAGGCGCAAGACAAATGTCCCAAAAGACACAGAAAAAAAGCAACACTCACTTTGTCTAAAACCTGGCCGAAGAAAAGTTTATCGGTGATGACATGTGTGACGATAACTTCTACTTGTCCGCAGATCAGCCTGGTTTGGGTCTGCAATAGCGCTACAATCACCTGGTTGCGAAACTCCACCAGTTCTTGCATGAGGCCATGATCACCTGACAACAGATTGAGAAATCCTTTGCTTAAATGTTCAACATTGGAAATTGAAAAGAAAAAGAACATGTGAGATAGAACTTGGAGGGTATAGAGATTAACAGAAGAACAAATTCTGTCATTTTGTTGTCTAAATCTGAATTAAAAAACAATTAATAGAAATCAGGATTGAGGCTTCAAGAGGTAATTAAATCTTAGAAAACCAGGGACGGGTGAAGTGGCGCAGTGGTAAGACGTCGTTCGAATCCCGGTCGCTGCCGCCTGGTGGGTTAAGAGTGGAGATATTTTCCGATCTCCCAGGTCAACTTATGTGCAGACCTGCTAGTGACTTAACCCCCTTCGTGTGTACACGCAAGCACAAGACCAAGTGCGCACGGAAAAGATCCTGTAATCTATGTCGGAGTTCGGTGGGTTATGGAAACACGAAAATACCCAGCATGCCTACCCAACAAAAGCAGAGTGAAGCCGACTATGCTCTCAGAGTATAGTGTGGGGAACCCAAATGGGCTAACGAGCTCACACGTCACCAGAATTTCTGGAACGCTGAAGAAGAAAAAGAAAATCAGGTCTTAAAATGGAGGGAGACTTTTACGACAGAGATAAATTTACAGACTCTACCAAGTCTTTTCTGTGATTTTTTTCCTGCAAACGTGGACTTTTTTTCAAAGCCCTGAGACTTTAGTTGTGAGCTTATGATCTCTACTGCACATGTGTGCATGGGTATAAACAGGGGTGTTCTGATACCTGGAAGAATCTGCACAAATCCTCCCATCTATACACTCACCTGTCACCTGCGGCCGCCTGTTTCTCAGGATACTGATTTTGCCGCCTGTGCCAAGGATCTCCCGTCGCAGTTTGGGCAAAAAGTACGGCACGTCAACCTTCAGGGACAGGCCATTGATGTTCTCGTGACACATCTCAGCGATTGCACTCCTCACCTGCTGCTTGTTCGGCAGCTCGAGAAAGGCTTTCTTCCTGCCATGCAGTCAGGGAAAACATTCATAATGAGCAATGTCTCAAAGGCTTTCTTCATGCCATGCAATCAAGACAAAGATTCATCATAACCAACTTCTCAAAGGCTTTCTTCCTGCCATGCAGTCAAGACAAAGATTCATCATAACCAACTTCTCAAAGGCTTTCTTCATGCCATGCAGTCAAGACAAAGATTCATCATAACCAACTTCTCAAAGGCTTTCTTCCTGCCATGCAGTCAGGGCAAACATTCGTAATGAGCAACGTCTCAACGGCTTTCTTCCTGCCATGCAGTCAAGACAACGATTCATCATAACCAACTTCGTAAAGGCTTTCTTCCTGCCGTGCAGTCAAGACAAAGATTTATCTTAACCACCTTCTTAAAGGTTTTCTTCCTCCCATGCAGTCAAGACAAAGATTCATAATGAACAACTTCTCATAGACTTTCTTCCTCCCATGCAATGCAGTCAGGCCAAACATTTATAATGAGAAACTTTTTGAAGAAGGTAGGGGTTTGTTGATTTAAAGCAAATTTTCAAGAGTTAACGCACACAATACACTCCCAATGAAATAAACGCTACAGATGTTAAACGTGTAGGTCCTTTGTTGCTGCCCTACATGCCAACCGGCATAATGGGCAGTAAGTAAGTAAGATGTTAAACGTCACAATAATTCTGTAACTCCACTTACAGTCCCCAGTCTTGCACGATATCAATGGACAGAGGCTTGAATTTGGCAAACCATCTTCTGACATCTTTCTGCAACACAACAAACAAAAGGTCGATCTCTGAGAAAATTTAAAATCATCATTATCATCATCATCATATCATCGTTCATGTACATCATAGCTGTCATCATTGTTACAACTTTTGTTTTTCAAATTTTGTTGGTGATAAATAGGTCTTCTCGTGCATCGAAAAACAAAAAACAAAAATCAACTGACTAAAACTCAATATAATTCACTCTATGACATGACACAAGTGGTCCAACCCATCCCATGTGGGTTCAATTAAAAACAAAATGATCAAAGAGAGTTGACCAGTTTGCAATTCATTCTTTACTGTTAGATTTTCTGATTAAAAAAAAAAGAAGAAATGAAACCACACTCTGGCCACAGCCTCACTCGCTACCTCTAGCGCTCCCAGTACCATCAGGGATGGCCAAATCGTCTGCCTGATCGCCAGGGGCGTGTAAAAAATCCGCCGGGCTACTAGAAACCGCCTGGCAACTCGCCCGGCTGGTCAATGAAAATTCTGGTCCAACGGCATCACTTTTGGTTGTAATATCGAGTTTCAAAGCAATATAAACACTGCAGATGCAGCAATTGTAGTATGTACCGGGCGAGCGAAATTTCTGGCAAGCTAGTAACTTCAATCGCCCAGTTGGCCAGTTAAAAGTTTGAGATTTGGCCACCCCTGACCATGAAACACACCCCCTCACCTCTATGAACTTGCTCAAGAAGTTGGTGACAAATATGGCAGGAACCTCCACTCCTGTCTTTCTCACTTCACGTTCCATGGCTGATATTTCATAAAGCGCGTCCACGTCTGGCGTCTGCTCCATGTCTTCAATCAGGCGACTGGGAAATGGCCTTCTAGGCTCCTCTTCGGACACACACATTGGTTTCCGTTTTGGTGACAAGGATTCACAGTCGGAAATTGCAGGTGTTCGTCCCAATTCCTCCATAATGTGAGCGAGACATGGGAGTCTTGGAATGTGCATCTTTTCAAGCTTCGGAGATACAGCATCTTGACCTCCAATGATTGGAAAGTTAATTTGCGGTTAACAAATCAGAGAATGGTAGATGACAAGATAATGCTCTGTGGGAAAATTCAGCGCTATTTAAAAAAAATAAAACGCACAGGAAAATGTGCAATCCTTTTTACTCTGTAAGACATAAACTGGTTCAGGATCCTCCCAAGTACGGTGCAAACGAATACCAAGGTCAAATGTAATTTAAGAAGATCACTGTTAACTCGAAAATTTTTTAAGTAAATTTTCATTTGATTAATATACTTACCCGAATCACATATAGCATTGACACAGTCTGGGATGCTAGGGTCTGAAAAGGCTACCCGTCTTAAACAATTTTAAAGGGAAGCAACCCCACCACAAAAAGTGTAAATGGAGCCAAGGTAATGACTACAGACCCGGGGAGTTACCTCCCCTTGGTGTGTACTACGTCACTACCGCTCCTCAACACGTGCTCAAGATCATACGGCTTTAAAGAAACTAAAAAACCATAAGCGGGGTTGGTGGGAGAGCATAACCTATGTGATTCGGGTAAGTATATTAATCAAATGAAAATTTACATACAAAATTATCGATTAAATTACATATTCTTACTCTGAATCACATATAGCAGATAGCGTCAACAAGGCGGTGGGAAAGAAAAAATTTAACTCACTCAAAAAATCCTTGCCAGAACTGGCCCGCTGCCAACAAGTCAGGAAGGGCCCGGTGGGAAAGAAAAATCTAACTCACTCTAAAACCCTTGCCAGGAACTGGCCCGCTGCCAACAAGGCAGGAAGGGACCCGAGAACCGTCCTGATTGACAGCCGCGATGTCTCTCAGGCAAAAGTTGCGAAAGACAATTTCAGAGAGCCAGTAAGCTGTGCCCAGCACTTCTTCCAATCTCCTGGACCGTAAAACGGCCCGGGAAGAGACCCAAGCCTTGGATTAATAAACCCGAGCCGAGTCGAGGGAAAGACAAGCTGCCCCCCCCCCTTTCTATTGGAAGGAAATGCCAATGCCCTGGAACGATCCATGCGTAAGGTTGTCCACTCAGTGCTGAGAAGGACGAACCCTCAAGGTGAGCGTAAGACAATCATGCCAAAGTATGCAAACCTTGGGATGGAGTGAAGCCCGAAAGGCCTGAGAGATAGAAGTCAGCTCAAGAAAAAAGTGACCGATCTCCACCAATGAGAGAGAGAGAGACACCTGAGTACAAGGTACCAGAGTCCAACTCGATGAGAAAATCTCAAAAAAGAGATGGTCGCCAGTTATCCTCTACCAGTCCATGCGAACGCAGAGAGAGCGGTAGTACGAGGAAGCAGCGACTTACAATTGTGCGTAAGCCACCGGAAGTGCGGAAATCACAGTGGTTGAAGCCTGGTGTGACTGGTAACCATAAACAAAATGGCTAAAAGCCAGAGTGTTCGCAGATCAGTCTGCTTGTAGGTAATTGAATGTGAATCAAAAACCCAAAACAGAAAACAAGACTGGTAAGCATAAACGGAAAACCGTGAAGCCGATCAGCCATAAGACTCCCGAGACAAGAGTTCTCAGGGAAAAACCGGAAGTTAACTTCGCGGCCAAATCAAGAGCCTTCCTGAGTTTGGCCGAAAAACCAGAACGCGTCTGTCTACCTCTGAAAGACTGAGAGTCAGACGCAGAGATCAACGAGCAACGCCGTAGTCATAGTTGCCTGTGGTAGAAGGGTCACGGCTGTTCCTAGCTTACGATTAAGTTGGCAGCTAAATAGGCCTTGACCCTCTGTCACGGCTGCTCCCTGTACTTCCCCTGATAAGGTCCCTGCTGCCAACGCTACAGCGCGCGAGCAACGAAAAGCAGCCTCGCCCCGCGCAATACTACTGCCAGCGCTCGGCGCTGCAACGTAAACAAACCCCGGCGAGAGCGATAGCTCGCCGCCAAAAGAATAAAAGAGACATGCTCGGCTTCGTCTACAATTGTCTCATTTTGAAGCAACGTACATTTATCACTAAAACCAAAAAAAAGAAAGGACCATACATAACCTTTCCAAAGACACCAAACACGACGTACATACATTCAGACATGCGTGCCATGCGTGAAGTTGAAAATAACTGAAAAGCCGACCATATTTCAAATGTTTGTGCGTGCGAGAGGTTTTCATGTTTTTCAATAGACTGTAAAAACACAAAGTCACTTTTTTCTGTCTTCCACATTGGGTATATATGACAAACACATACATGTACTACACTAGGTTTGGGTGAAAAGGGTATCCTCCTTACCTGACACGAGTAACTGCCTCTTTTGTAAAGTAGGTATCCACTATTGTTACTCCAAGGATTCCGCACACACAGAGAATGATTCTGTGTCTTTATAAGTCAGTCAAGACTTCATCATTTTGTATACGTTAGTTAACTTACTGAGGCTCACTGCATCACACAATTTCATTGTAGTCAAATCAACGCAGTTTTTCCACATAAACAATCATGTTGTCAAACACACACACGCACACACACACACACACACACACACACACACACACACACACACACACACACACACACACACACACACAATTTGATTGAAAAATGAGGGTGTGACAGTGCCGCCTCAACTTTTACAAAAAGCCGGATATGATGTCATCAAAGGTATTTATCGAAAAAAAGAAAAAAACGTCCGGGGATATCATTCCCAGGAACTCTCATGTAAAATTTCATAAAGATCGGTCCAGTAGTTTGGTCTGAATCGCTCTACACACACACACACACAGACACATACACCACGACCCTCATCTCAATTCCCCCTCTATGTTAAAACATTTAGTCAAAACTTGACTAAATGTAAAATGATGTCAAGAACATGCTTAACTGCCCCCCAACCACATGTTCGTTTGGGGCAGAATTAGTAACGGACATAACAGTATTACATGCTTAGTCCGAAACAACAACAAGTATCAAAGGTCTGGTAGATCCATGACATAAACCTTGCCATGTTTTATCACTGTCAGCTATGCTGATCAACAAAATGGCGGCCAAACGATAAGTTACTGGAAAAATTTACAAGTCCAAAACGGACGAAAATTCAGCAACTACAACGAAATTCCTGTCAAACTAATGACCAAAAAGGAAAGAGCTTACCAGCTAACAAAGCAGAAGGCAAGTAAGAAGGTAAAATTAGGTTTACCTCACCATTACATCGGCCTTGCCACATTTTATCGCTGTCAGCCATGCTGAGCAACCAAAAATGGCGGCCAAACAATAAGTTACTGAAAATTTTACAAGTCCAAAAACAGACGAAAAGTCAGCAACTACAACAACATTCCTGTCAAAATAATGACCAAAAAGGAAAGAGCTCACCAACTAACGAAGCAGAAGGCAAGTAAGATGGGTAAGTGGCCGGTGGGTGTCAAACAAACACCAAACAGCACAGCCACGAGAGAGCCAAAAAATTCAACAACCTTCTCCTCAGAGCTGAAAAAGTCGTATGATCTTGAGCATGTGTTGAGGAGCGGTAGTGACGTAGTACACATCAAGGGGAGGTAACTCCCCGGGTCTGTAGTCATTACCATGGCTCCATTTACACTTTTTGTGGTGGGGTTGCTTCCCTTTTCAGACCTTAGCATCCCAGACTGTGTCAATGCTATATGTGATTCGGAGTAAGAATATGTAATTTAATCTGCTTTAAAAAATTCAGATGATCAGTGTTTTAGTGCATTTTCAATTCTACCACCAAGATTACAAGGCACTAGCAGGCCTGCCTGTAAGTTGACCTGGGATATCAGAAAAATCTCCACTCTAGACCCACCAGACGCAGCTGGGTTTTGAACATCTAAACCTTCATCATAGAAGGCCGATGTCGATCCTTACCACCAGGCTATTGCGCCCGTCATTACAACTGCCAAGGTCAGTGCTTCCAAATTAACAAACATATTTAGATAACACGCAGGGAACATGTACGTTTTTGAAGGCCTGGACCTGCGGTGAAACTGAAAACCCGTTACCTGGAAAACATGGAATGGGAATGACCGTAAGTAAAGAATAACTCTTAGACAGGAAACAAACCTGGGTCTTGCTGAAAGTAGTAATTGAAGTATTAATTGGAGAGTTTGCTAAATGAGGGGAAACGACTTCTCCACGTCTGCTTAATTTCAATACAATTACTCATCACTGCTGCCATATACACCGCATGGAGGGCAGGAGGTACAGCAGTTGTTTATTAGAGACACCAAATGTGGAGCAGAAATGTTTTTCTAAATTTGTTCAAAAGCCCTTGCGTGTGCCTTTCAGCTATCAGAATGCCGACACGCGAACGAATAACCTACCTTGTCAAGAGTGAATAACTAATGTGAAGGTCGAGAGTTAATCTCAAAAACCCAGCGTTTATGCTTTTATTCTGTCGATACAAAAGGGTCAGTTGCACTCTTCAGATCGATCATGGAGGACTGCTGTCTTGAATTATAGTGTTACACTTGCCCTTGCACAAGCAAAAACACGAATAATGGCAAAACAATTCTAGCAGACGACCACGCTGGTGAGGAAGTGCGTGAGAGTGGCTGCCCTTGAACCGCTTTTACGCGGTCTAAGAAGCGTGAGTACACCACTACAGCAAACTCACCCATTCGTGTTACAACAAACAACAGTACATGTTGCTTATGAGTTTAAAGGCACATACCCTTTCAAGTCCGCTCCTCCTTTCCCAGATGTACTTGTATAAAACCTCGTCCTTAGTCAATGTCCCCCCCCCCCCCCCCCCCTCTTACTTAGTTTTCTCTTCCTCATAAGGGTTTACTGTCCACTTGCCTGACCTACTCTTGTCTATTTCATATCTCACCTTTAATGTAGACAGACAGTTGTTTTCCACAGAAGTTGTAGCCATCAAATTCTGATACCAGTTCTTCTGCCTCCCATTCTGAGGCAAGCCTTACACTTGCACTCCTGAAAATAAATAATGAAAAGCAACTGACACGATGCGAGAAGCATGTATAATACTATCCACACCTTTAATATCACACTCTTGGTTTTCAGGGAATCCGTGATATACAGTGTTGTAAGCAAAAGAACCTGATTATTTTTTGTAATAGATAGATCTGACCCTGTAGATCTCCAAAAGTTGAAAAAGTTAAAATCATTAAAGTTTCACCCTCAATTCCTTTTTCCCAAACGCTGTGGAGCTTGACATACCTCTCGGCTCTGTCAGTGAACATTCTTGCAGCTTTTGATTGATAACATGCCCAGAAGCAAGAAATGATAAGACACAAACAAGATATAACGTTTGTTCGTGTCTCTATCGGTTTACAATGTGATTGTGAGAAGAAAAATTACTCACTTTGCAGTCGAATTCCTGTTGTAAACAATGTTGACACTCCGTAGATCGTAGCCTTGGAACAAATCCTCAATATGAACCTGAACAACATCAGGGAAAAAGCGAATATAAATACATAATAACAATTTGTCTTGTGACATGTTTCTGCCACTGTTCAACTTAGCTTATAAAAGAAATTCAAATTCATCCATGCATGCATACAAAGACACTGCATAATCAACACTGAACAGCGCTGAAAGTCCACGAAATGGGGCACTGGCCTTTGGCTAGTACTTCTCATAATTTACTAGCCAGAGAGCACATTTCTCTTTTTTTGTAATACCTTTAAAAATCAGGTCTTAAAAAGGAGAGTCTTACAATGGAGGTACATTTTCATACATTATGAGCAGCAATTTGGGGATAAAAGCCATTTCTTAAAAGGGGGGAAATTTTATTTTAAATTGGGAGGTTGGGGGGTGGGGGGGAAGGGGACTTAAAAGGGGCAGTTCCACTGTACTTTGTATTGTGAAACGTAACATACCTTTGTAATGGAGTAACCATTGTCCAGGTTGTCAATCATGACTTCAACGATGCGCTCTTCATCTGGGTCCATCCTGAACATCTTAGCTTTCCGCTGACTGGTTGCAGGTCTACTGATTCCTTCCAACAGTAATAAAACAAAACTTAAACGCCAATATCATGGCTGCCAACCTTATGCCTATAAATTTCCTGTGGGGGTCCGGGTGTGGGTCTGACTTGCTGATAGTCATATTTTGTCCTTGGTGGCGGTCTGACTTGCTGATGAAGTCATAGTTCGTCTTATACTGCGGTAAAAAACCTCACTTTAGCCTTTGGTTTTTGACCTTTTTTTTGTTGTTTTCGGCGGCATTTTCAGAAGGCCAAAACCGGAAAGAAGCACAACTTATTTTCCGTACATGCGCACATCGACTTGGCTGGTCTCGGTTAACCAGAGCGTCTTTTCACTGGTTTCGTCCCACAAAAAGAAGCTGCTTTCACAAATTATTTTTGAACATTTCTTTTTCGGGAAAATTGAACAGATTTTAGGATTTTGTGACGGATTTCAAACATCGGGAGATTCCCGAAAAATTTGGGAGGGTTGGCAGCCATGCAATGTAAGATGAAATAACCACATTCATCAGTAGGCATGTGAGATGGCATATTTGACTAATGAACATCAATCACGTAGTTTTGCACACTCATTCAGGAAATCGCCCCAAACAGTGTATATGAGGAAAGCTGACAGTTTGTCACTTTGTGAATTATGAAGCATTTAGCATGCTCACAAAATACTGACAGGAACGGCATATTCTTCTTCATCTGACCTCTAAAAAAGCTGAAACTCAGAAAAAAACCCTTGTGAACAGTTTTGACAAAACATGAGACCATATCAAAACACTTTGTTCTTATCACATTGAACACAACCGTTTTAACAGCTCACTTACCTCTAGGACTTGTGTTCATAGCATTCGCATGGTTCATCTGTGTCTGAGATCCGTCGTTTCGCCAGCCAAGTCTCAGGTCCAGGAAAGGGAACATCTTGAGAGCAAGCCTGACTTTGTCAGGACTATCATAGCGCACAAACACCATTCTGCAACAGCCAACACACACAAGCATGAGCTGCAAAGATAATGACCACAGTAAAACACATGACAACAGCACACCTACTACAGGAATGACCGCTGCAGGAGGAAAAAAGAATGCACAGCTTTGCCGGTTGAGACCCCTCTGCAGGAGGTGGCCCTTAGGAAGACTGCAGCTTTTGTGCGTGCCACAGGAGTGGAAGTCTAACAGGAGCGAACGAGAAGAAGACTACAGTAAACAGAATACAGCCTCCTTGGTGTCATGTAGCCAATGTGGCAGGATAAACAACGGAACACCCTAAATCAATGCGCCTGCAACAGCATCTTCAAAACAAGAGGGCACCCAGGGAAGGAAAGGAACAGCTGTCTAGACAAAGAAATCACGCAGGAACTTTTTGTTCAATCAGAGCTTTTACCTATATGTAGTATCTCCTGATTGAGTTTCACTGTGTCTTGAATACACTAACACTGAAATCTAAAGAAACATCATGATAGCTGCAACTAAGACAGAGGGCTTAAAAAGAAATTGTACAAAAATAACCTTTTGAAAAAGAGCCTTTTTTCTGAAGAGCGCTGGTGAAATCCATGTACTTACGTGGCAGTATCGTGAATCGAGGACACGGGACCAGCCATACTGAACATATGATGCAAACTCTGAAACAAAAATGCATAAAGACGAGTTAAAATCCAAGAGGCCTTATTTGTTTGTTTGTTTGCTTAACGCCCAGCCGACCACGAAGGGCCATATCAGGGTGGAGCTGCTTTGACATATAACGTGCGCCACACACAAGACAGAAGTCGCAGCACAGGCTTCATGTCTCACCCAGACACATTATTCTGACACTGGACCAACCAGTCCTAGCACTAACCCCATAATGCCAGACGCCAGGCGGAGCAGCCACTAGATTGCCAATTTTAAAGTCTTAGATATGACCCGGCCGGGGTTCGAACCCACGACCTCCCGATCACGGGGCGGACGCCTTACCACTAGGCCAACCGTGGCGGTCAAGAGGCCTTATACAATCGGACAAGAAAACACAAACACACCAAATGAAAAGAAAAAGACCAAGTCATGTGAAGCGATATCAAATCATTTACCATATTTTCGGGACTATGATGCGCTTCGTTGTTATAGGCTCAACCCCCACTTTTAAGATTAAAATGAGAAAAATCCACACAATAGGCGCTTCCGATGGATTGGGCGCAAACTAGAGGAAATAGAGAGTGGAAACATGTTTGTTCCCTGATGTGCACTACTGCACTATAATCGAAAATTTTGAGAATAAATTTTCATTTGATTAATATACTTACCCAATTCACATATAGCAATTTACTTCAGTTTAGTGCTAGAACGCTGAAACTACGCTCCACCCTGGTAGGGGGGGAAGTAACCCTAAAAATAGAACGGCCTTGACGGTCACATGACCATTCCTGGCCAATGGTTACCTCCTAACATGCATTGCGCATGCGTGCTCTTGCCGTCATGTTATTCATTCGCTCGAAGCGCCCTTTTATTTTTAGGGGATCTAAAGCGGGGTAGGTTGGAGGGACTTTACTATGTGAATTGGGTAAGTATATAAATCAAATGAAAATTTATTCTTAAAATTTTCGATTAAATTACATCTTATCCATTATAGCAGATTGCTAAATAAGGTGGTGGGGTGCTCACTTATGAGCTAGGCAACAATTGCCCTGCTGCTACCATCGCTGGTAGCACCTTGGTACCATCCTGCCGCGCACTGGAAATGTCGCGCAGATAAAATTAGATAAGACATCCTCCGATCTCCAGTAGGAGGAGTCTAGGACTTCAGATAATCTTCCTGATTTTAGCGCCAACTTAGCTATATCCTTATCTCTCTTTGTGTTCAAAGACGATAAGAGTAGCTTTTGTTTGTGATCTTAACTCCTTGTATGAGACAGGAAGGAGCATAGTGATCTAACTGGTCAGATTCATAAGACTGGTTCGCCTGTGGCGAGAATCCTATAAAGAGGAATAACTTAGACCATCAGAGATGGTTATCCTGACTTCTGATTCTTGGCTAAGAAGTCTGGGCCGAAACCAAGTGAGATAGAGCGTCTCTATTGAAACTACGTCTCCCAGTAAGCGGGAGAGTGCGTGAATCTCGCTACCTCTATGTGCCGTAGCTAGAAGCAAAGCTGAGAGCGTTTCACACGTCAGATTTATGAAGGTGAGCGATTGTAGCGGTTCAAAATCTGTGGAGCATGCATGCAAAGAAAACTCCAGTACCAAAAGACTCAGCTTGTCCTGCTGTGACCCTTTGGTTATGAACGCTATCCAGCCTATGGTCTCTCTGTTAAGGGAGACCTGTAATCTTATACTGCAAGCTAAGTAAGACACGCTGATATAAGATTAGGAAGAAACATTGCCCAATTCAGGTAAGGCCTATGAGTAGGACCATGCTCTATATCGCACAGTCTGGAAGGAGCCCAAGGGAGAACTGTCCAAGTACGAACATGCGCCCCCCCCCCCTCCTTTTTCTGTCCACCTTGTCTCATAAGACTTATGAGTGAAGAGGAAGGACCCGTTTGCGAGAATGTAACAGAATGTCACTGATCTTTTCAAGGAAAAGAATGAAGAACAAAGAGTAAATCAAGCTCCAGAGAAAACAACCGTAGTCCTCAATGGCTACAGGAGTGGTATCAGTGAGAACTATGTACCCAAGTCCCTAAGCGGTGGCTTGAAAGAAAGGGAAGCGAACTCCGGTGAAAACCGGCAGTGTAACCCTCTAGGGAGCGAAGTACTGTTTGAGTAAATGACAGTACATTAGCTGAAGCCTGAAGGCCACAGCTTGAATGTTAAAAGAGATTGCCTGCTGGGCCCGTGTTCCAAACGGTCACCCATCCCGGTAGTAACCGGGCTCAATAGTTGTTAACCTCGGTGGTCGGAAAAGACCGTGTTGCTGCCTTTGGCTGTGAACAGAAGTTTATGCCACGGCTGCAAGAAGCGGGTATACTTTCCCTGTTTGCAAAGCAGGGGTGAAAAGTCAGGAGTATTGAAAACCTGATTGCCTGTTAGCTCTATGTTAACCGGCCCAAAGAAGACACGTCGACTGGGTATCGGTAACCTGATCCGCTCTCAGACCATGCTCCTATCAAATCCCGTCCCAAGGGAGGGGTGAGTGAGCGTCTTACGAGTTTTAATTGCCGATGACTGTATGCCTATAGAGGCATTACGTGTAGCTAGTTCTGAAACCTTGGGAAAAATATCTTCAATGAAAGAGAACTGGCTTTGGAAAATAAGTGGACTCTCTTAGACGAGGTCACTGTATAGCCAAGGTTCCATTAACTGGTACTTCAAGTGCTGGTAACCTGAAGTTCGATATCCCCGAGGGTAAAGGTAAGCTCAATCTTCTTCTGCCCATGTGCGGAAGTGACTGAGACTAAAATGTCGTTAGAAACCATGCAGAGGGATCTGAGTATGTATCCGAAGCTGCATCCCTGAAACTGAAGTTTCGTGATTCAGCCTTCGTTGGCTTAATCTAGAGGCAAAGAGTACTATTTGCAAAGTAGGAGAAGACTCCTGGCGCAAAGCCAAATTGCACAAAATCCAGGGGCCACCGCTGGGAAGACTACAAAAAGAGTGTAGTTTGTTAACTCGCGGTAGAAAAGGCCCTGAGGGGCGTAAAGCTGAAGTTGAAACACTGAACCAGAAGGTGTGTGTTTTAACATTAATTGCCAAACCGCGTTCTTATCTTTTGCGTCTGGGAAAAAGATCCCCAAATGCGGAAAAGCTTTAGTGCCGAACATGAGGGTAGAACCTTAGTTCTGTTCGTAACACTTAATGTGAAAACTTGGAAGGTTTGACAGTGCTTCATGTTGTCCGGCAATAGTCGCTGACATGCGACTGTGAAGCCGTTTATCCTTAAACAAAGAGGCTTATACATCTGAAGCTAGCCTTAAGCTGTCTGACATAGAGTCCTAGATTGACATCACCCAGTCTCTGGTCTGAGTGTGTCTCTGACTGACGCGGGTGTCTCCATTGTGAATTTGATTTGTCTCAGAGATCTATTCAGAGGGGACAAAAGTACGTGTTTTGCTGTCTTTGCTTCCGTTAGACAGGAAACTTGACAGCTGTGGCGCTCTGGTTAAGGGAGCCTACCCCTCCTTCCAGAGTAGCCTGAATCCCAAACGCACTATACCCACTATTCACTGACTGATTACCTTAGTAACCAATGTGTAAGTGCCCGTGACGGGCCGCCTGCCAACAAAGGCGTAGTGGTTGCATGGGCTAGTGGTTCGGGGACACATCATAGGGGGTGTAGCTTGCGTCCCACACCCTTGAATGAATCTTCCCCGTCCTCGTGAAGAAGAGCTGGAGTGTGCTGACTTGCCCCTATTCGCCGAAGAGGCGGAAAGTTTAGGTGGTCCGTAATTCTTGCTCTGAGGCTTAGGAAAGCCGTGTTACGCTATCTTGGCTATAGCTAAATCCCGATCGTCCCGGGTTTGCTTGTGGAGCGCATCGAGCGACGGCTGTACCAACAAGGCACCCTCCGTGAAAGGGGATAACTTGAGCCTCAAGCGCGGCTTTGTCTTGGATCATAGAACCCAAGAGAAACGCTAACCTGCGCGCTTGCACCGCGTGTACATAAAGATGCGCAGAAAGACGCATTTGTTCGGCTGAAACTTGGCCAAAGTAGCGTGCAGTGTCATTACGTCCTTTTTGCTCGCGTCCTGTCTGAACTCAAACGGTTCCAGAGACGTAACGATAGAACGGGAGAGAGACCTAAGCAGCGTTTCCGAAAGAGACGCTTAAACTCTAGGTTAAATCTCCCTGTCTCTTCAAGTGCCACAAGGGCGGACTCTGTATGAGGGACAGCTCTGTCCTTACTATAGCCATCCTCCCTGAGCGTCACTAACTCCGGTGTCACCGGAAGTGGAGCTCGTGGTAGAGAAAAGTGTCCAAGAGATTGCGTGGCATAGGGTTCAACCCGAACTTCCGGCCAGCAGCTTGCCCGACTTAAGGGGTTGTCTGTGTGGAGGCTAGCCACGGTTGTGCTAACTCTGGTGCCGGACTGTGCGCTGTAAGCAGAGGCACCGTGTCCAAAGGCACATATCCCGACCGGGAATTCTTAGCCAGAATCTTAGACCTCTCATCACCACTGAGGGAGATTCACGAAACTTAAAAGTTTGTTTCTCTCCCTGTGTTGAGCGAAAATCTCTGACAGCAGAAGGTGGTGGTGCAGACAAACTTGTTGCTGAAACCACTCCTTCCTCAAAGTATCTTGAAGCTACCTGTGCTGCCAATGCTACAGCATGGGGAAGCTTGTCTGGTAGCCGGAAATCTTAGACATCTCATACGCCACTGAGGGAGATTCACGAAACTTAAAAGTTTGTTTTTCTCCCTGTGTTGAGCGAAAATCTCTGACAGCAGAAGGTGGTGGTGCAGACAGGCTTGTTGTTGCCACCACTCCTTCCTCAAAGTATCTTGAAGCTACCTGTGCTGCCAAAGCTACTGCATGGGGAAGCTTGTCTGGTAGCCGGAAATTAGGATCTTCCTCAGAAAGGGAAGCCCCGTATTCCGCTTCTTCTTCCGGCATGGAAGTGCCTGCCGGAAATTCGCCGCCATATTGACTGTCATAGTCATAGGCAGTGTCATCCGGAAGAGAGGTATCGTTTGAGGCATGTCCCTTACTCGTATCCTCTCTGGAGAGAACTTCCTGCCTCCTGGGCGGAAGTGTGGAGAGCTGTGCTAGGGATGCTTTCGTGTCTCCTGTTGTAAGTACAGGCCCCTGCAAGTCGTGATGCGTGCAAGTCTCCTGCCTTACAACAACTTCCTGCCCCCTGGGCGGAAGGGAAGAACGCTGTGCTAGGGATGCTAAGCAAACCGGCATTCGCGTGTCTTCCGTTAAGAGTACAGACGATTGCAAGTCGTGATGCGAGCAAGTCTACCGTTCTTGCCTGAAGAGAGAGCAAATGTTCGCTCGCCGAGCGCAATTCTGACAAAAAAATGCACCTCATTTGATCGCTAAACGTTGCAAACATTGCTGACAAATCTTCCTTCTCCGATGCTATGCTAGCCTTAACCGGCGCTGTCTTGCATTCTTGCTTCAGCGCCGGCATTACCGGACTATTAGGATTGTCAATTTCTACCGTGAAAGTATTCTGAGAAACTGGCTCGAACACCGTAACTGTAGGTTTAGAACCCTTGGGCTTCTTAGCCGCTTTCTTAGACGGAGACTCTGTATTGGCTACCTGTCTAGAGCTGGGTTTCTTCTTCTCACTGTCCGCCATACTGGCGTTAGTCTTGCAGACGAAAGTAAACAAAGACTAACTCGTGGCAAACGAAAGCAAATACAACAAAAGAAAATGGAAAAATCTCACCCAATCTCAGCTAGAAAGCTAAGATCCAAACGAAACCAGGGTGTAGTCTGCCAAAGAAGCAGAGCGCTAACAAAATAGCCCGAGCGTAATCCAAACACGTCCTTAGACGCTATCGCTGAAGAGTAGAATGAATAACATGGCGGCGAGAGCACGCATGCGCAATGCATGTTAGGAGGTAACCATTGGCCAGAAATGGTCATGTGACAGTCAAGGCCGTTCTATTTTTAGGGTTACTTCCCCCCCTACCAGGGTGGAGCGTAGTTTCAGCGTTCTAGCACTAGTATCTCCTAGGCTAGTGACCAAGTTTTTATCTATAAGACCAAAGCCTTTGATGTCTGAGAGGAAACTTTGCCATGGTCAAAGTATCGGAAACATGCATATCACTACCGAGGGACTGTTATTTTTCTTTGCATAGCGATGTAGGTACATGTGCACTCTTTTGTAGCTAAACATAAGGCGATACCGGTCAATAGGGCGCAGGGGTCAAAGCTGTGGAAAAAAGTAGTGCCTTATAGTCCCGAAAGTATGGTAGTCAATTTGTACGCCTGAAACTAAAAAAAAAAGTCGACCCGGGATCAGCCATCATCAAGACTGGTAACGTTTAGCGAGCGGAAACCCCGAAGACCGAGACGGGATGAGCAGGTCTGAGAGTCCTCTCATACTGAGAGTAGAGTGATCATTTTTAGATTCATTGAGTGTGACAACAAAGCCCAGACAGGGCTAATTCTGAATACTATGGAACCTCCCTTTAAAGACAACACAACAACCCCCCCCCCCCTCTCCCCGTTTTTAACATCACCAGTTTTTGACCCACTTTTTTTCAAACTTTTTGTTCATAACATCTGCAAAATTACCTCAATTATTAGACTCCCTTCCCCATTATAAATAATTTTGTCTCTCTTCAGCTTTCTGGAGATCTGAAAAGGGGGGTTCAACTCTATTACCAATCACACCACTCCAGAACAATGATCAATGAAAATAAATTCACATTCCAGTCGCTGGGTCTTTTGCTGCGAGGAAAGCAGATGGAGTACTGCCCTCTGTCGTCAGGCACGAGCACCAACTTGTCAACATCAATGGGGACGTGATCAGGATCTGGCTCTGTGCTGCAGACACTGACGGCATCAACCCCTATGGCAGAAACCATTGCATGATTGGGGCAGCCAATTTCCAGAACAACTTCTTTTCTAAATGATGAACACATTTTTCAGAAGATCTGAAAGTTCTGTCTTACTTACTGCATGAGTATTCAAAATAAGTAAAGGCATGCAGTGATTGTGTGTGTGAGTGCGCATGTTTGGAATGTGAAAACCTTTCAAACAAATGTTTCAAAGGCTAAATATTAGCCAGGAGGTGTCGACATTTTTGTTAGACTTCCAACATGTAAACTATCAGAAATTACCAGTTACACACACATTAACCTGTGCTTAACAAAACATATATCTTTAAATCACCAATTGATTTGTACTTCAATAGCACCTTGGGCTTAATATGCAAGACCTAGCTTGCGCCAGGTTGTGAGGAATGCCTCTAATCCAAGCACTGTTTAATTCCGACCATGGTGCGGCCGTTAAACTGAGTTTTTTTTTCAACAGGTGATTACCTCCCTGTAGCAACAAAATCTAATTGTGTGGGAAAATATGGATGCTGAACAGAATCACATTGATGTCTCGATTTTATGTCTTTTCTTCTTAGTTTTGCGGCAAAATTATGGATGCTAGGCAGAATCTGTCAAACTCTCCTCTGATCATTTTATACTATAACAGGGATTGGCTTGGGCGTCGGTCATTTGTCTTGTTTAATTCAGAAAAGACCAACACACATGGGTCTCAATCCGTCAACTGACCGATAGACATGCAGCAGAGTCGGTCAGCTTGTCTTATTTTGGCGAAAAAGAAAAACAATGTAACTAACATCAATGGATGGGGGACATTCAGTTTGTTTTCTTAGTCCCATGGCGGAAGGACATTTTTTTTTCCTTGACTGATTGGTTTGCAATATGACTGATTGATTTATGGCTGAGTCAGTCAATGGACTTCTTGTGGACAAAACCCAAGCCAATCCCTGCTATTACCCACCAAAGCTGTCCTTTCTGAGTCTTCTCTGAAGTGTAACTGTTCTTGGTTGTGTGTCATGTTGAGCGTCCATCATCAGCGTCTGTCGTCTTTGCTCAGTTAGTGTGATTCTGGTTGGTCTTGGTGTTCCATACACCTTCCATGCTTCATCCTCCTCGTCATACTCCAACCTGTCATCCAACATGTAGGTATAGTGGAACCCCCTTTTTAAGACCCCCAAATTTAAGACTTCCTCCCTTTTAAGACCCTGTTTTTTCAGACTCTGTTCATAACCTCTGTAAATGTACCTCCATTTTAAGACTCCCTCCTTTTTAAGACCTGATTTTCTCAGATTTGTAAGGTCTTAAAAGGGGGGTTCCACTGTAGCACATTAACAAGACATACAGGTTCCTATTGAGCCACTGCTTCCCGTGAGGATCTTAAATCTGAATTTCGTTATCAATTTCATGCATATCTCAGATTGAATGAATGTCATTTATGTGGTCAATGCAAACGTCATTTAACAGTAAATATGATTGTTTAAACCTGGAGAGAAGCTGACAGTGTCAAGACAAAATGTATATAATACTTTCTGTGATTCTTATTTGCTGCATCAATATTGAGTAAGTAACAGCCGCTCAATTCTTATTAGAGCGAATTTTAAAATACAGGGAAACCCACTTTTAAGATCTCTTAAAATCTGAGAAAATCAAGTCTCATAACGAAGGGAATCCTTAAATGGAGGTAAATTCACAGAGGTAATAAACAGAAAACTTGATAAAGTAATGTCTTAAAAAGGAGGTCTAAAAGCGTGTGTGTGTAGTGATTGGGATTCGGGTTGGGGGGTGAGAGGGAGGTTGGGGATGGGGGGTACTCTTTAACCAGACCTTGTCAACAGTAGCTATCACACGGGCTTAAGACTTACCTTTACCTTAAAATAATTGTCCCATCTTCATAATACTAATCACAGTTACTCTTTAATTCATGCTTGATAGACTGACTCATGTTACAATACGTTTCACCACTTAAACCAAACAATACAAGTTTGCTTGCAAAACTTTTTATGTCACTCCCAAACATTGAAACTAGTCTTCAACTTTCATTTGCCAAAAATGATTTGCTTGCTCCTCATCGAGGTCTACCGGTTTCACTTTTGAACAGCAACTCCTTGAGTCACAGGGAGGTCTAGATCAAAGGGTCATGCCTCATCCATTCATATAAAAACGATAGGTGAGTCATGAATTAAACAAATGGAAGTGATATCACATTCTGAAAGAAGAGCATCCTTTAAAGATTCACTCGGTAGGACAGTGAACCTCACACAGGGCTAAATCGGGTCATTGTCAGGGATAGTCAATGGGTGTGCCAGAAAAAAGAGCCCAGATAATGTTATCGACAACATATCTGACAGTCACATGCAGTTGTTGTAGCCTCTTGAGGTGGCTACGCACGAATTGCGACATCTAAAAACAGACCTCGATAAGGACTTTCACAATGCTTTGTTGTACATATATCTGTAAGTTTTTCAAAAGCCAAATTATACCCGACATCTGGAACGGCTCTGAAGAATTCCAACAGGCTGGAGTAACCCAAAGCCTGGTACCGCACAGGCTCCTGCATGGCTTCTTGATATAAGCGATCAAAGCAGTCAAGCGTCACGCCTCTGTTCTGCCCAATGGACAGCAGGACAGTAAGGATTTTGATCCTGATGTTCTCTGGTATTTCCATGTTGTTCCTGTTACAGAAGTTTGTCCCACACACAATTAATTGGATGATTTACAGCTGTACCATTACCAAAAAAACATTTTGTCAATCTGTCGGCCTGAAACTAAAAATCAACACTAAAAACCAGTCATCACCGAAACTATATGTAGTACATGTAAATCTTGGCTAGCCATATCCAAAGAAGCAGACGGGTCATGCTCGTCTCCGTGAAGAATGTGAACAAAGTACTTAATTAACCTATTTTCTTCAACTGTGAACACTTCAGATTAATCATGACATATAAATTATATATTTTTGGATTAAGGAAATGATAAGGAATACGTACAATGCAATCACATTTGGATCTATTCTTACAATTTTAATTTCAATTAACAGTCATTAATTAGTTTTTAAGCTTTGAAGCTGAAATGCAATCCCATAATCCAGACTTAGTCAAAGATTGCTTGATCAAATTTTCATTTAATATGGTTGAAAAATTAGGTCATCACAATGCTGCCCTCAACTTTTGCAAAAAGCTGGATTTGACATCATAAAAAACAAGAAGAGCAAACGCTCGATTGAGTCACTTTCGCAGTTCTGAATATTATATGAGGCATCAGATGGACAGGAAGAAATTGCTATTCACAACACAATGAGTCACGTTCACATAAAATTTGAGCCCGGTCACTTTTATAGTTTCCGAGAAAAGCCCAACGTTAAGTTGTGTGTTGCCGAACAGAAAAGGCTAGTTATCTCCCTTGTTTTTCTGATAACGTTCGTAAAAGGCTACAGATGTAAATACTTTGATGTAAAGAATAATCCTACAAAGTTTCAATCACATCCGATGAACTTTGTCAAAGATATAAAATGTCTAATTTTTCCTTTGACGCTGACCTGTGACCTTGAAAAAGGTCAAAGGTCAACGAAACCATCGTTAAAGTGTAGAGGTCATTGGAGGTCACGACTAAACAAAATATGAGCCCGATCGCTTTGATAGTTTCCGAGATACTTTGTCAAAGATATAAAATGTCTAATTTTTCCTTTGACGCTGACCTGTGACCTTGAAAAAGGTCAAAGGTCAACGAAACCATCGTTAAAGTGTAGAGGTCATTGGAGGTCACGACTAAACAAAATATGAGCCCGATCGCTTTGATAGTTTCCGAGAAAAGTCCAACGTTAAGGTGGTGTCTACGGACGGCTGGCCGGCCGGACGGACGGCCGGCCGGACAGACTAACACTGACCGATTACATAGTCACTTTTTCTCAAGTGACTCAACAAGTGTCAACACAAAAATAAATGTCTGGGGATATCATCTTGAAGAACTTATATGCCAAGTTTTTTGAAGATCTTTCCGGTAGTTTACTAGGAATCGCTCTACACACACACCACCACCCTCGTCTTCTTCTTCTTCTTCTTGGCGTTCGCAGAGGTTACACAATCAGTCCAGCACTGGTGATAAATGTTGTCGTTTTCTCCAACTCCTGTCGACTGCCGTATAGTTTGGTCTGCAAGGGAGTTGGTGACGGCCACACTTCTTTTCGCTCCTCATCTAGTAAGGGACATCGCTGTAAGATGTGTTCCGCTGTTTGGTCCTCTTGACCGCAGGCACAGGTTGGTGATGGCGCCAGCTTGAACTTTCGGTTCATGTGAGCATTGAGCCTGTTGTGGCCAGTACGCAGCCTGATGAGGTTGACTTGCTGCTCTCTGGACATTGTGTGGTAGTCATCTCTGTTTGTCACCCTCGTCTTGATTCCCGTTCTATGTTAAAAAATTTAGTCAAAACTTGACTAAATATTAAAATATTTTCAGGTGGTACATCTTATGATCTAAAACCATGCAACACAAATATGAAAGTTGTTCTGTTAGTGATTGTTTGCTTGTTGAAACTTAGTCTATGATGACAATTTAGTTTTGTTTAGTTTATTGGAATCCATTTTTGTCTTCTTTAATTGCTAATTAGCAGGTTCAGAAGCAGTAAGGATTATAGAATTATCTTCCAGTCCCTACAACTACAGGTCTTTTAACGTTTAAGGCCAGCCGAATCAACGATTTGCAATCTAATAAAAATAACCCATGCACTTAAGGCCAAAAGAAAAATATGTCTGTTTCCGGTAACCCGACTGACCTTATTTTTAAGCGCTTTTCGCACCAAAAAAAAAACAAAACGAAAAAAACAAACCCGGGAGGTAATCGGTCGATGAGACTTCACAAGCGAAGAGACTTACTTCCCGTTTCCGTCGTCACGCGAAAAAAACATGGCGGCCAATGACGCCCGAAAAAAAAACCTACGTAAAAAGACGTTAACAAAACGTAAGAAAAAGGTAAATAAAAAATAAAAATAATAAAATAAAAAAACGACCGACCGACCCTTTTTTTCCCGGCGATGTCACCGAAAACAGACATTATTTTTCTTTTTGGCCTAAAAACAAAATAAGAGAAAACTTAAAAAGTATGGCACAATTGTCAACAGATGCGGAATGTGATTATTTTTCTGCATTTTGTGTCCATATGTAACTTACAAACACCGCATTTTACCAACGCTTCAAAAGCTGCTGCACTGGTGGGCAAAAAGTGCATTGATAGGCGTTCACAACGTTAGAAAAAAACTCACATCTCTATACCAACCTTCACTATTCCCAAAATTGCTTTTAGTTTTACCCAACTAACAATAACATTTCACCTTTGACTTCCATACACTTTTAAACGTTTTGCTTATACACACACAAAAAACCAGGCTACTCGGCGCTAGTTTTAGCCAATGTTTTGATTGTACACACTGCATTAAATAAACAATCACCAGAGCATGACAGATCAAACAATTTATTTGAAATGTTGTCAAAAACCAGACAAACGGGGCAAGGCATTGTCGGCAAACTCATGGGGTCTCAAGAAACTTACGAACATTTTATTGGGGAAAGTGACAGTCACTGCATCTTTACTAGTTTGTGGTTTACATAATATATTAATAATGCGCAGTTCCATTTAACAGTTACAATATTTATTAGTATTGTTAGCGATGTTTTAAATTCATTAATACGTACGGTTTTTTTGTGGATTCAAGGTTTGGTAAAACTTTAGGGAAATGTTGTGATGCAAGTTAAAGGCATATGTACTCGATGACTATACACGCTAATTGCTTTACCAACAGCTGGAGACATGCTAAATTAAGTTCCCTGCAAAATATTGTGGTCTAGGACCCCTTCAATGTTGAGATATGTTAATTTTCATTTTGATCTGGATCGTCCTATTTATAGATTTGGCAACACATGTAACGTTGATGCAAGGGAGCTAACACCGCGGCTTTGTTGACATCCTCACTTTTTCAGAGGCTAGAACAAGCTGTAATGCATGTATTATGGTCCGCGCATGGTGACATATCGTCATTATATGGTCTTATGGTGCGTTTGACATCGATTATGGGCAAACTACACTTTGTAAACACGGGAGCGCGTACATATGCCTTTAAACTACAGTGTCCATTCCTTTGAACTGAAACACTTGAATAGTTATAATATATAGCCTAATTAAAGTATCTGGGGTCATTTCTGTACACCCTGAGGTACACATTTTTAGGCAAAATAACTCTCCTGAAATATACATTCCATTGTGTGATATTTGAGAGTAAAAACGCCATGTAACTTAGTTTTTCTCTGCCGCATCTAAAAGCTGTTTGAGAGGAAGAACTATACATCAGCATCATTTAAAGAACGTGTCTATGTACTGGAGTCAACTTTTACTGAATTTAAAACACTTTTAATTTTCAGGACTGCGCTGTCCTCCTGTTTTGGCAGTACACCCTGTGTCTTATGTTTCTGAAAACATCTCCGCGCGGAGGGGTTTTGTAGCCAGCGCAGTGAAGATAAAAGAGGGACAATTTTCTCGGCACAACACAGGTTGTCTCCAGACTAAATAGGGTGCACTTGCATTATTTTTGTGGCCAATTTTGTGAAACTTTCTATGGGAGAACATGAATGCACACACATAACGGTAGTAACGCTATACATACACCTGGTATTCATATTTAGGGACAACTGTTGTGTTATTTGACCAGTACCTGTGATTATTAGCAAAGCAAGTGTTTCTCTTTTTAACGAAACTTTTCGCAGACTTTCTGGCTCTCTTCGCGCCGTGGATCTGGCGAGAGTGACCTCCCCGAACTAAATCGAGAACGAGGCCTGTTGAACTTTTGCTTTCGCAGACGATTCACAGTCAACAAACTCCCATCCGCCCCTATTTTCCATCAACGAACAAAACACTCTAGTCTCTGTGATAAAACTGCGACCGGGATAAGAACAAAAGTCTGATTCCTGTAACGACTTCAGATTTCTCCCGACCTCCGCAGATTTCTCATTCGGCCTCATGTTGTTGCCGATCGCCGGTGTATCAACTTCACACTCAACCCCCCTTCCATAGTACTGATGATCGACCTTACGTACTTTATATTCATGGGGTCAAATTCGTTCAACCAATTTAAATTTTTTTTAAACTTAGACATTCAGTTGCTTCTTAAAATCTTCCCTTCTTATTCAAGGGACATAACCACTTGGTGCACGTGTTGGGCGCAAAGTAAGAATTCGGGGCAGAGTTGGAATAATCGGGATTTCCCGAAACCTCATTTAATTTCCAACAAAGCGCCGCATTTCCGGAAACGAGCTGCCTCGTTCTAGAAATGGCAACCCTTCGACTGGCACAAAAAAAAGTATACCCTTTTCACAGGTCATGAAAGGTATATGAAAAAGCAAGGTCTTATACAGGGGAAGTCTTGAATTGGGGGGGAGGGGGGGGGGGGTACACTGTGTAACAATTCTCTCAGTGACACTCAGCGCATGCAGCTAGCTAGTTGCTGCTGTCTCCATCTATTTCAGTTGAACACAATGATTTTTTTTTCTCAGAGTAGAGTGTTAGTTTGTAAGTTACAACAGGCTGAAATCATCTTTAATTTGAATCAACATTTTGCAACAATCTATCACATCAATATAGCGCACAGACTTGCACATCACGTTTTAAGAGCCTAGATTACTATGCAGTGACAAGAGCCTACTCAGTAAAGGGACGTTATGCTGTATCTGCAGCCCAGAGAGACTGTGAGTTTAATATATAATCAGTTAAGACTGAGTAAAAAGTTATTAAAATCGATAGTTACCAGTGAAAAGTAACTTGTATCGGAACACTCTTGTTGTGTTTTGGTTGTTGAAAATGTAAGATCTGAAACGTTAAAAATTACGTAAAATTGGTGCGTTTTGGTCGAGTGGGATGGGTCGTTGAACTGTGTTGTTACACCGCGCGCATAGTGAGAATTCTGCTCTTTCTTAGAATGCGATGTAAAATGATACAAGTCATGATGGCCCATGATGATCCTTGTGTTTTAAAGTGATCAATGCTTAGTCTTGAAAAAGCAGATGCATTGTATAACGCATCAAATCAACCGAATTACAACAAGTCGCGTAAGGCGAAAATACAACATTTAGTCAAGTAGCTGTCGAACTCACAGAATGAAACTGAACGCAATGCAACGCAGCAAGACCGTATACTCGTAGTCCACCGCTCACGGCATAGGCAGTGAAATTGACAAGAAGAGCGGGGTAGTAGTTGCGCTGGGAAGGATAGCACGCTTTTCTGTACCTCTCTTCGTTTTAACTTTCTGAGCGTGTTTTTAATCCAAACATATCATATCTATATGTTTTTGGAATCAGGAACCGACAAGGAATAAGATGAAAGGGTTTTTAAATTGATTTGGACAATTTAATTTTGATAATAATGTTTATATATTTAATTTTCAGAGCTTGTTTTTAATCCGAATATAACATATTTATATGTTTTTGGAATCAGCAAATGATGGAGAATAAGATAAACGTAAATTTGGATCGTTTTATAAAAAATTTTGTTTTTTTACAATTTTCAGATTTTTAATGACCAAAGTCATTAATTAATTTTTAAGCCACCACGCTGAAATGCAATACCGAAGTCCGGGCTTCGTCGAACATTACCCGACCAAAATTTCAACCAGTTTGGTTGAAAAATGAGGGCGTGACAGTGCCGCCTCAACTTTCACGAAAAGCCGGATATGACGTCATCAAAGACATTTATCAAAAAAATGAAAAAACGTCTGAGGATATCATACCCAGGAACTCTCATGTCAAATTTCATAAAGATCGGTCCAGTAGTTTAGTCTGAATCGCTCTACACACACACTGACACACACACACACACAGACATACACACACACACACACACACACACACACACACACACACACACACACACACAGACACACACACACACACACACACACGCACATACACCACGACCCTCGTCTCGATTCCCCCCTCTACGTTAAAACATTTAGTAAAAACTTGACTAAATGTAAAAAGAATAAGAATAAGAATAAGAATACTTTATTATCTCATAGAGAAATTCAGGCGTGGTACATAACAATAATACAAACAAGACATTGATTTTACATAAGGCATATAGCACTATATAACAGGGCAGGTTATAAACACACCTCCCACATACCTCTCTGGACATTCCTTGCCATCATGATTGTGCTTACGCATTCAGACATGAACGCATCCAAAACCACTTTTGATAACTTCGGCGGGCTGTAACAACACAGTTCAACAACCAATCCCACTCAACCAAAACGCACCAATTTCACGTAATTTTTAACGTTTCAGATCTTACATTTTACAACAACAAAAACACAACAAGAGTGTTCCGATATAGGAACTGGTAACTATCGATTGTAATAATTTTTTACTCAGTCGATTATATATTAAACTAACACAGTCCAGGGACCTATCTAATATAGGTCTATGCACAGTCTCTCTGGGCTGCAGAGACAGCATTACGTCCCTTTACAGTTTACTGAGTAGGCTCAGCTTGTCACTGCATGGTAATCTAGGCTCTTGAAACGTAATGTGCAAGTCTGTGCGCTATATTGATGTCAGATTGATTGTTGCCGCAAAATGATGATTTCAGCCTGTTGTAACAAACTAACACTCTACTCTGAGAAAAAAAATCATTGTGTTCAAAATAGAGTCGAGACAGCAGCAACTAGCTAGCTGCATGCGCTGAGTGTCACCGTGAGAGAATTGTTACACAGTGTACCCCCACACCCCCAATTCAAGACTTCCCCTGTATAAGACCTTGCTTTTTTATATACCTGATTCATGACTTGTGAAAAGGGTATACTTTTTTGTGCCAGTCGAAGGGTTGCCATTTCTAGAACGAGGCAGCTCGTTTCCGGAAATGCGGCGCTTTGTTGGAAATCAAATGAGGTTTCGGGAAATCCCGATTATTCAAACTCTGCCCCGGATTCTTACTTTGCGCCCAACACACGTTTTAAAGGGCAGCTGTTGGGTTGTGGCTCTCAAAATCTGTTCATTAGAATGAGTTATCATGTAACTGAAACTATACTTAAAAGTTACTTGGTGATTTTGACAGCTTGATAACACAAGTCCGAAGACTTTAGACATGCTACAATGTCTTTAATCGAAGAAAGTTTGCATTCTTGGCCGAGTCAATGCAGCCCGCTCGAAAATTACTTCCCTTGGACGCGTGACGTCAGCCGCGGAATCGGCCGGGTTGAACGGTGCTCTCTTTATGCCGTGTAATGGGCGCAATCGGGTTGTCTAGTCAAGCCCTCAAGCATACTTCACGGGTAGGTGAAGAGAAACTTAGGATGGGGTGACTTCTCCCAGGCCAAAATTTCGCAGTAAAAAACGGAGTTCATAACATGTCTTCCGTCCCCCTCCTGCTTTTGTTCCACTTGAACCCTGTTTTTGTTCAACTTATTGGCAGATATTGTCACGCGTCGAGGAACACAAACACACACACACAAACACACTCACACACAGACACACACAGACACAGACACACACAGACACACAGACACAGACACACACACACACACACACACACACACACACACACACACACACACACACGTGTTATCACACATATACTCACAGACACACACACATACGTGTTACTCACACACACACACACACACACACACACACACACACACACACACACACACACACCGTAACACACACACACACACGATAACCATCACAAACACAGTTTGACAAATTCATCTTTGATTTTTTGCGGCCGAACCCCCCTCCCCCATTTTCCACACTAGAGTCACTGTTTCATCTTTGTCTCCGTCTCTCTTCCCTTTATCTTATCTCGTCTATCTACTTGAGTGAGTAACTGAAGATGTATTATCATCATCTCTTTCCTAGATTTTCCCACCGACAGAGTTGGCTTTTGTCTTGAATTCAGTACCTCACACGTACACGGTCATTGGTGTGACACCTCAAGCGGACCTTCTTCATAAGTGTACAGTGTCTGCTGACCAGGGACACGAGGGTCTGTGGTTGAGCAACTTTATGGTTTAACCGGGTGGACTGGAGGAGTAGCAACAGCATGTGAACCACTTTAGAAATGAGTGACTTGTAAAGGTTGCAGTCGGTCAGATCAAAGAAGAGAAAATGTGAACGTGGGTCTTGAGAAGATACCACCATCCTAATACTTTACTTTGTGCAAGAATCAATGACGCGTACGGCATTCAGATGAGGGCCCCAAAGGGTTTAAAATCGTGATCGTGATTGGCGTTTTTTGACCTTTCTGTGACCGTGATTGCCGAAATTTCCATTTCTGTGATCGTGATGGGACTTTGCCCGTGATCCGTGATGACAAAAAAATCAAGTCTCGTGATCGTGATCGTCATTTGTTTTCGTGATCGTGATGGGCATTATTGCAAAGCATTTTATTTTCAACGTACATTTTTCACAGCTGTATCACTCTATGATCCTCTATTCGTCAAGGAGCCAATCCCGATTGAAGGGGAAGCAACTACACATTCAGAAATATGATTTTGACAGCGATTGCTTCCCTTTAAGAGAACCAATCACACACAAAAAGAAATCCAATCAGAAGGCAAATTGCAAAAGTCTGCCAAACTTCATCCAATGGAAGGGCTTCGTGCAAAAGTTTTAAGTGCATTCAGTCAAATTCGACTTCGAAGATCAAAAATGGCGTGCAGCGGTACTGTCATCGACCTTCTGTTATATTTTGTGGATTCAAGCCAGACCAAAGCAGGCGGCGAGAATGCCTTCCTTGGTGGAAAGGTCAGGCTACGGGTCGGTCTTTCTGAAGACGAAATATCAAGGTATGTTGAGTCTATGACTGTTCTGAATGTAGGCAAAGATCTTGAAATTTGTTCAAGATCTTTGAGTTTGAGTGAGATCATTGACATTGTCGACATTGCCACGTCCGGCTGTCACTCGCTCAGTGTGACCTCGACTGGCTCAAAGTCATGTTCGTTGGGGATTTTGTCAGGCATGCTACTTTTCCGGTAATTGCCGGAAATCCGATAAAGCCGTTTTCAAAATCCGGTAAAGTCAAATTTATTCGGTGAAGTTGAAAAATTTCCGCAAAAACGATCCATGTGAATATCGCGCAACGCGACCGGGCGCCGTTCTCAATGAAGCCAGCGCACAGTAGTGTTGTTTTCACCAGTTTGGAGGTGTGTTGAATGGTGGTGGGGGGAGGCTAAAATGGGATTTTTAACAAGATCACAACACTATTACAGCCCTGAAAATGATGCCCAGAATGCACCAGATTGCACAGATTTTAACCGTTTTTTGAAAAAAATTCCGGGGGGGCATGCCCCCGGACCCCCCTAGTTGGCTCGCCTGCTTCGCAGGCTCAGGCTTGTGGCTTCGCCACTGGCACTGCGCGCTTCTTTCAGGTAAAACCATTTTTGGCCTGTAGCATTCCTGTTTGTTTTTCAAGGCCATGAAACCAGGCGATGGTGTACCTCAAATTGTATGGCAAAGTTGAAAATAAAGAACACATCACACATACATGTACTTTCATGTAATGTCAATCCACCCTATAGGTTTTGAGAAAATGGGTTTACAAGCTTTAGCTCTGGAAATGTGAAATTGTGCAAGTATATAATATTATTCATGTGTGTGAGTGAGGGTGTGGGAGTTGAATGTGTATGAGTGGAGAGGGAGAGAGAGAGAGAGAGAGAGAGAGAGAGAGAGAGAGAGACAGAGAGAGACAGAGAGAGACAGAGAGAGAGAGAGAGAGAGAGAGAGAGAGAGAGAGAGAGAGAGAGAGAGAAAACAATGAAAACAACATTCTTGTTACTGATTACAAATCATGATATATATTTCTGTGTGTGTATGAAAGAGAATTAACAAAATAATAATAAAAAAGTGCAACAGTTCTCACTTTGTGTTGAATAAACAATAGATCCAGAGGAGGCGAATTACTGTGTGGTTGTGTTTACTTTGACACGTGCTTTCTGTACATGCAACTTTTACCGTGACCGTGATTTGCCACTGGTGTTCGTGATCGTGAAAACAAAAATCAAGGTAACTGTGATCGTGAAAGCTAAACTTTTCCTTCCCGTGATCGTGATGATACCCCCCCTTTGGGGCTCTCACAGATGTCCAGCTGTAGTCTACATATTGTACTGTAAACTTCACAGCGGCCTTATCGGCTTCCTCGAGTGACGTCACAGCAAGGCTAACGCTGCGGCGTCTTTTCTTGCGCTGACAGAGTTGTCGTTCGCGGATTTTGAGTCGTTTCGGCCTGCCAACTGCTTCGTTTTTTTGCGGATTGTGAGAACTGGCAGAAAGTTTCACGCATTTTAATGGTTTCAAACTAATGATGAAAGTGTCTTCTTCTGGACCAAATCAACAGTCTTTAGTTGAATCAACTCGGAAAACTCTTAAACGCGTTTTTGCACGCGACTCCGCGCATTTTTGAGACCAGGCAACCCGACAGCTGCCCTTTAAAAAAAAATCGTATTTTGGGACGAATTCTAAATAAATGTCGGGGAAGGTTGCCTAATATGTCCCACTTTTTGTTTCATGCTAATAACTAGCTTGTTTTCTCGCTGAGAAGTTTCACAGTTTTGTGTTTGGTAGTCCTTCTCTCTTTACTTTAGTTAACCGCACTGAGTCAGGGCCTAATTAGAGCGAACTGATTAGCTTTGCCAATAGCAATTAAGCAAAAATTAAATACAGAAAAAATCATCACAACTGGTCCATATTAGGGGCCTGGTTTTAAAAGCTTGGGGGCTAGTTATAGGTTATTTTCAGCAAGCTTCTTAATGAATTAATGAAACCAGCCTTTACGGCTTTTAGTATTTAATTTATTTTATATTGAAGGTGGTAGGCCTACTGCTGTCCGAATTTATTCTTTAAATTTTAAAAGTTAAGTTTAGCGCCATATCATAGTCGAGGTTTCCGATCCATACCTATACGTCAACGCAATAATACATTCTTTGAAAAATGCTCGCCGGCTCTCCCTGGAGAGCACCTACTAGGGTGTTCTCTAGCTGTTAGCGTTCAAACGCAGAAAAGGTATTCAGCGGTAGACGAAATAAGTTCGATCTGTGCAGCTAAGAAATAAAACGGCTGCGAGAATTTAGTAATTATAAAAATGGAAAGTTGCCAAAGCTTGAATAACTTTGTGAAGTTAAAGAAGAATAAAATCTTTAAAGTAAATTTTTTCCTTGAAATAAGTTCGATCTGTGCAGCAAAGAAATAAAACGGCAGTTAAGAATTAATCATTAATTCTTACAGTTGCCAAAGCCTGACTAATTTGGCGAAATAAAAGAAGAAAACACTCTTAAAAGTAGATTATTTTTCTTGAAAGCTATCGATGGTTTCAGTATTTTTGAAAGACGGGAAATATGCAAAGTAGTTGACACGAAAAGGGCGGTGCAGTTAATGCTTTTACGGCACGTACGTACTTGTTTGTGCGTCTGAGAACCCAAGACCGTGGGAAGTGCTCAACATTTACAATAGGGGTTACTGGGGTGCATCTCTCCTTTTCCACGAGAACTTCACGTGACAACGACAGGTCATCAAGTTATACTGTTCAAAAAAAGAAACGCATAGCTTGTAATATTTGGTTAATTTAGTTATATGGCTACAAGGATATCCACCAAACTGCAGAAAATGTTTATCTGGTCGTCGACCTTTCGTCCATTGCCACAAGTGAGCTCTGCACGTGACGCATGCGTTATCAGTGGCTACAATGTCAAAATTGCTCATTTGGCATGACCACTCGTCATGCTTCAGTGTAATCTCGTGAAACTCGGGGAATATTGAGCTCTCACCATGTCTTCCAAAACCCATAAAAGCGGATTGTTCGCCACAAAGAAATCAGACGACAATTCAGCGACGAAAGATGGCCCGATTGAGCAGAGAAGACCGCCAAATTGCATTGGGTCGTTTACAAGCAGGCCAAAGTCAAAGTGCAATCGCCAGGCACTTCCACGTGTCCCAGAGCACCATCAGTAGACTGTGGGTCAGGTTTCAAGCCACTGGCTCCGTTGCTGACTTGCCACGAGCGGGAAGACCAAGGGCGACAACTGCTGGTCACGACCGCTTCATACGGCTCCGCCACCTCCGGAATCGTTTCCTGTCGGCCTCATCTTCTGTCCAGGCTCTCCCCGGGCCACACCGATTATCGGACCAGACCGTGCGGAACCGCCTGCATGAAGCTGGTTTGAGAGCTCGCAGACCTCACAGAGGAGCTGTCCTCACCCGCCGCCATCGCCAGAACCGAGTGCAGTGGGGCAACCAGCACCTTCGCTGGACCGTCCGGAATCACTGGAGACACGTGTGGTTCAGCGACGAGTCCTACTTCCTGCTCCAGCGACATGATGGTCGGAGGAGGGTCTACCGGAGAGTAAACGAACGTTACGCGCCCAACTGTGTGGATGAGGCACCCGTTCATGGTGGTGGAGGCGTCATGGTGTGGGGGGCGATCAATACCGCTGGAAGGAGCACCCTGGTGCACGTCCAAGGGCGCATAACTG